>NC_073739.1:10034205-10392700 GCF_023634155.1 Falco peregrinus
CGTATTCTTGAAATCTGACATCACCAACACTGTCACAAAATGCAGAGACTAAACTGACAGCCTAACAAAAAATAAAATAGCAAAATAGCAAACATAGCTGCAAACCGTTGCCTGGGATTTCATTGGCTGAATGGGGCTCTGCCTTTTTTGCTTCTATCTGTGAATTAATATTGCTCAGCAAGCTGGTAAGTAGTGCACCTTGTTGATTTATCTGCTAGACATTTTCTCCAGTAAAAAACATGGAACCAGAAAATTTAAGTTTTTGCAAGAAAGTATCCAAATGAATGGATTTCCGATTTCAACATTGGTTTTAACTTCTAAGTGGTAAGTTCAGGCTCTGTAGCTCAAAATTACTATCTCAAAAATGTGATTGTTTTGAGGGGGTTTTATTTAATGAACAGATCAAGCTTGGTCTTAAAAGATGAAACATTCAAAGCATAAGAACACAGCACAAAAACCCATTTTTTTATTTCACTGGGGGTTGTTGAAATTTTGCCTTCAAAGGACTAATTCAGAATGGAAAAAAAATTTGAAATATCTGGGATTTTCCTGGGATGTTTTTGTTTCTATAACTCTTACCAGTCCAACAAGTTCACAGGCTGAACAGGAGGATTTGCTTTGCACTCCCTACAAACAGTCTGAGTTCAGGAGCTGCAGATGAATGCAGTATGAAACTAATCAGCTCATCTCTGATTGTTCTGAAATACATCTCTCCATGCCAAGGAATGCCCAAGGAGGGATGGGATGGATTATTCCTGCTAGTGGTGTACTAACAAAGCAATACACACAGGATGGATCCAGGAAAAAGAAATCTTGGGCAGTCATGCATCACGAGAATTCAAGTTTTTGCTGCGGGCGCTTCACTTCATTCTTCAGAGCATCTGCAGAGCTTCACCTCCAGCTCTTCCCCTTTCTTCCACATCAGCTAATGGCAATTGCAATTCCTGGTTCATCCCCCTCTCATTCCTCTATTGTCTCCACTGAAGCCATGAAGGAAAACAGCTTCAGGGAGACAACAGAGAGACACAGAAAGAAAGACACGGGTACCAAGTCCAGACCCTGACACTTATTGCCAATGCTTGACAACAACCACAGCACAGGAAAAACATTTAGCAAATAATTAGCATTACTGTTTCTTACACTGTTTTGCCTCTGTTAATGAAGTTGCAGAAGTATAATGTCCACTTTATGAACCGGTGCTTTGTTTCATCATTTCTGTACTGTTTTTACATTTATATATCAAAGCTACTCCACTGGCATATTTCTGAATAGGCCCTGTTGCTTTCATTAGAAATAAATGGATTAAACACATAGAGAGCATGTGGGCATTGCAGCTCCTTGACCTGGTTTATTTCTTAACCTGTGGACTTAAAAGGGGATCTTAAATGGCCATGCCTTGCTGCCTGCAACATTTTCATTTGCTGTTGCCAAAGATAACCCATGACTAAAATACTACTGGGAAATATTAACCAAACACACACACACATATCTCTTTTAAGGTGATTGCAACAAATCATATCACTGCATGACTTTTGAAAATGAGCCCATAAGGAAGTTTTGAATGCTCTCCTGAATCCCAGTCATTGGCCTGACGAGGGTAATGTTGTTCCTTAAAAATGATGGTGTCAATGGGATGCTGGAAGAACATGGCCATGCTCAATACTGTTGGAGGCATTCCCCAGACTCTTTCCTTCCTTTGGTTGCAGTTGCAGTCTCCCCTTCAAAGTAAAGATGGGAGGGATGGGCAAGAGAAACGATGAAGTTATTTCATCCTCTCTATATCTCTCACTCCCTTCAACAACTTTCCATCAGGCAGCCAGTCCTCTTCCAAATATTTCAAACTGGCAGTCTTTAAAAGCTCATTTCTCCAATATGAAAGGGTGTTAAAGCCAATAATTTCAATTCATTCTTGAATAATGCATTATTCATTAGTTCTTGCAATTAGTACTAATTGGTCTCAAAGGAATTTATTTGATTTATTATCAAATACACACCTCAGGCACCTCATTGTACTTGTGCTATGCTTTTGTGCAGCTTCTTTAACCTGTTTTCTGAGCATATGGCATGCAGTATGTTTTTGTTTTTGTTTTTTTTTTTTTACATGTAGACAACAGCAGTGTTGTCTATAGGTACTGGCTGTATCCAACAGGTTCATTCTGTGCACATTCTCACAAATCCTTCTGCTTGCTTCTGAAAACACGTTTGAATCTGAATGCATAAAGGACCTGCATTTTTAAAGGAATACATTAGTTAGGGAGAAAAACTGAACCATCTCTATGAATAGGTATAAGTGTCCAGGCAGGCTGGTTAACCATGGCAAGTCACAGTCAACCAACCTGATTCTGTATTATGAGATAGGCATTTTCAACTGATCAGATAGTGTGAATCAATTCACCTCAAAAAAAAACAAAAACCAAAATCAAACATGCTAGTTTTCTTCTGAACCTAGAATTCCTCCCTGGCAATGCATTGCCTTTTTCTGTTGTTTTACAAAGTATGTAATGTTGCACAATAATCACTGACCCTGAAAAGAAGACAGATAAGTAACTAAGTCTAACAGCATTTTCCCATTGACTTTCATAGATATAACAAGTGCTAAATTTATCCAAATGTAGATGGTTTCCTGTGTTCCTGTCGTCAATGGAGAGAGACAGAATACAGAAAATCTTCTTTAATTGTATGTGCTCAGAAAGACTGCTGGGAGATCATTTTGTCCACTAGCTGTAGAGGAAATCCAGGAAAAACAGTTTTCTTCAAGGTGAAAGTAGCACTTTTTTTTTTTTTCTTCTAATATGCATATATAAAATACAAAAGGTTGAAAAGCACAAGATAAATTAGTGCAGAATAACAGTGCTAAACAAACCATTCAAGCACAACACAGTCCTGCCAAGGGAGCAGGAAACAAGCATCCGGACGTTTCTTTCTTCTGGACTAAAGAAGGGATTAAACTTGCCTGTAAACTACATCTCTCAAGGATTTACTATCCTGTAATTTGAGTTCAAAACCACCTTTCACATCAAAGGTATGTATTTCTGATCGGAAAAGGGGTTTAGTAAGGAAGAGTCAATGATACCATTCTGATGTAAAGACTGAGAGAGATGGCATTCAGAAAAACTTCTTTTCACCTCCCTATCCTTTGAGTTTTCCATTATAATTCTTAACCTCTACACACAGCATGGAAGCTTTTATTGCTTGTTATTTCCTGCAGGCACCACACCACCAGCACAAGTAAAAGTTCTCTCTCCACAAAGCCATTTACTGAATTCCTTTAGGTGTTTGTCACCTGCCGAAAGGCAAGTAAAGCTCAGTAGCAGCAGTCCTTCTGGCACCTCCTCAAGCCAATGCAGACAGGGACATTTGTTTGCTCCAGCAGTTTCAGAGAATGGCTTTTCTGTTGTACAAGCAAATAGCTCTAATCATTTCCAACCTTTGTTTGGATTAGCCTGCCTTTCCCTGTCATCTGCAGGGCAAAAATGTCAAAAAGAAGTACTATGCAGTGTCCTGCAGAAAGAAGAGAGAATCATTCTTCTGTGGTTTCCCACATCCCCGCAACATCAATTTAGACCATGCTAAAACCTGCCTTCTGAGATCTTTCTTGTCACCTACCAGTCAAAAGCAAAACCTTCTCTCAGCACTGCTCTAAACCAAAGCGGTTATTTCTTAGGACATACTCTGTTTTACTCCGGAAGGTATTTTCTTCACTAGTCTCCCCACGTTCGGGTACTGATACTGGATGGTTTTAAATTGGTCTGGAATGTCCAGCTCTGGACATTTCACCTGAGTGGGAAGACACAAAAGCAGTTCTAGGGAGCTTAACCTAGAGAGAAGAAAGTGCTTAGAAATGAGATTGTGAGAGATCACACAATCCTTTCTTCCACAGCTCAGAAACCAGATGCACCTACAAGAAAAGAAACTGTACAATGAGCTGTCAAGGCAAATAAGGCTGTAAATGAGGACAAGAGATACCAGAGAGTCATCTAGTTCCCTGATGAACCTGTCTTCTCTACATAGATCTATATAGTCAGTTGAATGTGTAAAGGCATATTAAGGGCATGGTGATATAATCTCTGGCATCCCTCCCTGCCTTAGGTGCTATCCTGACACTGCCCCACACTTCCCATGGGCTGCACTGTAGGGCACTATTTACTGCTACGAGGTGATGTCACAGGGCAAACTGTTCCATATTTACAGCAGCTAGTATTTGTCTTGGTATGTCTTTTTCTTGGGCTATTGATTTCACCATGGTCAGAGAATGTCAGATGACGTACAGTACTACGGACTAATTAAATCTTACTTCATGTTTTGTAGCTGTCAACGTCCTTGATGCCAGCATGCCTGAGTTAAAGCTTAAGGAACTGAGATGATTCAGAGGAAAGAGTTGAAAAAAGAAATAATAATTGACTGTGGGGCAGGAAAGATAAAGGCAGGGATGATTGTCCTCTGGATTGGAACCACTTGTGCTGCAAAGGCTCCCAAACTTGATACCGTGCACCACCAAATGGAGGCTTCACCACTGCCTCCATTATTAAGAAAGCAACACTAGTGCCAGTGGATATTCAGAAAATGACTGAATACACTCCTCTTCTCCTGGGAACTGACTTGGCTCTTCTAAGCATTTCAGAAAGTAGGACTCCTGACAAGCGCAACTCCTCTATCAGCTTACTCGCACCTTGCCATATCCAAACTATAGGATACAGTGGCTTTTTTATCAGCATCTCAACACCAGGCTTGTGCCTGGCTCCAAAAATCAGGGCAAAAGATTCAGAGAAATCCAGAATTAAAGACATGTGAAAAACTCATTAATTTAAAGAGTGGATGTCCATGAAGAAGCCGATTAAAAACATTTTTATAATGTTTCTAAATTCTTTGAAAACCTTATTGTAAAAAAAAAAAAAAAAATCACTTAATTACAAAATCAGTAAAAAAAACTGCAGGAAATTAACCTTTTCAAATGAATGCACTCCACAATATTTGAAGATACTGTCAGGAAACTCTGTACTACTAAACATGACAAATTTCTTACTTTTGCTGATGCAAAGTTATCTTTTATGTTGGTAGCCAACAAGGTTATAATTAAGGCACATATATAGGATATATACTGAATTGCAGCATATTTTTACATTCAAAGTTTCTTAAAGAAATAAAGATACACACACAAAAAAAATCAGAATAACTATCTTGATTTTTTTATAAGCCTGTGCAGCTTAAGCTTGGTGGGAAAGGGAACTTTTCCCTAAAAATATAACAAATATGTGGGGTTTATTATTTTGATAATCCTTCCATCTTTAAAAAAATAAATGTAAATGGTAAAAAAAAAAACCTGAGCAATGTTAATTTGAATTAAAAAGCTTTAAGGAAAAGTGATGTATACTTGCAATGAAAGATAAAAAAATAATTAACCAAAGAGTTTTGGTGAAAATAAATTTTCAATCCATACCAGAAGTTAAGTGTCTGTGTTACCTGTGTGAGTCTGAAACCAGCTGTAACTGGGAATGTTCATTTCCTGTAAGAAATAACATAGCAGCTTGAAGGATCAGACTCTTTGGTTACCAGAGCATTTGATTAAGGGTTTTGCTTGATAGAGGTGCAGTTGAGCATGAATTAGTTAAAGTCTTTGCACTCCCTTATTAAACGTGACTTTTCATGATATTGCGTAATTAAAATAAAAGTTAAATCATGGAGAAAGGCAGGTGTAGCAAAAAGAATACAGTGAAACAAATGAAAAAGTTGAA
Source organism: Falco peregrinus (assembly GCF_023634155.1). NCBI lineage: Eukaryota > Metazoa > Chordata > Aves > Falconiformes > Falconidae > Falco > Falco peregrinus. Next base: position 10,039,938 of record NC_073739.1, read on the forward strand.
GTTGACAACTACAGAAACATCACTACAAGTCTGTCCTCAGAAACCTCCTGCACTGTAAAGCAAGCCAAAAAGCGTATTTTTACCACAGATTCTGGGCATTTTAAAATAGTTCTCATATTTTATTGTTATTCAAATTATATCTGATGAAACATTTGAAAAGTACTTTGAAAAAGCAATTGTGTATCTGGGTTTTAATGTCCAGTGGACTTCTGGAGAAGGACCTGAGTTCCTAGCTATCAAATGAGCCAAAGTAAAATCCTAGTGGGATCCGGATTTCAGGTCAACCTTTGTTACCTGCTTATCTCAAAAATTTAAATCTATGTTGAAAAAGAAGTCCTGTGAAGAAATTATTCAGGCTCTAGTGGTGCATGCAAATGTGTGGCACAATGTCTCCATTGCTGCAGATATTTCTGCTGCTGTAGCCCTGCTGAAGAAGACAGTATTTCTGAACCAATGCATGGTTTCAAGCTGATTGTCAATCTGACTGAGTGGCAAATATCATTAATGTAACATGCCCCCTAACAGGAAATGACTTTATTTCTCCCATCTATATGCACATCATCTAGACATTGATATAATCTGAAAAAAATTACATCCCCAGGCTTGGTGATAAACAAAATAGCATCTCAGATCTGGAAGTTATTTTACAGTAGAATTATGCTCGTCTTCTTAAAATATTGGGGAGTGGGGGGTGGGGGGGTGCTAGGAGCAAAGGAACAAACCAAAAAAGTCACAAAAAAGCATGGGAACTGTACTCTTTTTTTTTTGTCCCGAGTGTATAAAAAATAATATCATTTTTATGGCAAAAGAGTAACCATATGTACACATGATATATAATGATGCATACATCAAGCTATCCACATATCTATATATGTAACTTGCATATGTGTATATAAATACAACAATTCTATATGTCTGTGAAATATTTAGTAATGTATGCACATACATTTATATATTTATACATATTTAGACAAATAAATGCATGTTCATATTAGTATTCATATCTAGATTTTGATCTACTTAGACAATTTAGACATCTATACAAGATTATGTATTATTATTCCTTACAAATATATCTATGTCTGTATATAACAAATATATGTACATTTCATGAGCAACTACTACAAAATTTCTCCAAATAACTTTCTTCTGTAGAATAACTTTGGTGTCCAGTGGGATTCTCTCAGGTAGTTGTGAACATCCACTGTATTGCATCCAAAAGGAGCAGAGTATCCTCACATATGTATTGAAATAAACCATTATAAAAACAGCTAAAAGAAAATGCTAATGGTGCAATGTTTAAAGCATTTGCTTTTATGATGTGCAGGCAGTTCCAAACCATTTGAAAACTAACTGCCGTAACCTTGGGTGGTCTCTCATGTAGAAAAAGCTGCTGAGCCTCACAAAGCTGCCTAAGGCATGATGCGAAGGGAACATTTCATTCTTCCCATTTGCCAGAAGGCAGTTACCAATTTGTTTTCTGTAAAACTGAGCACGCAGAGTGCCAGTACTAGTGATCTATGCATTAACCCTGCAAAGACACCACCCAGGACTCGGCACACTCACTGACCAGAAACAAAACCGGGGAAGAGAGCAGCTTCTCAACAAGTAGAGGCAGAAGCCTCAGCATTTAACCACAGCTGCAGCAAAGTCTTTTTCACTGATAACCATCACTTATGCTGCAATTCGTGTTTTCTAGTGGAACAGAAAATACTAATTGTATTGCATCTTGGAAGTACGTCTTTGGTATATGATATTGCAGAGCTCTTTTTTCATCAACCACCTCTGAAGTCCAGTTCTCAAGAAAACCTTTCATGGAATAATATTCTCAGAAATATCCTACGTTTGGAAAACAGAACTAGAGAAAGTATCAATGGAACTGATACAGACATCAGCACCCTCTCTCAACCCCCCCAAATGTTTCCCTCGTGTGTGTGAGCTTAACACATTGAACTGCATGCACATCTGGGTGGTTTAGCTGTGGCAAACAGCCGAACGCCCACCCAGCTGCTCACTCACCCTCTTCAGTGAGATGAGAGAACTGTGGGTCTGCTTAAGGACTGGGGCATTGTTTACCATTTACTGTCTTGGGCAAAACACATTTGACTTGGGGAAATGAATTCATTTTTTGCCAAATAAAATAGATCCGAGCAGTGAGAAATGAAGACAAACATTGAAAGGTTTTCTGCCTTAAATACGTTTTGACAGAGACACCCCACCCACGGCTGGGGGGCTGGGCTGTGTCCTCTAGGTGGGTCTGTTGGAGTTGGCTGGAACTAGCCATGACCATCCTGGAGCAGCCCCTGGCCTCCTCCCACAGAGACCACCCCTGCAGTCCCACCGCTACCAAAACCTGGCCCTGTGCACCCAGTACAACATCTAAATGTCCATCAGACAGAGACAACAGCCAAGGAATAATCTCAGTCTGCACCTGTAGTCTCAGGACAAACAAGTTTTCTTTTTTCTAGACCATCTGCAAGATCCTCTCCAACTTTCTTTTTCTGTCTCCAGATTCCATCAGGTTTGTGCAAACCTGAGTGGTCTGTGAGACACTTTGTGCAACATGCAGACATGTTGGTAGCTTCACCTTCTGCGAGAACGGGCAATTTGCAGCACTCCCTTTTTCCTGAAGTACTGAAAACATGCCATTTGATATGTGGTGCTGGGTGCCTGGACTGCAGCATCCTGATTTCTTCTTCCTGTAAGACAATGAAAACAGAAACATCAATCAGAATGCAAGGGAAATACTTATCTTGTGCTTGCTAAAGGAATCAAGAAAAATTTTCAGAAATCATGTGACAGTCGCTGTGTTCTGTATGTAATGAAGTCTACATTTTCATGTAGTATATGTTTAAAATCCAGGAATTGTTTTCAAAAATGGGTTTTTCCAAAGCTGGAAACAAATATCTTTTATGCTTAAATATACATATGATGCTTAAAAATACTGGTTTATAGTATGTATTTGTTAATTTCAAATATTCCCCAGACATGATACATATCTAAATACACACAATTTGTGTTAGCAAATAAGATCTAGGGAGTGAAGTCACGTGGGAGCTATAAATTGTCAGGCCATTAAAGGAAAGAACAGTGAACTCACTTTTGATTGTAAACAGTGGGCAAGACTGAAAAGAACTTTCTTAAATAGCCAGTATTGAAGAAAATATGAAAATATTATTCAATTTCATATTCCTCACAATTGTTCAGTTGTTTTGGTTTTTTGGGGGTTTTGTTTGGGTTTTGGTTTTTTTTTTGGAGGGGGGGGTGTGGGGGTGAGGGGGGCAGGGGGCATCTCTTGTATCTGCCAGTTAAAAGGTCAGTTTCACTCCAAAGCTTGAAATAGAAAAAGAGGATAAATTTAAATAAGGAATTGACATGTAATCTAATCAAGTTACTGCCATGAAATTACTTCACTGGAGATATCACTTTTTTTGTAATAGAAACAAAAAGATCTTTGATGATAAGAACCTATTAAAAAACACTGATATGACTTTTTCATAATCAAACACATCAATGAGTCTTGACTTTATGGTGTGGGGAAAACATAAATATAGATTAATCTAGAAATTAGGAGTATATCATACTCAAATGAAGGAAAGATCAAAGCTTAGAAGTAGCTGCTAGTTAGGCTGTTTAGAAAGTGTAAATGGATGGGTGGAGAGTCTTTTCTCATTATGAGTAAAAAAGCAAGAATCTTCTGAATTAATCCTATAGGAACATGCACATCGGAGTTGAAATGAGAGAATAAAAATCTTTTAGCAAAGCACAATGCACAGACTTCAGGTGAGCAGGGCTGGACTTAGGCAGGGGAAGCAGATAAAAATACAGCGTACAGGGGTGGGCGGTGCAAAGGAGGAAATTAGGGAATTTACCAGGGGCCTGTAGGGCTGGTGTCATTCAAGCCAAAGCTCAACTGGATTGAGAGGTTCAAGGGATGCCAAGGGCAACAAGAAGAACTTCTGCAACTGCATTAGTAGTAAAAGGGTGAAAAAGGGAAGTGCAGGCCCATTGCTGAAAGGTTTGGGTGATTATGTGACAGCAGGCACAGGTGGGGCTGAGCTACCCTGACCTGAAAGGGCTGAAGAGGAAGGAGAAGGACCAACAGTGGATGAGGGATGAGTCAGGGATCACTTGTGAGAATTCAACCCATGCAAGTCAACGTGTCCCATTAGGCCGTACTCCACGTGCTGAGATCTGGCTGAAGTCCTTGTAACACTGCTCTCTCTCCTCTTTGAAAGGTCATGGAGGTTGGGAGAGATTCTCAAAGACCAGAGAAGGGCAGTTAATCACACACAGCTTCAAAAAGGCCAAAGGGATGATCCAGAGAACTACAGGTAAGTCAGACTCATGTTGACTCTTGGTAAAATCACAAACTGAGTCTTCTTGGAAGACATTTCTGGGCACATGAAAGAGCAGAAGGGGAATATGAACAGTCAGTATGGATTTATGGGTAAATCATGCCTGACCCAGCTGATTACCTTCTGTGATAAAATGACTGTCTTTGTGGATGACAGGGGAGTAGACTTGACTGTCAACACTTTGTGTCACAATCTGCCTGTGTCCAAGTTTTAACATTACAGCCTGGCAATAAGTGGACTACTGCAGGGTGTGTTGTGGACATGTCCTTTTAACATCTCTCAGAGACCTGAAGGACATAATGAAGAGCACTTTAATCAGCTTTGAAGATGACAACAAGTTTCAGGGGCTAGTCAATACACATGAGGGGAGGGCTGTCATCCTGATGGGCTGGACAGAGGGGAGGAAAAGGCCAACAGGGTCCCCATAAAATTCAGGCAGGAGCAATGGGCAGTCCTGCCTTTGGAATGCAGACCCCTGGCAGCAGTTCTGCTAGGGACTGGAGAAGGGTCCTCTGCTTATCATGTGTCATGCTTCATCTGGGTACCGTGTCCTGTTTGGGCTCCTAGGGAGAAGACACATTGATAAAGCAAAGGAGTTCAAGGGGGACCATTGGGACAGTGGGGCTGGAGCACTTGCCCTGCGAGGAGGGGCTGCAGGGTTGGGCCTGGTTCAGCATGGAGCACAGACAGCATCAGAACACCCAGAAAGAGAATGGACTAAGGAGGCGAAGACAGGCTCCTTGCAGATGTGCCTGGTCGGATGGTGTGGTCCAAACAGGAATGGAGTCTGACAACATGTTATAAAACAAAGCTTTATTGAAGCAGAAGGAAAATCAAGCAACAGTGCAGGAGCAGGCTGCAAACTGGGACCATGCATGGCAATCAGTTAGCTGAGGGGAGTGTGCTCGAGCTTGTCTAGACAGCAATTAACATGATGAGGCCTGTTTGCAGAGCACAGGGGAGTGGGAAACGGATGGCGCCAAAGTTGGAGCCAAGGAAAGGCAACACCTTGCTGTTAATTAGCCGCCAATCAGGGATTGCCTAGTATGCAAGGCTTAGCCTCAAGAACCAATTAGTTTAAAACGCGCAGCCTTTGAAAGTGTATATAAAGTCATGCTCCTGTACAATAAACCGACATTTGCTTGCATCAAGCTGCATCCCATCTCCTCATTCGCCGCACAACAGCACACCCATACGGCGACTCACCCTATCCCTGACAGCAAACACAGGATCATAAGCGGTGCATTGGCTCCAGTGGACTCCCAGGGACACTTCGTGTCTGGGTCATCTGGCCGCAACAGCCAATCATGCAAATGCCTTTTGGATGGCATCATCTGGAGATAAAGTTTTCTACCCATGAAGACAGCCAGGCAGTGGAGCAGGTTTCCCAAAGAGGTTGTATCATCTCTGTCTTTGGAGGTTTTCAAGAATCAGATGGAAAAAGCCCTGAGCATCCTGGTCTGATCTCCTGACCCTGCTTTGAGCAGGAGGTTATACCTGAGACCTGAGATCCCTTCCAGTCTGAATTATCTCTGTGATCCTAAGACTTTTCACATGCATATGAGGGAAATGCAAAGGATACATGAGGAAGAACATGACTGGTGGTGTCAAAACAGAGTTAGCACATTAACATCTATGTTTCTGATATTTCATTTGTTCTGAATATCTCTGTTAAAAATAAAGGTAAATGCAAAGGTTTTTCATGTATTTCCTGTCCCCTAGCAGAGGGAGTCAATTCTAATGAGCTGACCAAGAAAACACATAGTTGAAGTCCATAGAAAAAGGAGAGAAACTCTGAAAAATGTAATTATTTACAATGCTAATAAGAATGACTTTATGTAAATACAAAATTCATTACAAGTAAGGAGAAGTTTAGGTTCTAGGATAGGATGGACTGTTTCATAAGAAACTCTGTTTCATCAATGGAAATTCATCTCCACCAGAATAGTCATTGCGTCAATGCAGATGACATTGAATTACAAATGACATTCTTTTTCAAATGAAAGCTCTGTATTTTCCTATATTAAGCAAAATATTTTGAAAATTTTAATATGACAGTTTGCGATTTGCTATGTTGTTTTCGTTATAATATTGCTACACTGAATTGAATGCTTTACCATTCTTCTGACACTGAACATACTATTTTGCTGAAACTGTGAGAGGTAATTGAATTACATTCTTAATATTTTTTTTCTTGCACAGCCAAGAACTGAAAAGACTGAAAATTGTACTCTAGTGAGAAGCTCATCTTGAATAAGTTTTATGCTTTCCTAAAGGGCCAGGGCTTATTTTCTTATGAACTTATCTGAATCTTTCAAATGAAGGAACAGGACCAAGGAGCAATATCATTTAGTAATAGAATACAGTAGTAGTAGCAGTAGTACGTGATTTCCATCATTACTCAGGCTTTCTTTCTGCTAATTACTCCTTCAGAATGGCATGAAGAATATCTGCTACTGATGAAAACATGTACCAGCTTGAACTATACAATGCTTCCTACAGAGTGAGCTATGGTCAGCAGCTGGCACACTGAATTGTCCTAGTCACATGCCTCATCTCAGAATCTATCACATTCATTTAAAAACACAACTTTTGTGATATAGCTGCCCAGTTAGTTTTATTTCATAAAATACAGTGTAGTTCCAATGTAACTTTTCAAGAAAGGCCCCAGTAATTTAAAGGCTTGATCTAATTTCAAAAATTACTAGGCCCACTTCTGCCCCACAAGATATCTTATTTTAATTGGATTTTTTGTTAGCTATCATGGATCTGAGCTTTAGACTTGTTGCATGCTAATGGAGTTTAAGCTTGAAGCCACTTCTCTCTTTTGACAATTCTTTAAAAATATTTCAGCTTTGTAGTACTTTGCAGTTTGTAAACGAAAATAATTACTTCACAGAGATTTATTTTGAGTGTTGGTTCAATTTTTTCAAGTACACCTAATAACAGCAAAGTATTAAATTATGCATCACGTTTCACAGTTGAATACCTTGATGTTTTCAAGACTTCAAGTCAATTTTCAAAACACTTTCAAAGTTTTGTCTGGTTTATATAATGATTTGTTTGAAAGGTATCACAAGTACACAGCATCTTGAATAAATCTGATGTGAGATCACAATTAATGTGATGGGAACACAATAGTATTTTGATGCACAAATAGGTAAGAGAGGAATCAAGGAAATAAAGAGGGGTTGTTGATGGCTAAAATGTCCAGCCTCTGACTAATTCTTCTTCACATGTTATCAATTACTCTCCATTAACAATATCAATTCCAATACAAAGTCAATTACACTAGTGTTTTGTATCAGAAATACAGGAATGCACATATTTATGGCCACACAAAAAGATACTTTTCTTAGAGGTACTCAGAAACAAACTGCTCCTCCTGCCCACAACGTTTCAGCTCATAACATCAAACCTCTTTAAGTTGGGTGTATGTTTTCCATAGTCAGTGTAAATAACATGGACAAGATTTTTTAAACTGTTTTCCTACGTACCATAAAGGCAGATATCCATGTGTTGGACTCACAAATCATGCTGTTCAAAATGACAACTCATTAAAATACTTTCTGTCTCTCATTTATTATTTCTTGCCCCTCTCCTTGACCAGCTTTCTTTTCTTTTACCTTACTCTTCCTCCTCTGCATACACCAATTGAAATGAAATCACCAGGTGTTGTTCTTCTCTATGGAGCCAAAATTATACCCTTAAAGATGGTAACAGCCTCATTCTTGCCTCTGATGGGAACATTGCAAAGAAAATGACTATTTATTTGAGGAATTTATGGAAATTTTTTTTCATCTGTCTTGAGTACAGAAGAGGGTACTGTTTGCTGTCCCATTTTCTTCTTTTCTCCATCTTTCCAGAATAATATCTCTGTCAAATATTTCCCCCTTTTCCATTATCATGGTGCGGCTGAAAAACCAAGACAGGAAAGAAAATAAAGCATCATGGCTTTGAAGCAAAGCAGCTTCACATTTTGCTTCTTCAAAGTGACCCACATTTTATAAGTTAACTTTGTTGAGTTTTCGCTATATATCATACATGAAACAGTAAGTAATTGCTCTATGAATTAAAACATAATGAGAATCCATTTCCTTTGGGACCAGACTGCTTGCCCGACAATGTTATTGTGGTGTTTAATGGAAGAGAATCATAAATCAGACAGAAAACTACATTTGTTCTCACAGGGTGGTGCTGCTGATTTCCATGAGGCTGCTTTTTACAGAATGCATTACACCATGCATGCAAAAATTATAGTATTTAGGCATTCATTAGTGTGATGGCATTGGATTTTTTATGCCCAAACCAGCAGTAGTATATGTCACATACCCTAAGGAGCATAGTTTGTACATTTGGTGGTTTAGAAGTTATTTTTCTTCTTTACTTCTTTGGATTTCCTCTAAGTGGCAGTCCACAACTGTCCTTGCAACGAATTGCATCATCTCCAAGGAAGGTGAAGGGAACTGGACAAGGATACTCTTGAATGTCTCCCTGTGTCCTCATTCACTGTCTATTCTTGTTTCCATCAAGAGGGAGTCTGTAGCTGTGAGACAAGACCATCCAACAAGGCAGCCAGCTTCTAACTATCAAGGTACAAAATACTGGTCACTCCTTCCCGCTGGTGGTGCAAAAGAGGGTGTTTTAGGTATCTTATTGCTAGGCATGGCCTAGAATTATTTGAATCTAATAACACATTACTGTATTTATTAACCTCTCAGCTAGAACTTTTCTCCTTGCTAGCCCCCTCTGCCATTGGTCCCTGCAGATACAATATGCAGTAAGCATACACTGAGAGTATCCTGCAAGCAATCATTGTGGATGATCTTTTCTGATCATCTGTTCTATCATTGGAGAACCAGCCTGATTATCCAGTTGCTTCACTGGGAACATGTAAAATATCTGCATTGAGAAGCCAGGCTACGAAAATGCAATTGCTAAAAACCCTACTGGAAACACAGCATGCAGGTATCTCATACCTTCACTTGCAAAAACATGTTTTATTGATATTAAGACGACCTCAAGTGCTAAGGGGAATTGCAGACTCTTGGGCTTAGTTCTAATTATTTCAGAGAAAGAAAGAGACTGAATCCCCTTCCAAGGAGCTGCCAACCTTCAATCTACCAAATCTTCAATCTACCAAAAAAGCATGAGCATTGATAGAAAGAGTTCCTTGTTGTCAGACACCTCCAAAGAAGCCATGCTCAGTTAACTCATTATTAGTAAGCACCTTTAACTGGAACAGTTTACAGGTAAGTTCTAGATGCCTGTTTTGTTAAAATCTTTTATGAAGATGACTCCATCACTATGGTAAGTTATTTCCTGACACAGAAGCACTCAATAGGAAAGACCACTTGTTCAGCTCTGGAAGAGATCCTGTTGATTAATTAGGAGAAGATAAATGTGGAAGGCAACAAGAAGCCATCCAACCCAACAGCACTTATAGCTTCTTGTTCCAAAGAGGGTGTAAGGCAAGGTCCTTTTCACAGGACCCATCAGGGCCCAGTTGCAGGGGTGCACTCAGCTCAGCTGCAGCCCTGACTTGTGTTACCTTACAGGTTTGTCCCAGAAAGTGTCTCCCAATTCCAGCCTCTTCATTTAAGTGGAAATAGGGCATAAGGCAGAACTTAACATTCAAACTAACATGGAAGGCATAGTAACAAACAGGAGCCTGAGTTTAATAAAAAATCCAAAATTAAATCTGAGATTTCTTTTGATTTATTTACACATATACTACCTACCTGTTTTGTTGACTTCAGAGAGGGGAGAAATAACCAAACAGGAGATTAAAACAGCTCATGGAGGCAGTGAGCTGTGAGGAAGACTCGAAATTTAAGATGTAGCTTTCAGACTTAGTTTCATAGAGACTAGATGATCTCAAATAATTAGACACACTCCACTGCAGGAAATCTGCCACAAATTTGCCTGTGTACAGGACATTCAGAAATTAACTCAGAAATGGAAGCCTCCCTTTCACTCCTAACTTCATGGCAGAAACCTCTTCCCTTGTCCTTGCATTTTCCAGCAGCACAGAGGGCTGTTTCAGTATAATGTCATGCTGTTTAGGCAAGCGATTTCCCAAGGTAGGGAGTGATATTAATCAAGTCACTGTGACAATTCATCAAGGGAGAATGATACAAATCAGAACAGGGCATGTTTTCTTCTCCTTCTGCTGCTATGGAGCAGAAAAAAAAATATCTCCAAAGCCAGCTACCCCAGAAGGTATCATTTTGAAACAACAAAGAAACAATCACTACGTGGCAAGAGAAACCTTCAAGTAGATCAGCAACCTAGGCTGAAAAATAAAAACTGAGGAAGTCTTGCAGCTGAAGTACTCAAAAGGGCACACTTAAGAGGATTAAACCCGAAAGAACTACTCTGCCATGATTCTGATCTAATCTGTGGAAGACAAACTGTGAGAAAACTTTTTTTTTTTCTCAACCAAGCCATGCTTCATCTGACAATATATTAAAAATAACAAAAATGCATATCTGAAACTCACTACCAGAATAACTATACACAAAACGGTGTCCTTTATCTCGTTTTTCATAGCAACCTTTTCTGCATGCAACTTCCTCAGGCATGCAAGACCCCATATGATAGAAAACAATCAATTAGCAACAGCAAACAGAAAATGAAGCCTAAACAACCTTATATTTATTCTGGAAGAAGATTATTCTAGAAGGTTCCAACATGCTATATTGACATAATTCATAGTGAATAAGGGAGTGAGTATGTGCACCACTGCATTTTGCTGGAGGCAAATAGACCAACTTGAATTTTTGTATGTATCTTATCAATTAGGCTTAATCAGTAATAATAGGGGCTCTTCGTTAACTCAGGCAGTCAAGCACTGTTTTGTCAGAAGGAAAACTTGCAACAAATCCACTTAGCACCCTATGCATCAAGGTTACAGGACGTACATACTGTCTGTGCTATAAACAAGCAAAAGGGTTTAAAAGTTATGCATAGAGAACTGTTTCTCACTTGCATTCAGAACAAACTGTTCAAAACGGGAATGAAAACATTTTTATGATCCTCCAAAAAATCTTGACATTTTCAAACCTTCAAAAAAGTTTGAAAAGCAAAAATCTTGTTCAAATCAAATTAGAGGGAGTCAAGCTAATACTTTGTTTCAGTAATTCTGAAGGCTTGTTATATTTCATCTGTAGTACTTGCTATAAATCATGTTTCAACTCCAAATAACCATTTGTTTTGTGTATTTTCAAAGCTTTTCTTTAAACTGAAATGTTTGCTTTTACACTTGTTTTTGGTAATAATAATCTCACTGAAAGAGACCTTTATACCAATCACATTGTGTTTTAACAACTCAAGTATTTTGCACAGAAAAAGTAATTTGAAAAATATTCAGCCAGCTGTCCTTCTATTGATGTGTCTGAAGGGTATCTTTTTGCAAGGCTTGTCTTTGAAATGTTCATCCCATAATCAAAGTATATTGAAATAAATCTTATTTATCACATACAATCGGAGGAAATTTAAGTACCTTCTCTGCGGCACAGGCAGTGCAATCACCTTATCATATCTTGGCACCGTTATAGATATAGTTTAAAATCACAGGACTATCAGGTACCTAAAAAATATTTTGATTTGCAGAGGTACATATTTGCTCTAGTTGCATATCTTTGTACTGTAGCAGTCTCTAGGATACCACTTCATTTACTAAAATGTAGATATAGCACTTCCATTGAGTCCCACTAAAGTTCTGAAACCAAATGCCATTCACAACAACATTACCGGATTATTTCTTTGAATAGCTGACTGTGATTGATAAATGTGCACTGTGTTTGATAACAGCAAGAGGATGAATATACTGAGGAATATCACATTAATGGTGTGATAATGTTACTGTAAAGGGTAGTCGGTTAACTCTCAGTCATTCAATTTTGACAGAAACATGTTGGGAGTATCCCACATCACCTACACTCTGAAATATCATTGTCCTCCTTGCTCTTTCTGACTCAGTTCTTCAGAATTTTTTTTATCTGGCTCCTTTCAATTTCCTTCTCGTTTTCTTCAAAACTCAAAAAGGAAGACACTACAGTATAAATTACTCCAGGTTTGCCCTCAAATATTTCTTTCTTCCTCTGAATAACAATTACCCACACAACCTCAGAATGTCTTCATAGCACAGTGAAAATAAAAGAAAAAAATCAAAAGTTTAATGTACCAAGGAAGAATACAGACTTTTTAGAAAGGACAGGCACAAGAGGTGAGGAGGAGGTGCCATTCTCTATGTCCAGCTGGAGTGCATAAAACTCCACCGGAGGATGGCTGAGGAGCCAACTGAGAGCTTATGGGTCAGAGTTAAAGGGAGGGCAGCGACTGGTTACATTACAGTAGGGGTTTGCCACAGGCCACCTGACTAGGAAGACTGAGTGGATGAGGCCCTCTACAGACAGATAGGAGCTACCTCATGTTCACAAGCCCTGGTGCCCATGTGGGACTTCAACCACCTCAATGTCCATTAGGCACACATACAACAGGGCACAGGCAATCCAGGAGGTTCACAGAACATGCTGATGATATCTTCCTACCCCAGGTGATAGAGGAGCCAAAGAGGAGAGGTGTCACGCAGCCACCAAAAAGGAGGGGCTGGTAGGGAATGTGAAGTGCAGGGGCAACTTTGGCTGCAGTGACCATGAAACAGTGGAATTCAAGATCCTTAGAGAAGTGAGAAGGACGCATAGCAAGCTCACTACCTTGGACTTCAGGAGAGCAGACTTTGGCTTCATGGATCTGCTTGGAAGAGTACCATTGGATAGAGCCCCGGAGAGAAGAGAGGCCCAAGAAAGCTGGCTAATATCCAAGGATGACATCTTCCAAGCTCAGAAGCGATGCATCCCAGCAAACAGGAGGTCAGGCAAAAACGCAAGGAGGTCTGTGTGGATGAATTTATTCTGAGCTCCTGAACACCATAAAACACAAAAAGGAAGCCTAAATAGAGTGGAAGCAAGGACAGACAACCTGGGAGGAATACAGAGAAATTATCTGAGCAGCCAGAGATCAGGCTAGGAAAGCCAAAGCCCAGATAGTTTTAAATCTGGCCAGGGACATCAAGGGCAAGAAGAAAAACTGCTACAGGTACATCAATGACAAAAGGAACACTAGGGAAAACATGGGCCATCTGGAAGGAAACAGGAGACCTGGTTACCCAAGAAGGTAAGGAAGGCTGAGGTACTCAATGATTTTTATGCCTCAGACTTCACCAGAAGGTGCTGGAGCCACACCATCCAAGTTACAGAAGCACAGGCAGGGACTGGGAGAATTAAGACCTGCCCGCTATAAGAGAAGATGATGTTGGAGACCACCTAAGGAACCTGAGGGTGCACAAGTCCATGAGACCTGATGAGATGCATCAATGGGTGCAGAAGGAACTGGCAGATGAAGTGGCTAAAGCCACTATCCATCATATTTGAGAATATGTGGCAATCTAGTGAAGTTCCCACCAACTGGAAAAGGGAAAACATAACCCTCATTTTTAAAAAGTGGGGAAAAAAAGAAAGACCCAGGGAACAACAGGCCAGTCAGTCTCACCTCTGAACCTGGCAAGAATGGAGCAAATCCTCCTGGAAACTATGTTAAGGCACATGGAGAACAGAAAATGACTGGTGACAGCCAATATGGCTTCACTAAGGGTAAATCATGCCTGACAAATTTAGTGGCCTTCAGCAGGTTTACAGAGTTGGTGGATAAGGGAAGAGCAACCCATATCATCTACCTGGACATGTGCAAAGCTTTTAACACTGTCCTGCCCAACGCCCTTGTCTCTAAACTGGAGAGACATGAATTTGACAGGTTGAACCTCAGTGGATAAGGAATGGCTGGATGATCACAATCAAAGAGTTGTGGTCAACACCTCGATATCCAAGTGTAGACCAGTGATCAACGCCATTTCTCAGGGGTTGGTATTGGGACTGGTGCTGTTTAACATCTTTCTCAGCAACATGGACAGTGCGGTCAAGGGCACCCTCACCAAGTCTGGCAACAACACCAAGCTATGCAGTGCAGTCAACATACTAGAGAAAAGAGATGCCATCCAGAGGGACCTTGATAGGTTTGAGAGATGGGCCCATGCAAACCTCATCAAGCTCAGCAAGGCCAAAAAAAAGGTCCTGCAAAAAAGTTCATGGCAGAGGGATTGGAACTAGCTGATCTCTAAGGCCCCTTCCAACCCAAACCTTCTATGATTTTATGATTATATGTGTGTGCATGGCTCTGAGACTCTAGGAATACTTTCTAAGTATGGGAAATACTATTACAATTGTCTCCAGCATCTGAATATTAAAGTCTACTGTCATTTTTGGCTGACTTTTTGATTCAGAGTTTAATGGAAGAGAAGCTGGTCCTATTGCAAATGTAATTCTGCAGTTATTTTCCAATTTCAGTGAAGAAAGACCACAAACCAAAGGAATTAGTTTATGGTGCGTTATGCAGGCAAGATTATTATCTGGTGTACTGGAGAAAATGGCCAAGGTGCTTGTGGTACTACATAGACAGACTTTTTCCTTCTGTATTAAAGGATTTGAATCCATAAGTTTACGGTTTCTGTTATGCTGACTAGTCTTGACCTCAGCGGTTTTATTTTAATGTGTCTAACCTCATCTTCTCATGGTACCATGTCTTCAATACACTCCTTGTGATCAAGGCTACTAAAACATTATTTCTAGCATTAATCATACCTTTTTGTGTAAAGGAGCTTCCTTGTAAGTGGAGAAGAGTACATATAGTTCTGTCTTTAAAATAGAGATGCACAACAAATTCATTACCCTGTGTCCTAACATGTGTTGATCTGTGTTTTGCACTATGTTTAAAAAAATGAATGCATAGCCTTCTAATTAGTTGTGATGTATCAGCAGTGAAAATGAGTTAAGCCATCATCTTCTCTCTGTCATTGGATTCAGGGGGAAAAACTTCCTGACAAAAAGCAGATTTAGGAAAGGACTTATCAGCTGTGCCTAGTTAGACATAGTAAAGGATGGCAGTTAGATGTAAAACTCTTGTTACAGATTTGCTAATAAGTTAAGATTGATTGACTTTATTTGATTGATTATTTGATTTTATAAAATCAATTATGTAGTAGAAATATAGAAGGATAAGAAATATATTTTAATGAAACTTATAGTTATATAGTAAAAGCTGTTATAAGAATCCCATGTACAGCCCCGTACCAAGGCTGGAGGAATTGGTCAGAATCACCTAGTAGGAATGTCTAGAACTTAGATAACAGACTTAAGATTTGAGATGATTGTTTATATGTAACCTAGGAGAATGTACTAAAATGTCAAAATGAGAATTAATGCGAACTGGGGAAAGTGGAGTGAAGCAACCCGTAGTTGCCGGCCAAGAAACAGTTACCTTAACTGAAAGGTAATTCCGGCAGGGGGAGATCGAGACCACCGACTCACATACCACCTACCCAAATCGTACCCCAGACCCATTTCTAGACCTTTCTAACCTTTACTGCGCAGAATCGGATATGGGAGGAGAGTATGTTAATGATTTATGGGAAATATTATGATTATGCATGAATATTTAATGAATATGTAATGAATGAGTTCTATATAAGGTGTATGATTTTGAAGCTTGGTGCGCGTTGATCGTGAGAGGACTCGCTCACGCACCCGGCCGTCAATAAAGAAGTGTCTGCTTATCTGCATCACACTGGTGTCGATAAGTTTTTCATTCCGAGATTTCGGTAACACTCTGTGGCTCCTAATCTGTCCTTTCAGACATGTCAAAAATATTTTGTGCAGTACATTTTAATTGATACTTGAGAAAATAGGATTTAATAGAAAGCCTTTAATATGACTGGAGTTGTATTTACATAAGAGAGTGTGGCTAACTGAGATAAACATAAATCTAAATTTATGGACAATTATATTGCTGTCCCTCCGAAATCAGACTTGTGATCTGTATTATTGGTGTGATTGCATTGTGTTACAGAAACTAGAATATTCATTTACGTACATGGAAGATCCACTCTTATTTTCCAGCTAAATTCACAAGTAGGTAGGGGGAACTGGGGGAAGATGGGACAGAGGGAGCAGAGAGGGATTAGTTAATCATCACAAATGACTGGACTTAGTATTCTCTATATCAAATTCCTTTTTCTATTCAAGAATGACAAATGATATTTATTTCTTTGATTGCACAAATATTTTCCCCCTACATCTGGCACATATGTGCACTACATGAGTGTTTTTATCATTCATTTATAGTGAATATATTGCTTTTTATGCACAAGTGTATTATGTTTTGTGGACAGCTCTACGATTTTATCAAACTGTGGAATATTAATCCCATGGCAAGCTGTTATATAAATTTAATACCTCAATATTTTTGTGATTTTTATTTAGCACCATAACAGATATATTAAGAAGAAAGTAATAGGAATAGTAAAAAAGAATGAGATCTATTTCAAGAGATCACATCAGCCACAATGATAATAAAATGAAGGAGATAAAATTAGTGGCACTCAGAATGAGGCAGAATCAATACAAAATACACAAATTCATAAACTAGAAGCACAACACTTTGCCAGAAGTTGAGGAGGAAGCCAGTATTTCATAAAAGATCAGGCTGTTACCCATAGAGGGTGAAAGCCTTTTTTCTCATAAAAGGTAATATATTTCTGCTCAAACAGCTCCATCAAATAAGTGAACCAATTTGTTGCACAAGTAGCAATGTGGCAAGAGTATCTGTCTCCAGACGTGGTCCATGACTGCTAAGCTTGCTAGCTAAGGGGTAAATCACTGTTATGGCTCAGTTTTGTGAATGGCACAGATGATGCTGGTCCAGGATATTAAGTGGGGATAAACAGAGGGTGTGGGGAATAGATCAGGCAGATGTCACTTTTGCTGTGGCAACCTTACACACACACAATTTCTTTGGACCAGAATGAGTGATGAGAACAAAAACATGTCCTATAATGAACTAGTGTATGTACAGTTTGTGCTGCAGACTGCAGGGCACAAAACAGCTGGCAAAAAGGAGGTTTGCAAGGCACATTTCAGCCCGCTGCAGTTGGGTCCAGAAGCAGTTTCCTGGATGGTGAAAAATGGCAGAAAGACACCCTTCCGGGTTCTGCGCATGAAAGCTGCTCCTGATGTAGTGCTTGGGAGATGTTTCTCTAGCTGTTCATGGATTATTTTTCTTTTCCTAACTCTCTGTTACTCACCTAGTGCTTTGTCAAGGAGTTCACTGAGTGCTCTTTCTGTATAACAGTTGCACAGTCAGTGGGGATTTCATAGGGTAAAATTTTCAAAAACACTTGCTGTTGGCCCGATCTTGTCCTCACTGATACCACTGAGAATTTTACCATTGAATCCCAAATAGTAAGGGGTCTGGCTGCTTGAATTTTGCCTCTTGTCATTTCCTTCAAAATCAACAATGCTTCTATGGATATGTATTATTTGCTCATGAAAATTATATTAGCACCTCTCTGAAGTTTTTGATTAGAAGAACATTTTGTATTTTACAAAACACTAAGTAATTTTCTTCTTCCAGGTAGTAATTTATTCTGTCAACAACAAAAAAAGCTCATCCCTCAGTTTAAACATTGCTAAGTGTTCAATTGTCATTTTTACAGGTGTCCTCAAGCAGACATTTCACTGGAATGAGGCTGTGGCAGAAAGATGCCTATTACTAGCAAAAATACTATTGTCAGAAAAAACATTTCCTCCATTTATTTTAAAGCTTCCTTTGGATTTCAAAATTGTAGGAGTTGAAACTCTGGTAAAAAGGAAATCCAAAGCTCCTGTTCAAAAGACAAGCATATTTGTATCTTATAGATGTTCACTTGTCCTGTATTCCTGTGATTTTTGTGTGATTCTGTCCTTTGAATCCAGTTCATTGACTCAGATGTTAGAGCTGTGATCAGAAATACTAAACCCAGGTGGGGCTTCTGGCTTGCTGTATGGTTAACCCTGTTCAAGACAGGAAATCTGAGTAACATTTATGAGAGCTCTGTAAGTGTCCATACTGTCCAAATTTGACTATTCCATTTAGAACAGAAATTTTTTTGTGTGGTTCTTGAATGTTGTAAAGATTTAAGGTTCCAGAAAACAGATGTTTTCCTTTATTAACAAGCATATTAGACCCCAGATGATTGTTTAATTACTTCAATGTCCAGATTTCTGGATACCCTTTACAACTACTCAATGTCTATAGTTGGGATCTGGCTAGCCAGTCATCTTTCTTTCCATAACCCGCTGTATCTTTCCGTGGGTTTCCTAAGTTCCTTTAGTCAGAGGCTATATGCAAGAGTGATTAGTGAATATACAACTCTTCTGTTATTATATACTATTATTGCTAAGTCAAATATGCGTTTAAATTGTGGATGCTTCTAAGAGTTAAAATAATAGTGATTTAAGTATGGGAAAGGATCATTAATGAGCAGACTTCCAGGGATCCTCTGATCATCTCATTATTTTCTTTCTTGCTTAAACATAGCTTAAGCATTTTATTAATTCAAAGGCTTGCAATACTAGGACAAATTTACCTAGTTCTCAAGCGGAATTAAACTTTGATATGTCTGTTCTAACTGGCCATTTAATATCTTTGCTCTATGCAGAATTGTATAGCTCCTGTTCTTTCTCTAGGGAGGGAACCAGAAACACCAGGGAGATACTGGTCAGAATCAGAGTAACCATGACTCTTCAGAAGTCAGAAGAAAAACAAAAGGTTCTCATTTTCTCATGATTATAGGCTTTATTTGGTTATATTTTATCATTTAATTTATTTTTTAGAAGTATTCAATCAAGGAACGGAGAAAAACCACAACAAAACACAATTATTCATGCAGTTCTGCTATTTGAATTATTTGAGTGATTAATATTACAATTTTTTAGTGTTTTACACTTGGCTTAAAGAAAATATACAGTGGTGATGTATTTATTGAAGTCATAAAAAAAGATTTAAAATCTCTGTTTTGAGCAGGGATTTTTGCAGAACAGAACTTCCGTTTATAGCAAACCCTAGAACAAAGTTAATTGTTGTATTCCTTCTTTTCTATACTCTTCTAAATCTCAGTAGAAGCATAGAGTTTTAAAGACTTCATAGAATCATAGAATGGTTTGGGTTGGAAGGGGCCTTAGAGATCAGCTAGTTCCAATCCCTCTGCCATGAACTTCCTTCCGACCTTCCACTAGAGCAAGTTGCTCCAACCCCCCTCCAGCCTGGCCTCCACAGCTTCTCTGGGAAACTTGTGCCGGTGCCTCACCACCCTCACAGTAAAGAATTTATTCCTAATAACTAATCTAAACCTACTCGCAGTTTCAAGCTATTACCCCTTGTCCCATCACTACATACCCTTGAAAAAGTCCCTCTCCGCCTTTCCTGTAGGCTCCCTTTAGGTACTGGAAAGCTGCTATACGGTCTCCCTGGAGCCTTCTCTTCTCCAGGCTGAACAAGCCCAGCTCCCTCAGCCTGCCTTTGTAGGAGAGGTGCTCCAGCCCTCTGATCATCTTCATGGCCCTGCTCCGGACTTCCCCCAACAGATCTATGTCCTGTTTATGTTGGGAGCTCCAGAGCTGAACGCGCCAGGTACTCCAGGTGGGTTCTCACAAGACCAGAGTAGAGGGGCAGAATTGCCTGCCTTGACCTGCTGGTCACACTTCTTTTGATGCAGCCCAGGATACGGCTGGCTTTCTGGGCTGCAGACACATTGTTGGGCCATGCTGAGCTTTTCACCCACTTGCATCCCAACATCTTTCTCCTCAGGGCTGCTCTCAATCCATTCTCTGCCCAGCCTGTACTGATGCTAGGAGTTCTACTGACCCATTTGCAGGACCTTTTGTTTGGCCTCGCTGAGCTTGATGAGGTTTGCATGGGCCCATCTCTCAACTTGAAAGACCTTGCCAAAATTATCACCTCCATGACTTACCTGTGAAATATTTGCTAGTAAAAGGACTCCATGCTATTACTCAGTGCTAGCAAATGAGATGTAGAACTATGTTTCCTATATAAGGATATCATAGACGAACACGTGCAAGTATCACTGACTATGGTTCAGAAAATCTGTAGTCAACAATACCAAGGACAATTAATGTAAATACTGCCCTTTGGAAGGTCCACAGCAACCTGCAAAAGGTCACAGTAAGGTATCAGTTACAATAAGCTCCTCAAGTAGATCCTTTAATGCACTGTGGAGTGAAAGTGTTCCTCTCCTGTTCCAACCAACTGGTTCTTACTGGGAACTACTGATAGCAGTGCCTGTCCCTTTGGTGAGCAGGTTGGACAGGTAAGTTTCAGTAACAGAGTTGTATGTGAGTGTGGGCCCAGACAGACTCTGATCTCCACTGATGCCACAGAAATCTAGTAGTCCAGTGAAAATCTTCAAGCTGTTTCAGAAGTTTTGCAGAGTAGGCAGCAGCAGAACCTGGCCACACAATGAGTAAAATCCAATAAATGCAAGTTTCCTGCAGTGTACTGCTTTTTTAAATGAGAAACTGATGCTAAGGCTTTTATTCTGCCATGATACGCCGATGCCTCATGTAAAGATGCCTGTGTAAGGAAAATGCTGTAGGAAGAGTTTCCCACTGAAAGCTGTAGGCAAATCTGAATGGCAAAACTATAGGATTAGAAAATGATGCTCTGGCTAAACGGCAATGAGGTATTCAGCAGCTGTGAGGTATTTTTTGCCAGGGTTGCAATTAAATGTCTGGACGACATCAGGGAGGTCATAAGCAGGAGGCAGGAGTAAGATTAACAAGAAGAAGCGTGGAAGGAAGTGCCTAGCTGCTGAGCAAGCGTGAGTTACTCACAGGAAGGACAAGCCCACCACAAAACCCTTCCTGGAAAGCACACTACGCTCACTAACGGGCTGCAGCAGCAGCTGTCACCAGGCTATGCGAAAGCCCTGTCAGTTGACTGAAAGCTGCACAGTCATTTCACCCCACTACCTCCTGCTAAGTAATGGGAATGCAAGTAACCTGTGCAGGAGGAGGAGGGTCAGCCATGGGCCGCTCTCATTTCTCACCTCATGCTGCACAAGTACACAGCACAAAGCAAGCACGGCAACAACATTAGACTAAACTTCTAATGCAGCACCAGCAAAAAAGTGTGTTAAGTACAATCCTGTGCCTGGGAAGGGGAGCACGTACTGTGTGTTGTGCAAGGGAGGAGGAAGTGTAATTGCTGCTGCCCACCTGAACATGACAGCAGGTGCGATTAGCTCAGTCAGTGGATTCAGAACGGGGCCAATGGAGAATGTCACAGCATTACTGGGGGGGAAGAAATGTGGCAAGTGCAAATATCACTTGAAATGATGAAGATTGTCCACTGTAAAACAAGGAGACTTGAAAAGAGGGCCAAATGCACAAAAATAATGAATGCTGAAGGAGATATGCATCACATATATGTCACCTCTGTTTTCTTCTTGTTTCTTGCCTACACTTGCAGGAAAGAGAGAGGCTGAATGGAAAACAACATGTGTCAGAATTTACTTTCTATATGAAATGCAGGTTTCCATCCCATAATGTCCTCAAAGTTAAGATTTAACCACATCCTATCAGAAACTATCAACTGAAAAGAAACAAGTACTAAATCCCATTGTCAAGGGTTAAAGCCACATCCAGCTACTACAAATTTTCAAAACTGTAATGGCATTCTTCAAGAAAATATTCTGGACTATAATACACATTAATATAGAAACTTCCTGTTCTGTTATTAATGTTTAAATAGTTATGTCATAAAAAGAAGTTCACCACTTCTGTTTTCTTCTTCAGAGAAGAAGAATGACCTGATTATTCAGAAATATCACAAACAATTTTACCAAAAACATTGTTCAGAAAGCACTTCAGAAGTTCAAACAACTAGTGGGATAGAAACATCATCTGAATAATAAACCAGATTTTAGGAGGTGGACTACGTTTAACATTCAGTTGTCGGTTCTTTCTACTGTCACTTTTGTTTCTGAATGGCACCATGTCTGACTCTCCAATTTTGCAAGGGGAAAGTGTTCAAAGGCTGACCTGAAAGACCAAAGTTTTGAACATTTCTCCATTTTCTTTGAGGGACGTTTTTATAGTTCACGCTTACTCCTATAAAAGATACTGGGATACTCCTCACCCCAGTACTAGCTATTGCCATTTCAGCAGAATCAGCTGAATTGTACCTTCTAAAGGTCATCTTCTGCACACCAGCAGCTGGCTGCTCAAAAGAAAAAAAAAGAAAAAAATTAATCCCTGTTTAAACAGGGATTTGTTACCCTGTGCTCTCAAAGGTGCAAACCATTGCAAGACCAAGGATTTTAAAAAAATATATAGTATACTAGGATGTATTTGTTTCTTTATTTCTTTACCTCAAAGAACTCTAGCCAAGACATAGTCTGGCGTGTGATTGTTCTGCATTGTGAGTCCTTCCAGTCTCTCGACAGACTTTCTGCCACATGCCCCCTCTACTCACCTTCCTTGAAAGCAGAAATATATTCTCAGCACGGTGAAACTAGACAAAGACAAGGTGGCTGCAACCTTTTTCATGCATTTCAAACTGTATTCCAGAGATTACTGGAAAACTTTCTTTTTTTTTTCACAATTCTTTTCAGGACTTTTTCACAGACTTTTTGTTTTTGTTTGTTTGGTTTGGTTTGGTTTTTTTCTTTAATTCTGTGCTGCTAAATGAACTACAGATACTGTCTGATGTGTTAGACAGGTGGTTCAAGTGATGTTTGTGCAGGCTTGAGTGCTAGATCATGGAGGGATTCTGCAACGTCCCTCTAAAACTCACTTGATGTTTTCTGGCTTTCAGCATCAAGTGTTGAGAATTTAAAGAGAACTCATGCTCTATTACGAAACAAAGAGAGTCGGCAGGTACTTCAACACCTCCCTTTCAGCGTGCACATGTTCATGCACACACACACGCATGCAAACCCACAAAGTACATCCTGGCTTTTGCAACGCTAGTAAAAAACTTTGGTTCAGGCAGCTCTAGGGCAAAATTATCACACCAGTGGAATCACTGCTGGCTTTGTACCATGCCTGGTGCTGAACTGTGCCTGTAACACAGTACAAAATGCAGGACTGCTGCTCATGTTTTCCTCTC
This sequence comes from Falco peregrinus, assembly GCF_023634155.1. Taxonomy (NCBI): domain Eukaryota; kingdom Metazoa; phylum Chordata; class Aves; order Falconiformes; family Falconidae; genus Falco; species Falco peregrinus. The sequence goes on from NC_073739.1 coordinate 10,063,358, forward strand.
TTCTAATGGAGAAAATTCCACCATGCATTTATTCATTCCTGTAGGCCCTTGAGGGTTTGGTTGGTTTTTTTTAGTGTGAACTACACTTTCTTTTAGACTGACCTCTTGGAAGAAAAGCTCCCCATCTAATTTATCTGAAGAAGAAAAAGATTAGGGAGGAGGAAAGAGAAGTACAGTGGGAAGCAAGGAAAAAATCTTTGTATCTTTTACATATATAGATAGATAGAAGGTAACAGAATTGAAATTCATTTGTATTTTATCAGACCTCCGGCTCTTCAGGGAAATTTGGCTAAAATGACCTGTAAGTTCCATGGGGACCGCTGCTTAGCTTGTGCTCTGAATGTAGTGCAAGCTGATCAGCACAGAATGCTGCATGTATACGATGGGACAGGAGTCCTAGCCTCCTTGCATAATGCAGCTTGGAGCTCTGTCAGCTGTATCTCCTCCCTGATGGACAGATCCCAGTCCCTCCTGATCCTGCTGTAGGTGCAAATCCAAATGCATTTCTTTTTATTCAGATCTATACTTCTGTGACTTGATGCAAAATCTGGTTTTGTCATACACTCATTTCTGGAGGCAGAATCCACTATGCTTAAAAAAGCTGGAGGGAGAAGAATTCCTGAGTCTAGTTCAAGATTATCTTGCCAGTCAGGGTATTGCTGTCAACATTTTGCTGCCTGTTTATTCTCCTGTTAATCAGAGTGCAGATGTCTTACAAGTGATACATCAGATACTTTTGCTTATCTGGCTATGACTGTTCTTTATTCTTTCAAACACTCTGCATGTTAAAGGTTATTTCCTGCCCTATAATGATATATAGCAGAATAAAATTTAGCTATAGTCAGCAAGATCCTGACATCACTGATACATACTACCTAATGGGACAGGGTGGGATGAGATTATGTGAGATACCTAAAACTTCTGTTCTACCCAGTACTGGCAAAGCTCAGTTCAATACACTTCACACTGGTGATGGTGAATGAACTTGTGGAAATGCAGAATAAGGATTGCTCTGCAAAATGTAGCCTCTAATGAATGGCTGAAGAAGCAGAAGTAGTTTTGTCTAGCGAGAGTAGAGCCAGAGAGAGAAGTCTTCCAATATGCACAAGTTCACTTCTGATGAGAAAGAAAGTTCCCTGAAGAGTATAGCTTCTTGGAAAAGAAATCAGGAACTAAAACTAGTGTAAGGAACATACAGGAAATAAATTGAGGAGAAACATAAGATTTAATTACATAGAGAGTCTGTGGGAAAGTGAGGAATTTCACCAGACAAAGTGTCAAAACATCCTCCATCCTTTTTCACAGTTGAAGCCTGTGAAGGTGCTATCTTTTTCTCTAGAATCAGAATCACCGCTAGTTACGAGAGCCTTCCATAAGGCTCAAGAAGGAGTTCTCAGGGTAAGATGAGGAGGTTGCTGCAGAAACGTGATAGTTCTGCTTATCAGCAAAAAGTAGTGTAAAACTTCTGTCCCATGCGACTATTCTATTGCAGGCCAAAAAGATTTAGCAGGGAGAGAAGCCTATAGATCTTCCCATATATGTAGCATTTGGCATCTCATTTGGCTCTTCAAAATGAACTCATTTGGAGAAGATGCACGTCCTTCTTCACTATTTCACACCCTAAAGGCCTAAAAGGCCAGAGAACTAGACCGATGGTTTAAAGCAATAAAAGAAATTTGTTCTGTAAATCCACTAGGAGGCCCAGGTTCACACGGACATAAACCAAACAGAAAGACCTCAATCTTTCTGAATAAAATCCCTTTCCATCTAACCCCACTAAGAGGGTGCACTGATGAGGAGTGAGTTAGTAGACCACAGGCCCGCACGAGCTCACTGTTACATCAAGCTGGCTGGGGGCTCACAGGTGCAGGACTCCGTGGAGATCTTCCTGGACATCATATACACTGCTTCTCCGGACAGGTCATTAACTGGAGTATGCTGCCAGCCAGGTCAGCTACCTGGCCTTTGGGTCCTGTTCCTCCTTGCTTTCCGTGCAGAAATGGAAACTGATGGAAATACATCCAGGATGAGGTGTAGAGAAAGTGAGGAGCAGCTGCCAGTGCCACACACATTTTGAATGTCTGCATCGTATTTCTAGCAAAAGGAGCAGAACATCATCTCCTGGGACAACCTGACAGAGTAACACTATTCTGATTCTTCAAACTCCAGAGCAGCTTAGACGTCTGCATGAAACACCCGTCTTTTGTGAGAGGCCAGCACTGTGTCCATATGGCATTCTTCTGTTGAGACAAGGTATCTGTTAACACTGAAAATTTAGAGCCTCACCTCAAAACTAGATCTAGTGTAAAGAAAAGATAAATCCAAAAGACCGTGCAAGTCTGTTAAGCTTGTAAGCCTAAATTTATAGGCTATGTCTAATTCTAGCTAATAGCGCATGCCCACCAAGATGCCAGTCTGGGCTTTGTGCCTGGGTTTCTTTTGCATGGAGATGCAAGTATGGGACAAGTTAATAAAAGGTCAGGTGCTCCCCAGTTCAGATGCTCTCACATGCTGGAGGATGCATGGTGATGCAGGAAAAGCCCCAGCATCCTATTGTACAGCCATAATTCTGTTCAGCCCAGAGTGTAAGTACAAATTAATTTCCAGGCAAATTAGTTTAAATGCCCTGAAACTTCAGCTCTGTAGCAATTTTTGGTAGATACATTCTCTGTTTATTTTATAACCATGTTCCTCCCTGTACCCGCTCTGGGTGAGAGAGCATCATTTAATGTCTTACGAATGGAATGTTTGTCTGAGGTGAGTCACTAGAGGAAAAGCTCTTCTTCATAAACCACAGCGTTGTGATGGCTGTCATTGTGTGGCCTGTACCATGCATGCAAAAAACATGACACAGGGATCATGGAAGGAGAGTGTGTGTCATCAACATGTTGACAGGAGAGAACAAAAAAGGCAATTTATCTGCACAGATAATATTCTGGCTCAACAGAAAGAGCATGAATTTCTATTAGCTGCTCATGCTCCTGATGTACCAGTGCATGGCACTGCTTGCTGTGCATTTATCGATTGAAGGCCCTTTTTTAGACACAAGGATGACAGAGTTGCAGTGAATCTGTGAAAGTCTTGAGTAGGTCCGTCAGTGTCATTTACCTCAACGAGGTTATTTACTTTGTTCAGTTCAGAAATGATGAGGAACACGTTCATTTGTGCCTGTCATCATACACCCGAGACACTTGTCATGCTGCAAAACCAGTAAATACTACTGGTTTTTTGTAGTATTATTGTACTTAATACAAGTAGCAATCTCCTGTGCTATCTCATCAGACCTGTTCTGTAGTGCATACCCACCTTTCTTCTTCTTTTTCCTAATGTTTTGAAATGAGCACAAATTAGAAATGCAGTGAAACTGGCAGTTCAGAAAAGGGTTACTGTTCTCAAAACATAAGATGATGACGTTTCGGTAAACAGTGTCTCTTGCTCCTTACAGCACCCGTTAGGAGTGATTCCTTCATAACCTTTCATGTCAGGAAATCAGTTCAGCAATAGCTATTTGCAGCTGAGAACTCTGAAGTAAGAGATCAGAAATTAGACCCTTAATTCAAAAGTCAAATAATAGTAAAAGGACAGATTCACATGGACCTGATCCAAAAGTTTTTTAAGTATATGATGATGAAAAACGCCATTAAAGAGCAAGAAGTAATTTTTTTTATGACACCAAATGAGCGTAAAGACAAACAAATAAATAAAAGAAACAGATTTTCTTTTTTTCTGTCAAACATCAAAGGCAAAGAGCAGACTAAGTGGACCTGTAACCTTGTGTGCTTTTTTCTAGCTATCAGCAGTGAATCTTTTAGATATGTTTTTTTCTGCAAGCTTTGCCTCTTAAAGCTGTCATAGCTTTGTTACTTTATGCCCTCCTTCGGAAAGCAGCAAATGGAAAATCTCAATGGAGTAAATGTTCTATTTTGTCTCTACATCAATATTTCATAAGGGAATTACACTTAGTGTGTTCTGTTCCTCCTGCTCATTGTGCATGGATGCACAAGCAGGAGCGGGTCAGTAGTCCCATCCACAATGATGTGCACCAAGCCCAAACCACTATTATTCCTCACTCGTTTCCCATTATCCTTGGCCTTCCCACTCTCCCCACCTACACAGCATTGAAAATGTAACACCTAGAAACAGAGCTTTTTGGATCTGTGGAGCTTCCAGCAGCATCTTTTGAGCAGTTGGCATTTAAAGTCACCAGCGCTGAAACAGCCATCTCTGCCGTAGCACTTGTCTCCGTAAATCCCAAAGTCCTCGAGGCCACATGACTCTCCGAGGTTTTTTAGGCAGGGAAAATGAGGCACTGGTGGAAGCGAGATTCAGCAGCTCAGGCCATTGCTGCAGCTGGAGGCAAAACGCAGCTCTCCCAGCTCCCGCCCTTGCACTGTCCGCTGCACCACGGCTCCTCACGGGCACAGCGAAGGCGACTTCCCCTTCCTGAGCTGGAGCCTCGCTGGAATAATTGGTGTACAGATTATGAACAGCCCTGAATGCCAGCCTTACTGGCAAGAAGTAAAAATGGTCCTTTCTCCAAACCAGCAGTTCTGGCAAAGATTAGATGACATTGAGACCACTCTCCTCAAGACAAGACACTCCCTGCCTGCCGCAGACAAAAAATCCTTCAGGACCCAGCCTATTTTTCCTCTTCGTTCCATCCCAGGCAGCATGCCAAGCAAGGGGACCCTTCTCTGGGATTTCAGCGTCAGGCGCAAAGAGATCTTGTTCCTTTTGATCACACCCAGCCATACAGCACACAAACCTTCTTTCTCCTGCTCTTTTGCAGGGCTGCCAGCCTGGCCCTGCTGCTGAGGTGCCCCCAAAGAGTTCAGGCCAGCAGGCAGGGATGAAGCACTGGCAAATGTTAATAGAAATATAAGAAATTATGGTGACCACTGATGGAACACCTCAAACGGAGTAAACCTATGAAGTTTTACCAGTCTTCATCCTACATGACCTCTGTTTGAGAAAACACTGTCACATGCACAGCCCACTGTTTTTTGACTTAAAAACACACAGCCCTCAAACTAGAAAACTCTTAGCCACCAGCACATTGAACCATCAACTGAAATTGTCTCCACGTGCAGGTTGTACTTTCCAACAATGCCCTGTGGTTTGCGTGGAATACGTAAAACTCAAGCCTGTCATTACGGAGGGGAAATTCACAGCTAGAGAACTGTCCTCAGGGAGCTAGGACAGCTTGCAATAACTAAGATCAGTGCATTTTTGTGTTATCAAACCTGGAAAAATATCAGCTGTTGCAGTGTGCTGTTTCACGTGCACTTTTTAATGCACTCTGCCCTAGTGTGGGAGCCCAACCTTCAGCTGCAGTAGTGAGAACTTCCTGGAGGGTGAACGTTGACCAGACTGGATAGTGCAGCTCAACCCTTGAGTTTTACATTCCTCTCCGATCCTCCTCCCCATCCCTCTGGGTAAGGGGGAGTGAGCGAGCGGCTGCGTGGTGCTTGGTTGCCAGCTGGGGTTAAACCACAGCAGTCCTTTTTGGCACCCAGCATGGGGCTCAGAGGGTTTGAGGTAAAAACAGATTTGATAAGAATTTGCTTACTCAAATTTATAACTGTTATTGCTGTTTAGCTGTTAAGGGGCAGGTTTCTGTGCTTACCATGGGGCTTGCTTGCCTTACTCTATATTAGAGTCTAGTGCTCATTAGTGGCTGCTTCTTTCTTTCACTGCTTCCTGCACTGCTTATCATCGTACTGTGTTGTGCCCAGGAACATTCTGATAACAGCAATGGTGATGCGCTGGGGCTGGCAGATGGCCAGGGCATCGCTGCTGTTTCTGTGCTGCTGTACAGGACAGGCTGGAACTCCAGCGTGAACTCAAGTCAAAGGGACTGTGACCTGTGGATTATTCTACACGGGAGCAGGACATCCCAAAGCCCCTGTGGCCGTGAATAAGTCCATGCCTGAGCAGGTGTATCTCGGAGTGTCTGTGGCCATGGTTATGTCTGTGCTGCAGCAGGTATGCCTCTGAAGGGATTGTGGCCCAAGGACAAGTCCACACACTTGAAGCATCTGTGGTTGTGGATAAGACATGATAGTGCATGAGGTCATGCTGGAGCTCCTCAAAGTGTGTGGTCACAGATAAGCCCACCACAGAGCAGGTACATCCCTGGAGGGACTGTGGCCAGGGATAAGGCCATACTGGAGCTGATTTACTTCTGAAGGGACTGTGGCTGTGGGTAAGGCCACACTGAAGCAGGTCTACCGTCATGGCCCACGGATAAGGCCATATTGGAACAGGTGCACCTTGAAGTGACTGTGGCTGTGGATAAGCCTATGCTGCAGCAGGTGTACCCCTGGAGAGACTGTGGTTCATAGCTGAAGCCCCACTTGGAGCAGGTACAACCCTAAGGGACTGAAGTCTGAGGATAAGTCCAAGCCAGAGCAGGGGCAAGGAGAGGAGTTCACTGCAATGTTAAAACCTATGGGCTGGTCCGAAGGGGTGGAGATTGTAATGGATATATCTTTATATTGTTGCAATTCATGATTTGATTTTCACGTTATAGGAATGACTATAACAGGAACCATCTGAACCATTGGAGGACAAGCCCTACAAGAAGCAGTGCAAGTGCAGCAGTGACCCAACCTGAGCTGGCTTTGATGCTTGATAACACTACACAACACACAGCTTCTCTTCTCCTGAGTGACCACTGTAAGAGATCGTGTTCACAGACCAAATGAACTCAATGGACATTTTGTGGACATGTGTGGACATTTTACAGGCATTTTTACAGGGATGGTCGATTGACTAGGGGGATGATATCTGTGTATTATATAAAAGGATGGGAAGGGTGATGGTGGTTAATGAGGTTGTATTGGAAAGTGTAGCATGACATGAATGGTATGGAATAAGGGGTGGATACTGTCCTGGTTTTGGCTGAGATGGAGTTAATTTTCTTGTTATTAGCCAGTACAGTGCTGTGTTTTCGTTCTGATGTGAGAACAATGTGATAACGCACTGATCTTTTTAGTTGTTGCTTGGAGATGTTTATACTAAGTCAAGGACTTTTCATGAAGTTTCTCAGGCCCTGCCAGCAAGAGGGCTGGAGGGGCATGGGAAACTGGGAGGGACACATGTCGAACAGTGGACACAAACTAGACAGAGAGATATTCCATACCATATGACGTCATGCTAGGGGAAGAAGGAAGAGGAGAGGGAGGGACATCTGGCATGATGGCATTTGTCTTCCCAAGGAACCGTTACACGTGTCAGAGCCCTGCTTCCCTGGGGATGGCCGAACACCTGCCCGCCCATGGGGAGTGGTGAACGGTTTCCTTACTTTGCTTTGCTTGCATGCACAGTTTTTGCTTTACTTATTAAATTGTTCTTATCTCAACCCCTGAGTTTTACATTCCTTTCTGATCTTCCTCCCCATCCCTCTGGGTGAGGGGGGCCGGGCGGGGTGTGAGAGAGCAGCTGCATGGTGCTTGGTTGCCAGCTGGGGTTAAATCACAACACACTCTTCCCAAAAAGTAATCGTTAGGATCACCATCCATTGCAGCATCTGATGTAAATGGCAGATGTAATGAAGCTAACCATTTCTATTTGGCAGCATTGTCATTAATTGACTTAAATTCTGTTACCTGTTTCAATTGTTTGCAGTCATGCATGTCACAAATTAGGCAGGGCTGCAGGAATTAAAAAAGAATCAGCTCTGAGAAAGGCAAAGTAACTTGTTGAAATTGGGACTGCCACCACATCCCAATGAACTACACGCAGGTGTTGCTCTCTTGCTGACAGACTGAAGGTTTGGATGGCTACCTTTTGGATACACAGCCACTGCTGCCTAACTGCAATCTCAGAAAATTATTATCTCTGTGAAAAAAAATTAGAAAAAAAGAAACAATCCACCAAAAGCTACATAATTGAACTTCTGGCGTGAATCAATGACATGATCCATGCATGGTTAAAAGCAAGTGTGGATGCTGCTGAGCATCTGTATGCAATTGTGGAAAGACACTTCCTTGCATGGAGATGTTTAAATCGCATCCGAGTAAGATTTGTCAATGCAAAAGATGTCATGTGGAAATGGTACTATTTTATGGAGCAAACACAGACACCTGGGAAGCACTGCACACAGCCTAATGCTTAATGGTCTGGATCTTCTTGGAAGAGCCTTCTAGCACCGTGAAGTAAGCCAAAGCTGCAGAGGACAGAAGTGCTCAGTTTCGGGGAAAAGGAAAAAGCAAAGGTAAGGCCCTAACACAAAGCTGATAAACACACACACAGAGCAAAATACCTGTGAATTATTCTGTATGTTACTCAATAAAATTTTAAACTGCAATTTCTATTTTAAAATGTTCGTGCTTTCCAATATGACTTCTTTATTACACCTGACACTGAAGCACAAGATCTGGTCAGACAGGTAATAGCTGGTGCCAGATCAAGGTAGCTGCTTTTGAGCAGAGCATGCATGTTCCCCTTCTTCTGTAACTTCATTAGAAGTTTTCTTCAAAGCAGCAGTCACATACCTTTTCCAGCACTCCCAGGAAGATGTGAAAAACTGAGCACCCAAGTCTAATTATGTTTTTCCCCTTTCTGGAGGCTGGAGAACAGCTCTCAAGGTAAGATTCTTTACTCCAGGGTTGTTTTGTTTCCTTGTCATCATTCCTCCCATGGGAAATTGATCCCTGAACCCTTGTCTGCATTTTACATTGATATAAGCATCTACATAACACCACTGCAATTAGCAGAATGTTAATTTATACCATGAGTCCACATGTTCATGCCAAGGGTTGGATTCATTATCTAATCCAGCAAAATGCATCTGAAATTATTTTTCAATGCTAAGCAAAGGTGCCTGATTAGCTTTCAATACTTGAAATGAAAATAGGAGCAAGATATTTTACTCTGTATTTTGTGCTAATAGTTTAATCTCAGCAGGAGACCTGTTCCACAAAAGCTTTGAAAGGCATACAGATTAATTATGTGCATCACCCAAACTGTCGCAATTTCTACATCTAATTAGCACAATGTGGCAACATTCACAGTGATATGCTGTTCACCATAATCTTCTTCACAAGGGTTTATTTTCTGCTTTCAAAGCAATGTTATAGAAGACAGCCAATCTCACATTCTACTCATCAAACTATAAACATTTATCAAGGTGTCAGAAGAGAGTAACACTTCTAGGTTATCAATATTTAATCTGCAGTAAAATTAAATCACAGGCCATTAGACCCAGTTCACCAAGTCAAGAGTTCAGTGCAGATGCTGAACTGGATGTCAGGAAGATTCTAAACAAGGGATATGCGATCTTCTGCCCCTTTTGACCATGGAAACACCACATAGTCTCTGCATATGCATGCTTCAAATGCACAGCGTCAGCCCACAACGCACCTTCCTGTTTTTAAGAACAATCTGCATCAGCACTATTACTCCTGAGGAGTCACCACGTTGCACTAGTGGATGGGCAGCCTCAGCCCCACCGCTCGCTTACGTGGCACAGCCCAGCGCAGGACCAGAGGGCTGTCATTAGCTTTCAGTGATGGGATACTTTCCTGGAGCTCTGTCCATGGGAACTTTGCATAACCCACTAGTACAAAATACACCTGCTATCCAAGGCACTTTGCTCCTTGCTCCCCCCTCTCATTTGTGAAACTATGCCCGAGCCATCAAAAGGTGAATATGAAAGGATTTATGATCCTCCGTCAGCAACCCCATGTGGTAGCCACGCTTTTCCTTAAATGACCACAAACATGGCATGCCACTGTGCAACCCTGTCCTTCCTGCATCTTAGTCCTTTCCAAAGCAGGACCACAACTATTTCTGAATTTTTACAAACTCTCAGCAACCAGCAATGTGGAAATAACAACGCTTGTTTGCCAGGTTAGTGGGATTTCCACTTCAAAGACCTCTCCATGTTTTCTAAAGTTTAAGATATTTGGCTTGATGGAAGCTCACTCCTCCAAAGCTCATTGTGAGAGGAGCATTTGAAAAGAACACGTGCCCTTGGACTGACTATCAGCAGCCATGCTTTCACCCTCTCTGTGCAGCTGAAATGCAAGACAAGACTCAGGCCTGAAGGCAGCTGCCTGGGCTAGACTCTGCCAAAGCAAAGTGTAAGGAGTGGAGTGGAGCTGAGACACGGAGTCAAACCCCCAGCTAAGTGGCAGTACAGCCACAACCTGAAATGCTGTTGTTTCCTACAATACGGGCTAAGGGTACTACAATGACGCTATGTAGATCTCACCCGCTCTTCACTGTTAACACTGTTCTCCTTTAAGAGACTGAGGCACTGGGAGATGTAAGGTAGTGGGGAAGACTGCAACAACTTGTTTGACTAGATCTAGCCAGAGAACAAAGATCCCTTTGCCTACTGCCGTAGCCTTGCCACAGGACTCCCCTTCATCCACTTGGCCAGTAATGGCTGAAATACTAAGAATTACCTTCACAGGCAATTTTCCCAACCTGCAGCCAAGCAAAGGCTTTTGCTTTTCTCCACACATTCTTTGCAAATCTGTTTTTATAAAAACACAGACCTGAGGCTAGGAAGTAACTGCATATGACATGCCCTGCCTGTTTCCCATTGCTCCCTGTGTGTTCTACTTCTCTCTTTCATGGGCAATTGCCTTCAAAAGATCCTCCTTTGTGGCACATTACTATTCTGATTAATCCTCATTCAAACTTCTGCTCACCATAGGTAACTCACAGACGGGTAGCACCCACCACTACTGGCATCAGAAAGATGTTTGGGTAACAGCTAAGGGCTTTGGAAAGCCCTTTGTCGGAAAATGAGAATCAACTTTTCCCTTCAGCTCTACTCTAATTGCTTCCCCCCCCCTGCCCCTTGAAAAGTCAAAATGTTGCAAAGAAGTGTCATCCAAAAATAATAATAATAAAAAAAGTAATTAGATGACTTAATTATTTGGTCAGGTAATTATAGTGGCTAGGTTTCCCTTTTGCAGTGCATGTCTGTTTTTATTACAATATAGTTTTCACCTGTTATCATATGCAATACGTGCCTTCAATTTTTATTTTTTTTTTTTACCATGTCAAAAAGGGAAATTAGAGCTGCTTTCTGTGCTTGTTCTGCTAATCTGTCACTGCCCTACTTATTGCTCTTGCATCTAATTTGGCGTAAGGTGACACACATCTCTGGCACAGGTGTTCACATTTTTACGTTACTGTGGCTTGGCAGTTTATTTTTTACTGAGGTGTATCCTTCCTAAATAGGCCAGCCAATGGAGGAAATTTACTAATTTCATCACTCATTTCATCTCATGACTCTCAATTTGTCACAATTTGCTGTGTCTGTTTCTGGCATCTCACTTCTTGTATGAGGTAGGTATACATATTCTCCTTGAAAATATTCTGCTGCCAAGAATATTTTTTATTGAGAGTAATTGCCTTGAAAGAGCCTCACATTATCAAGCCCTCCACACACCTTCCAGCACTCAGAAGAAGCAGCACAAAGGTAACTTTGAATGCAGTAACTTGCCTGATGTTCCTGTAATTGGCTAATACCTTTTGCTTCCTTAAAGAATAATCATTTCTGTCTGTACGCTGCTAGATGGCTGGGCGATAGAGTCTGCAGGGAACTCGGGGAACCTGCTAAAAGAAAACTTCCACAGTAGCTCCCTACTGAAAAATCGTCATATCCTGGGATTGGTGCAGACCTCTTGACACATTATTTGGCAGGGTTGGTGGCATAAGGAAACTGATTTGCAAAAAAGTGTGCAAATAGAGTTGTATAGAAAGCAGTAAATAATTTTTTGGTTTAGCTTTCAGAACCCTTTGCTCAGTGATACTTGCAGGCAGGGTTCACCTGTGCCAGTGTCTGCCTGGGCGATGAAAATCGTATGAAATAGCAGCGTGTTACAATGCGAAGTAAACAGCTGAGAGAAGAAATTCAGAACACTTGATACTAATGTGAGTACTGTGCCCAGTTCTGGGCTGCCCAGTTCAAGAGAGACAGGGAACTACTGGAGAGGGTCCAGCAGAGGAGTACAAAGCTGACGAGGGGACCATCTCGCATCTCCCTTACGAAGACAGTTTGAGAGAGCCGTGCCTGTTTAGCCTGGTGAAGAGAAGGCTGAGAGGGTGTCTTGTCCATGACTGCAAATATCTTAAGGGCATATGTCAAAAGGATGGGGCCAGGGTTTTTTTCAGTGGTGCCCAGTGACAGGACGAGGGTCAATGGGCACAAACTGGAACCTAGTGAGTTTCATCTGAATGTGAGGAAAAACATCTTTACCTTGAGGGTGGCAGCTCACTGGCACGTGCTGCCCAGAGAGCTGGAGGAGCCTCCTTCTCTGGAGTCATTCAGAACCTGCCTGGATGTGATTCTGTGCAACGTGCTGTAGGTGACCTGCTTTAGCAGGGGGTTGGAGGGGGTGATCTCCAGAGGTGCCTTCCAACACCGACTGTGCCGTCTTTCTGTGATTCTTAGCACACTACCACGGTGTCCTATTCAGACACCTAGATCAAAGCCTTATGCAAATACTCAAGTTATGTTGCCAGGTAAAGGTAAACCCTTAAACAGCTCTGGATTTAAAAGCAGCTCCATTCCCACACTTTGATAATCCAAAAGACACTGATTTTTTTAATATCCTTTAAGTACTTGAACAAAAAGAATTTTAACCAAACCATGTTAGGGGAAAAAACAAAAAAACAAACAAACAAACAAACAACAGTCCCCCAAACTTGATTGTTACATTTTTATTAATCTCATTCATTTATTCTGCAGCAATGATATAAATTCCAAAATAACTTTGAGGGGAATAAAAACGGAGTTTATTTCTCATAATTTCTTTGTCTCTATAAATGTTGCATTCACTGAACATGCCAAGATTAATTTTCTAGTTGAAGTTTTGGACTGGGACTCAGAAGACCTAATGCTAACTACATATTTGAGTTGCTCTGGATGCACCACCTTAGCTTTGTACACCATGATCTGTTTCAGCTTCAGATTCCTTCCACATCCCATCCTTCTACCCCTTGTCAACCTCTGTGAGTCTGAGTCCAGGAGAGCATCAGAAACTAATCTCACAGTCTTTTTCTCCTTAGCACCGGTTGGGTAAACAGAACGATGGAAAATATCACTGAAATCAGTGTTCTGGAAGAGTAAATATGACGGGTTTGGGATCTGAAAAATGAGTTCTTATAACAATTTCTAAACGCCTTGTTAGCATACTGCTAGATTATTCCAAGATCACATGATGGAAAGTGAATACTATTCAATGTCAATAATGTACTGAGACAGCAGAAAAAACAAGGTATGGAGAATCTAGATCCAGAAGTCTTAAACATGAGCCTGTGCTGCTCTGGAATTTCTGTAAGACTATTTATATAATAAATGTACAATTTAAAAAGCCTTAAAAATATTGAGAACACCAATAGTACAAAGTGAACTTCACATAAGCAGAGTCAGTTGACACAGGTCTGTCTTTCGGGCAAGTCACCAATACCGTGCTTTTAAACGGATTGGGAAGGGAGATAACACCTGTGTTATGCCTGCTTAAGGGCTACACGCAGGCCGTCTGTGTTTGCAGGGACTTCAGGTGGGTTTAAGTGGAGCTTGCAGAGACTGACAGGAGCATCAAACCAACAAAATCCAGCCCATCCCATGGCTGCTGTGCTGAGACAACATGAAAAGCTACAGGATGTGTCCAAGCTGAAAGTGACATCAGGGTTAGGCACCTGGAGAGTGAAAGAGCTCTCTGGAAATACAAAAGAACTCCTCTACTATAGCAAAAGGCAGAACAACAAAGGAATAATAGAAGAAAAAAACATCATTTAAGGAAGCAGGAAAGAAAGGTGGTGGGATAACTGTATCCAGGGGACAGATACAAGCAATGGAAGGACTCACCAGCTTTAAAACCTGCTGCAAGCATAACCTGCCCGTCCCATCACCAATGTAAAGCAATGGTCTGACTTCATTTAAATACAAGCTAAATAGAAAATCATAGCTTTAAAATGTGCCCAGCACTCCAAATATCATCGTCATTAACAGGAATAGTTGGCTGGTGAGTACCTCTCAAAGCCTGGCAAACTTTTTCCGGTGATTCTGTTGCAAAGTGAGCAGAAGGAAGTGGCAGACCTTGGCCTCTAGTCCTGTTACTTCAACAAGACCATGCTGCCTTTCACTTTTCAGAGCCAAGTAAATCTGGTAAATGCTTTATTCCTTAACAGGAGGGCAGAGAATGGAAACCAAAATAATAAATCCGAAACAGATGTTCAATGTATCTAGAAGGGGAAATAGGATTTGATAAAGAAATGCAGTCTTATTACAAGTGCTGTTATTACCTTAAGTACACTAGTGCAAAATATATTTATTAAAGAAAAAGATAGCCAAAAAAAATCAAACCTTCTACACAGACCATTGAGGTAATTCTCAGTAGCACAAACAAAACAACTGGGAATGACGCTGCAGTTTTAACATAATAAGAAAGGGTACAAAAAGTCCACATGTGAACCTGTGGGGAAAAAGTAAGGAAGAGAATTTAAACCAAAAATTACTAGTGAAATCCTGTATGTGTATTTTTAAATTTCACGCTGAGGATCTGTGAACACCTCTGTGCATGTTTAGCTTGCCCAGGGATTTCATTGTGAAACCACAGACTACAGGTGCAGTCCTCCACAGCTGAAGTACTAGGTGTTTTGATGTTCATTTCAGCAGACATTCTAAGCTGAAGCTGGATCCCTTCATCACCCACCCCACCCTCAAGCTCTTCAGGCACACAGTGACCTTCACCACAGGGTGATGGCCTTGGCTGTTTGTCATGAAGAGGCAGCCACACTGCATGATTCCCAGGACAGGAAAGAAATCCCATGGAAAAAAGTGGTCATGCCATACTGATGGTTTTCCACAAAGAGCCAGTTTTTCACCTGTGGACCAGGTTTCTGGAAGACCACTCATGTCAGTTTCCAAGGCACAGTGTCCAGCCCCAGCTTAGGCTCTCCTTGCTGTGCCCCAGTTGCCTCCTGCTGCAACACACATCAACCCTCTGGGACTGGCACGTGCAAATTACAGGTGAAGAAAGCTGGAAACTGGACAGAGGTGCAGTTCTTCAGGGAAACATCCCTCCAGCTGAGGCAGAGCGCAGCCACCTTCCTTTGGTCTGTCCGCCTGTAGTCAACCAAGGCTCAGGACCACTTATTTCCAAATGACTGCTGTTTTGTTGAATAAAAGCTCCATTGCAAACATCCTACTATTATTCCTTAGCTTTGAAAAAAAGGGAAAAGCTGGTTCTGGAGGATCGTTAATATGTTAATACCTCCACAGAAAAAAATGAAGTCTGTACACTCAAAGGATGTCTATACAAAAAAATCAAGAAAAAATTCAAAAAGGGGGAAAGTCTTAGACTAAGTTTGGAAAGATATTTAACTGACAAAACTAATTTTAATTATCATTACTACAGGATCACATAGGATGATAAAATAAGCTAAAATTAAACAGCAGTACAAAGGAACACGCTATTTGCTTGGAATTCACTATTTGGTAATAAACTGAGACACCTTGAAAGTAAGACTTGAGATGGCAGTAGCTAAAGGAATGTAATCTCCTGAAGAACCTGAAAGAAATACACTCTGTGACTGCTGGATCAGAGCTTCAGGACAAGCCCTGACAGTGTTGCAGAAGTTGTGGCAGAGCCATGAGGGGGAAGGTCTGCAGAGCACCAAGGGAGGGAGGAGGCAGCACCACTGGTGGCAGCAACGTCAATGCCAGCTGCAGTGCTTGTCATGAGAGGCAAAGACTCATCCTGCAGTTTTAAGATTTTATTTTCTGCTTTATTAGGTTAAAAAGAGGAACATCAAAGTCCCTAGGGGGCCTGCGCACGCCTGAGGCGTTGGTCTGGCCCTGGTTTCACCGGCTTTGGGGAAAGCCCAGCATTACCAGTGCCATGGCCTCTTGTCGGCCAGCGAGGCCCACAGGATGAGGCCCTCCTCTTCGGGACTTTCTGTGATTCTGTGATCAGGCACAGTCAGCATGGGTTTGCAAAGGGAAAGTCTCGCCTAACTAGTTGGATGTCCTTATATGATAAGGTCACCCACCCAGTGGATGAAGGGAAGCTGGTAGGTGCAGTTCTTCTGGACTGCAGGGAGGCTTTTGGTGCTGTCCCTCACAGCATCCTTCTGGAGCAGTTGTCCAGCTGCAGGCTAAGCAGGTCCACGGTGCACTGGGTGAAGAAGCATCTAGAAGGCAGGACTCAGTGCCTTGTAGTGAATGGGGCTACATGTGGCTGGTGACCAGCCACCAGCGGTGCTGCTCAGGCCTCAGTTCCAAGGCCGGTTCTGTTCAATATTTTCCTCAATGATTGGCATGCAGGAGTTGAATGCCCCATCAGCAAGTCTGCTGATGACTGCGGACTGGGAGGCACTGTCGACCCTCTCAAGGGCCAAGAGACCTTGCAGAGGAAACCAGATAGACTGGAGCACTGGGCAATCCCCAGTGACATAAAAGGTATCCAGAGGAGGGTAACACAGCTGGGGAAAGGGCTGTAAGGCATGTCCTGTGAGGAGCACCCAAGGATTTTGGGTTGGCCTAGTTTGGAGAGAAAAGGGCTGAGGGGCAACCTCACTGCTCTCTGCAGCTTCCCGAGGAGGGGAAGTGGAGAAGGAGGTGCTGACCTCATTCCCCTGGCATCCAGCCAGGGCTCCCAGAATCACAGGATCACAGCATGGTCAGTGTTGGAAGGGACCTCTGGAGATCACCAGTCCAAGGCCCTGCTAAAGCAGGTCACCTACAGCACGTTGCACAGGATCGCATCCAGGCAGGTTTTGAATGTCTCCAGAGAAGGAGACCCAATCAGCCCTCTGGGCAGCCTGTGCCAGGGCTCTGTCACCCTCAAAGCAAAGACTTTTTCCTCAAATTCAGATGAAACTCCCAGGGTTTCACTTTGTGCCCGTTGCCCCTTGTGCTGGGGGGAATAGCTCAGAGCTGTGCCAGCAGAGGTTCACACTTCAACATAGGAGGCATTTCTCCGCTGAGAGGGTGGTCAAACACGGGAACAGGCTTCCCAGAGGGGTGGTCGATGCCCCAAGCCTGACAGTGTCCAAGAGGCATTTGGACAGTGCCCTGAATAAAATGCCTTAACATTTGGTCAGCCCTGTAGGGGTCAGGCAGTTGGACAAACTGCAGAGCAGAAGTGTCGGTAGCTGGGCAGAGGGAGAGGCTGGATGCAGGCTGAGGGAATCAGATATGCAATGAAAGCAGCTTTCCCTCCTACCTGCTCTGCCCTCGGCATCTGCTGTCCTGTAGTTGCAGCAGGATTGCATGTGGAAGGAGATTTTGCCCACATGGCCCTGGGGCTCCGGAGACACATGGTCAAACTTCCCCCAGACAGGTGCCACCCACGGTGGGGCACAGGAATCAGGGACAGGCACCAGAAGAGAGAGAAAGACGCACCCAGAGCCTGTGTCAGGGAAACAGGAATTTATATCCTTGCCCTTGAACATGGAGGTGCTGGAGACAGGCTAGTGCCGCCGGTGAGGCCGCCTCTTGCAGGGCTGGGGAGAGTCCTGGGGGCCAGAGGCCCTCCTCTTTGCGGGGGGCTGGGGCCTCTTAAATGAGTGATCCCTGTCCCGGCTGGGAGTGGAGGGCCTGCAGCAGCTGCCCTGGGCAGAGGGACCAGCCACCACCTCTGCCTGCCCCGGCTCCTCCTGGGGCTGCTCCTGCCCTGCAGGGACGGGCGCAGGTGAGCGGTGGCCAGGACGCCCACGGAGGGCAGACTCTGATGTACCGGCTGCCTCCTCCCGATGGGAGCCTGCAGAGCTGCTGGAGGAGGCCAGGTTGAAGTCATTAGACCCCTCTTGGGATGTGGTCTGGCTTGAGCTGGTGAAGTTGGAGCTGCTCAGATTGGATGTGGGGGGCCTGGAGATGGTGCAGCTGAATGTGGAGGAACTGGGTCTGGAGGAGCTGGAGCTGGCTGCAGCTCTGTCATCCTCATACCCCACAGTACGGGACTCCAGCAGCCTCTGGGCCTGCTCGCTGCATCGCTCCACAATGCTATGGATGATGCCATGGACCAGCTGTGCTGTATGTCCCTGAAGGCAGTCCTGCAGTCTCTGGACCATGAGCTCCCGATTCGGACCGAGGATGCAGAGGCAGTGCAGGATGATGCTCTCTACACTCATTGCCAGCCACCATTGCTCCCCATATATTGTTGCCAGCTCCTGGCGCAGCCAGGGCAGCACGGGATCCAGGAGGTGCTCTTGTCTTTTGAAAAGTTGCGCCCAGACTTCAGGCAGGAGGCCGCCCACGGCCTCTGTCCCTGCAGCTCCCTGCTCAGCTGGGGACAGCATCCCCTGTGGAAAGGATGGAGGGCGTGCCACAGGGTGATGTGGCCTGCTTTCAGCCAGGACGTCAGGAGCTCCACCTGCCTGGCTGCTGGCATCTGGCGTCTTGTCAAGGGTTTTGAAGGCAAACTCTATATAGTCGTCTTCTGCCTGCACAGAAAACCTTATACTCCCCATTGGTGTTCTGCAACAGGGGCACGATGGTTTCATCTTTGCACAACGCAGGATGCAGCCCAGGCAGAACTGGTGGTGACAGGGCATCACATAAGTGATGTCACTTTGAGTGTTGTGGCAGATGGGGCAACTCCACTCTGCCTGTGTGGCCATGTTCGCTTGTTGCGGCAGGTTGGGGAGAGCTGATGATGAGGAGACACTCCCTTCGCTGGTGCAACACTGTGAAAAATGGAGAGAGGCCATGGTCACTCACTGCCCTGTGGAAGGGAGGGCAAGATGGAATTCCCAGGCCCCTTGAGAAGGAATCCTCCCAGCTCCCTAACCTCATCACCTGCCCCACGGCCACCCCGGGGGACGGTTCCCTGCACGGCTCACCTGCACTGCTGCAAGCACAGCCCGCGGTGCCCGGCTGCCTGATCCAGGCAGGGCCGGGGAAACACAGGCGATGGCTCTGGGATGGACACCGAGAGCTGCCGGTGGCAACCCCCGAAGCACCACCCAGCACCAGGAGAAGCCTCAGACCTCGCAGGCACGCTCGGCAGGAGGCCAGGCACGAGCCAGACTGGCCCAGGCTCTGCCGGTGCCCGAAGATAAGCAGTGAGGGATGTGAGGTCACAGACCATGGCTGGCGGATGTCACAGTGGGTGACGCTGGGTGACGCCAGCTTCCAGAACACGGTGATGTCACAGCGGGCCTTCCGCCCCCACAGGCGCACAGCATCAGGAGAGAAAAGAAAACAGCGTTTCTTGTTTTCATCTTCTACCTTCCTGTGTTGCTCCAGCTTGGACCCCTGTGACCTGCAGCCCTGGCTGTGTGTCTCGTCCCCGCTCCTGACGCCCCGCACAGGTCTCCTGCGAGGGGGAGCCTGGTGGGACCAGTCAGCGTGGCCTGCCCACAGCTGGGTGACGCCTCCCGCAGCTGGCTGCCTTTCGCTGTGCAGTGCCAGGATCTGCAGGGAGGAGCTGGGCGCTCGGTGGGCAGCCCTGGGCCAAAGTCTCCCAGCCTGCTGGGTTGTGCCCCCACCCACAGGGAGAAGCCTAAAGGGGCACTTTGCTCCAGCCCCATCCACTCCCGCTGGCACTCGCCCACAGTGCCGGGTCCCTCTCTGCTTCCCACGTTTGCCACCCTTCTGGTAGCCCCCCCCAGACAGGTGCCACCCACGGTGGGGCACAGGAATCAGGGACAGGCACCAGAAGAGAGAGAAAGACGCACCCAGAGCCTGTGTCAGGGAAACAGGAATTTATATCCTTGCCCTTGAACATGGAGGTGCTGGAGACAGGCTAGTGCCGCCGGTGAGGCCGCCTCTTGCAGGGCTGGGGAGAGTCCTGGGGGCCAGAGGCCCTCCTCTTTGCGGGGGGCTGGGGCCTCTTAAATGAGTGATCCCTGTCCCGGCTGGGAGTGGAGGGCCTGCAGCAGCTGCCCTGGGCAGAGGGACCAGCCACCACCTCTGCCTGCCCCGGCTCCTCCTGGGGCTGCTCCTGCCCTGCAGGGACGGGCGCAGGTGAGCGGTGGCCAGGACGCCCACGGAGGGCAGACTCTGATGTACCGGCTGCCTCCTCCCGATGGGAGCCTGCAGAGCTGCTGGAGGAGGCCAGGTTGAAGTCATTAGACCCCTCTTGGGATGTGGTCTGGCTTGAGCTGGTGAAGTTGGAGCTGCTCAGATTGGATGTGGGGGGCCTGGAGATGGTGCAGCTGAATGTGGAGGAACTGGGTCTGGAGGAGCTGGAGCTGGCTGCAGCTCTGTCATCCTCATACCCCACAGTACGGGACTCCAGCAGCCTCTGGGCCTGCTCGCTGCATCGCTCCACAATGCTATGGATGATGCCATGGACCAGCTGTGCTGTATGTCCCTGAAGGCAGTCCTGCAGTCTCTGGACCATGAGCTCCCGATTCGGACCGAGGATGCAGAGGCAGTGCAGGATGATGCTCTCTACACTCATTGCCAGCCACCATTGCTCCCCATATATTGTTGCCAGCTCCTGGCGCAGCCAGGGCAGCACGGGATCCAGGAGGTGCTCTTGTCTTTTGAAAAGTTGCGCCCAGACTTCAGGCAGGAGGCCGCCCACGGCCTCTGTCCCTGCAGCTCCCTGCTCAGCTGGGGACAGCATCCCCTGTGGAAAGGATGGAGGGCGTGCCACAGGGTGATGTGGCCTGCTTTCAGCCAGGACGTCAGGAGCTCCACCTGCCTGGCTGCTGGCATCTGGCGTCTCGTCAAGGGTTTTGAAGGCAAACTCTATATAGTCGTCTTCTGCCTGCACAGAAAACCTTATACTCCCCATTGGTGTTCTGCAACAGGGGCACGATGGTTTCATCTTTGCACAACGCAGGATGCAGCCCAGGCAGAACTGGTGGTGACAGGGCATCACATAAGTGATGTCACTTTGAGTGTTGTGGCAGATGGGGCAACTCCACTCTGCCTGTGTGGCCATGTTCGCTTGTTGCGGCAGGTTGGGGAGAGCTGATGATGAGGAGACACTCCCTTCGCTGGTGCAACACTGTGAAAAATGGAGAGAGGCCATGGTCACTCACTGCCCTGTGGAAGGGAGGGCAAGATGGAATTCCCAGGCCCCTTGAGAAGGAATCCTCCCAGCTCCCTAACCTCATCACCTGCCCCACGGCCACCCCGGGGGACGGTTCCCTGCACGGCTCACCTGCACTGCTGCAAGCACAGCCCGCGGTGCCCGGCTGCCTGATCCAGGCAGGGCCGGGGAAACACAGGCGATGGCTCTGGGATGGACACCGAGAGCTGCCGGTGGCAACCCCCGAAGCACCACCCAGCACCAGGAGAAGCCTCAGACCTCGCAGGCACGCTCGGCAGGAGGCCAGGCACGAGCCAGACTGGCCCAGGCTCTGCCGGTGCCCGAAGATAAGCAGTGAGGGATGTGAGGTCACAGACCATGGCTGGCGGATGTCACAGTGGGTGACGCTGGGTGACGCCAGCTTCCAGAACACGGTGATGTCACAGCGGGCCTTCCGCCCCCACAGGCGCACAGCATCAGGAGAGAAAAGAAAACAGCGTTTCTTGTTTTCATCTTCTACCTTCCTGTGTTGCTCCAGCTTGGACCCCTGTGACCTGCAGCCCTGGCTGTGTGTCTCGTCCCCGCTCCTGACGCCCCGCACAGGTCTCCTGCGAGGGGGAGCCTGGTGGGACCAGTCAGCGTGGCCTGCCCACAGCTGGGTGACGCCTCCCGCAGCTGGCTGCCTTTCGCTGTGCAGTGCCAGGATCTGCAGGGAGGAGCTGGGCGCTCGGTGGGCAGCCCTGGGCCAAAGTCTCCCAGCCTGCTGGGTTGTGCCCCCACCCACAGGGAGAAGCCTAAAGGGGCACTTTGCTCCAGCCCCATCCACTCCCGCTGGCACTCGCCCACAGTGCCGGGTCCCTCTCTGCTTCCCACGTTTGCCACCCTTCTGGTAGCCCCCCCCAGACAGGTGCCACCCACGGTGGGGCACAGGAATCAGGGACAGGCACCAGAAGAGAGAGAAAGACGCACCCAGAGCCTGTGTCAGGGAAACAGGAATTTATATCCTTGCCCTTGAACATGGAGGTGCTGGAGACAGGCTAGTGCCGCCGGTGAGGCCGCCTCTTGCAGGGCTGGGGAGAGTCCTGGGGGCCAGAGGCCCTCCTCTTTGCGGGGGGCTGGGGCCTCTTAAATGAGTGATCCCTGTCCCGGCTGGGAGTGGAGGGCCTGCAGCAGCTGCCCTGGGCAGAGGGACCAGCCACCACCTCTGCCTGCCCCGGCTCCTCCTGGGGCTGCTCCTGCCCTGCAGGGACGGGCGCAGGTGAGCGGTGGCCAGGACGCCCACGGAGGGCAGACTCTGATGTACCGGCTGCCTCCTCCCGATGGGAGCCTGCAGAGCTGCTGGAGGAGGCCAGGTTGAAGTCATTAGACCCCTCTTGGGATGTGGTCTGGCTTGAGCTGGTGAAGTTGGAGCTGCTCAGATTGGATGTGGGGGGCCTGGAGATGGTGCAGCTGAATGTGGAGGAACTGGGTCTGGAGGAGCTGGAGCTGGCTGCAGCTCTGTCATCCTCATACCCCACAGTACGGGACTCCAGCAGCCTCTGGGCCTGCTCGCTGCATCGCTCCACAATGCTATGGATGATGCCATGGACCAGCTGTGCTGTATGTCCCTGAAGGCAGTCCTGCAGTCTCTGGACCATGAGCTCCCGATTCGGACCGAGGATGCAGAGGCAGTGCAGGATGATGCTCTCTACACTCATTGCCAGCCACCATTGCTCCCCATATATTGTTGCCAGCTCCTGGCGCAGCCAGGGCAGCACGGGATCCAGGAGGTGCTCTTGTCTTTTGAAAAGTTGCGCCCAGACTTCAGGCAGGAGGCCGCCCACGGCCTCTGTCCCTGCAGCTCCCTGCTCAGCTGGGGACAGCATCCCCTGTGGAAAGGATGGAGGGCGTGCCACAGGGTGATGTGGCCTGCTTTCAGCCAGGACGTCAGGAGCTCCACCTGCCTGGCTGCTGGCATCTGGCGTCTCGTCAAGGGTTTTGAAGGCAAACTCTATATAGTCGTCTTCTGCCTGCACAGAAAACCTTATACTCCCCATTGGTGTTCTGCAACAGGGGCACGATGGTTTCATCTTTGCACAACGCAGGATGCAGCCCAGGCAGAACTGGTGGTGACAGGGCATCACATAAGTGATGTCACTTTGAGTGTTGTGGCAGATGGGGCAACTCCACTCTGCCTGTGTGGCCATGTTCGCTTGTTGCGGCAGGTTGGGGAGAGCTGATGATGAGGAGACACTCCCTTCGCTGGTGCAACACTGTGAAAAATGGAGAGAGGCCATGGTCACTCACTGCCCTGTGGAAGGGAGGGCAAGATGGAATTCCCAGGCCCCTTGAGAAGGAATCCTCCCAGCTCCCTAACCTCATCACCTGCCCCACGGCCACCCCGGGGGACGGTTCCCTGCACGGCTCACCTGCACTGCTGCAAGCACAGCCCGCGGTGCCCGGCTGCCTGATCCAGGCAGGGCCGGGGAAACACAGGCGATGGCTCTGGGATGGACACCGAGAGCTGCCGGTGGCAACCCCCGAAGCACCACCCAGCACCAGGAGAAGCCTCAGACCTCGCAGGCACGCTCGGCAGGAGGCCAGGCACGAGCCAGACTGGCCCAGGCTCTGCCGGTGCCCGAAGATAAGCAGTGAGGGATGTGAGGTCACAGACCATGGCTGGCGGATGTCACAGTGGGTGACGCTGGGTGACGCCAGCTTCCAGAACACGGTGATGTCACAGCGGGCCTTCCGCCCCCACAGGCGCACAGCATCAGGAGAGAAAAGAAAACAGCGTTTCTTGTTTTCATCTTCTACCTTCCTGTGTTGCTCCAGCTTGGACCCCTGTGACCTGCAGCCCTGGCTGTGTGTCTCGTCCCCGCTCCTGACGCCCCGCACAGGTCTCCTGCGAGGGGGAGCCTGGTGGGACCAGTCAGCGTGGCCTGCCCACAGCTGGGTGACGCCTCCCGCAGCTGGCTGCCTTTCGCTGTGCAGTGCCAGGATCTGCAGGGAGGAGCTGGGCGCTCGGTGGGCAGCCCTGGGCCAAAGTCTCCCAGCCTGCTGGGTTGTGCCCCCACCCACAGGGAGAAGCCTAAAGGGGCACTTTGCTCCAGCCCCATCCACTCCCGCTGGCACTCGCCCACAGTGCCGGGTCCCTCTCTGCTTCCCACGTTTGCCACCCTTCTGGTAGCCCCCCCCAGACAGGTGCCACCCACGGTGGGGCACAGGAATCAGGGACAGGCACCAGAAGAGAGAGAAAGACGCACCCAGAGCCTGTGTCAGGGAAACAGGAATTTATATCCTTGCCCTTGAACATGGAGGTGCTGGAGACAGGCTAGTGCCGCCGGTGAGGCCGCCTCTTGCAGGGCTGGGGAGAGTCCTGGGGGCCAGAGGCCCTCCTCTTTGCGGGGGGCTGGGGCCTCTTAAATGAGTGATCCCTGTCCCGGCTGGGAGTGGAGGGCCTGCAGCAGCTGCCCTGGGCAGAGGGACCAGCCACCACCTCTGCCTGCCCCGGCTCCTCCTGGGGCTGCTCCTGCCCTGCAGGGACGGGCGCAGGTGAGCGGTGGCCAGGACGCCCACGGAGGGCAGACTCTGATGTACCGGCTGCCTCCTCCCGATGGGAGCCTGCAGAGCTGCTGGAGGAGGCCAGGTTGAAGTCATTAGACCCCTCTTGGGATGTGGTCTGGCTTGAGCTGGTGAAGCTGGAGCTGCTCAGATTGGATGTGGGGGGCCTGGAGATGGTGCAGCTGAACGTGGAGGAACTGGGTCTGGAGGAGCTGGAGCTGGCTGCAGCTCTGTCATCCTCATACCCCACAGTACGGGACTCCAGCAGCCTCTGGGCCTGCTCGCTGCATCGCTCCACAATGCTATGGATGATGCCATGGACCAGCTGTGCTGTATGTCCCTGAAGGCAGTCCTGCAGTCTCTGGACCATGAGCTCCCGATTCGGACCGAGGATGCAGAGGCAGTGCAGGATGATGCTCTCTACACTCATTGCCAGCCACCATTGCTCCCCATATATTGTTGCCAGCTCCTGGCGCAGCCAGGGCAGCACGGGATCCAGGAGGTGCTCTTGTCTTTTGAAAAGTTGCGCCCAGACTTCAGGCAGGAGGCCGCCCACGGCCTCTGTCCCTGCAGCTCCCTGCTCAGCTGGGGACAGCATCCCCTGTGGAAAGGATGGAGGGCGTGCCACAGGGTGATGTGGCCTGCTTTCAGCCAGGACGTCAGGAGCTCCACCTGCCTGGCTGCTGGCATCTGGCGTCTCGTCAAGGGTTTTGAAGGCAAACTCTATATAGTCGTCTTCTGCCTGCACAGAAAACCTTATACTCCCCATTGGTGTTCTGCAACAGGGGCACGATGGTTTCATCTTTGCACAACGCAGGATGCAGCCCAGGCAGAACTGGTGGTGACAGGGCATCACATAAGTGATGTCACTTTGAGTGTTGTGGCAGATGGGGCAACTCCACTCTGCCTGTGTGGCCATGTTCGCTTGTTGCGGCAGGTTGGGGAGAGCTGATGATGAGGAGACACTCCCTTCGCTGGTGCAACACTGTGAAAAATGGAGAGAGGCCATGGTCACTCACTGCCCTGTGGAAGGGAGGGCAAGATGGAATTCCCAGGCCCCTTGAGAAGGAATCCTCCCAGCTCCCTAACCTCATCACCTGCCCCACGGCCACCCCGGGGGACGGTTCCCTGCACGGCTCACCTGCACTGCTGCAAGCACAGCCCGCGGTGCCCGGCTGCCTGATCCAGGCAGGGCCGGGGAAACACAGGCGATGGCTCTGGGATGGACACCGAGAGCTGCCGGTGGCAACCCCCGAAGCACCACCCAGCACCAGGAGAAGCCTCAGACCTCGCAGGCACGCTCGGCAGGAGGCCAGGCACGAGCCAGACTGGCCCAGGCTCTGCCGGTGCCCGAAGATAAGCAGTGAGGGATGTGAGGTCACAGACCATGGCTGGCGGATGTCACAGTGGGTGACGCTGGGTGACGCCAGCTTCCAGAACACGGTGATGTCACAGCGGGCCTTCCGCCCCCACAGGCGCACAGCATCAGGAGAGAAAAGAAAACAGCGTTTCTTGTTTTCATCTTCTACCTTCCTGTGTTGCTCCAGCTTGGACCCCTGTGACCTGCAGCCCTGGCTGTGTGTCTCGTCCCCGCTCCTGACGCCCCGCACAGGTCTCCTGCGAGGGGGAGCCTGGTGGGACCAGTCAGCGTGGCCTGCCCACAGCTGGGTGACGCCTCCCGCAGCTGGCTGCCTTTCGCTGTGCAGTGCCAGGATCTGCAGGGAGGAGCTGGGCGCTCGGTGGGCAGCCCTGGGCCAAAGTCTCCCAGCCTGCTGGGTTGTGCCCCCACCCACAGGGAGAAGCCTAAAGGGGCACTTTGCTCCAGCCCCATCCACTCCCGCTGGCACTCGCCCACAGTGCCGGGTCCCTCTCTGCTTCCCACGTTTGCCACCCTTCTGGTAGCCCCCCCCAGACAGGTGCCACCCACGGTGGGGCACAGGAATCAGGGACAGGCACCAGAAGAGAGAGAAAGACGCACCCAGAGCCTGTGTCAGGGAAACAGGAATTTATATCCTTGCCCTTGAACATGGAGGTGCTGGAGACAGGCTAGTGCCGCCGGTGAGGCCGCCTCTTGCAGGGCTGGGGAGAGTCCTGGGGGCCAGAGGCCCTCCTCTTTGCGGGGGGCTGGGGCCTCTTAAATGAGTGATCCCTGTCCCGGCTGGGAGTGGAGGGCCTGCAGCAGCTGCCCTGGGCAGAGGGACCAGCCACCACCTCTGCCTGCCCCGGCTCCTCCTGGGGCTGCTCCTGCCCTGCAGGGACGGGCGCAGGTGAGCGGTGGCCAGGACGCCCACGGAGGGCAGACTCTGATGTACCGGCTGCCTCCTCCCGATGGGAGCCTGCAGAGCTGCTGGAGGAGGCCAGGTTGAAGTCATTAGACCCCTCTTGGGATGTGGTCTGGCTTGAGCTGGTGAAGCTGGAGCTGCTCAGATTGGATGTGGGGGGCCTGGAGATGGTGCAGCTGAACGTGGAGGAACTGGGTCTGGAGGAGCTGGAGCTGGCTGCAGCTCTGTCATCCTCATACCCCACAGTACGGGACTCCAGCAGCCTCTGGGCCTGCTCGCTGCATCGCTCCACAATGCTATGGATGATGCCATGGACCAGCTGTGCTGTATGTCCCTGAAGGCAGTCCTGCAGTCTCTGGACCATGAGCTCCCGATTCGGACCGAGGATGCAGAGGCAGTGCAGGATGATGCTCTCTACACTCATTGCCAGCCACCATTGCTCCCCATATATTGTTGCCAGCTCCTGGCGCAGCCAGGGCAGCACGGGATCCAGGAGGTGCTCTTGTCTTTTGAAAAGTTGCGCCCAGACTTCAGGCAGGAGGCCGCCCACGGCCTCTGTCCCTGCAGCTCCCTGCTCAGCTGGGGACAGCATCCCCTGTGGAAAGGATGGAGGGCGTGCCACAGGGTGATGTGGCCTGCTTTCAGCCAGGACGTCAGGAGCTCCACCTGCCTGGCTGCTGGCATCTGGCGTCTCGTCAAGGGTTTTGAAGGCAAACTCTATATAGTCGTCTTCTGCCTGCACAGAAAACCTTATACTCTCCATTGGTGTTCTGCAACAGGGGCACGATGTGACTGCATCACAGTCCACAGGTCGGTGATGTCACAGTTGCCTGTCTGCTCCTATGATGCTCACAGAGGTAGCACTCTGCCTGGCTCTGGGACCTGTGCAGATGAAAAACACAATCATGGCCATATTCCATATATTTAAATACTAGCAGCTCTTCTATGGCTTCAACGTGCTTGATGGAAACACAAGTTTTCTACAGAGGACATGGCTGAAACCTGATAGATGAGAAGCCTCCAGTAATATTTACTGCCTGAGAAGCCACATATAGGAAGCTGAAAAACAAAGGCACAGTTTGCATTGGAATACGCCCTGGGTATTGCAGAAGCACTGATGTCACTTTCAGAGATTTGTGGAGAGTTGCTCACTGCAGGAATCTGACAACCAAAAAGCTTTTCACTGAGTCTCTTTTCCTAGTCATCATCCTGTATTTTTTTACTCCATTTCAATTCCACTTTATCATTTTGGGATGACATGTGGGGGAAAGGGTGACCGTAATGGGTTCAGGGGCCAGAGCTGGGGGGTAGGGTATACATATAACATAGTGAGAGGCTGAGGAGATCAGTCTTTCTTGACTGGAAATTGTATTCAAGCACGCAGAAAAGCTTGTGGATGACTGGAGCAAATGGCAAGTCCACTCATCAAAACACCAATAATTTTTAAGTTTAAGGTCATTCACAGGCCTGCATCACTTTGTCCTTCATCCAGTACAATCTTACACAGCTCTTTAAAACACCATTCAGTGAAGACTTCTTTTGAAAGGAGTGGAAAAACTGCCCTTCCTTTCTTTGGGAGTAGAACTATCCATGGGCACCTGTGATGCTTAAGATTTCTGAATAACACTACAATATTTTTAAACAGAATTTCTATTAACAAGGACATTGTTTTGCTGCCAGCTACTTGGCTGTATTCTCATACTATACCTAAAAGAAAACTCTGCTTTTCTGCTTCTAATTCATCTCTTCAGCCCCAGACACACGTAAGTGTAGTTTAGTTCAGATGTTAGTACTTATGAACACAAACACCATTTGCTGTGATCTAGAATGTATTTCTTTTTGGTAGGGCTTAAAAAAACAAACCAGGAACAAATTTAAATAAAACAGAAATAGGAAATTACATTCCTACTAGTACTACTAGACAGATTAACAGCTCACATAATAGCACAAATTATTGGAATTTGGAAATGTGTCACTTTCTGTCAAGCTTCTGTACGACACTCGGTAGTGAGGAGTTCAGTTAAAAGACTAGATAAGGTAATGGTTCACAAAAAGCAGACAGCTTGATACGGAAGGACATCTTCCAACTGGGCCAAGTATTAAAATAGATTTCAAAGGTTACAAGAACTGAAGCCGTTACTGTTCTTTTCTATGTAGATAACTTCCATGGAGTGTTGATAAAGTGAAATGCTGAGCTCCAAGACAGCTGCAGGCAGATTTCATGAGGTTTTGGAACTGCCCTGCAAATGGTCTGATGTATGGTGAATAAAACTGAATGTTGACAAATGGACAGTAATACACATCAGGTTTTTAAAAACCCAAACATGCAGGGGTACACATGAATGAACAAGGATTCATCATTGTGGCCATCCTGGAACATGAGGAAATAATGGTGGAATTCTTGTTACCAAGCAAACCATACATTATAAACCTACATAACCAAGTTGGTGTGAGGTATTTGATAGCTCAGGTGAAGAGCTAGAATGCCAGCACACATAACCTCACTGCAGGAGCTTGTAACAAACAGAGCTCTCACATGCTTGGAATATTTTAAACCTATTCACCGAAGGCCAGATGCTGTTTTCCCATCACTGAAATTTAGCTTTATGTGTGCATTTAGAAAGCTGATAGCGACCTCCCCATCCTACTTAGGAGCTGCTGGCTTTGCTGCTGTACTCACAAGGGGTGGACCTACTGTGCCCCACAAAAGAACCGTCATCTATGGTCATGTTTCTTCCTCCAAGTGCTAAGGTCCATTGGCTAAGTTCTGTATCACAAGTTATTTGGAAGGTTTCTCCAGTCTAATAGGGCAATTTTTATAGCCAGAGGAGTTTTCAGAAAACCATAGAGGTAAATAATTAATTCCTAACTCATGATTCTCACCATTATAATATGGAAAGATATGCAAGATGCATAGTGTTAAACCATCTGAGAAGGAATCCCAAAGGCGCTAGTTTCAGCTTTATTTTAGGCCTTCACATTACTTAACTTCACATCACTTAACAAGAAACTAGTCATATAGAATGTGCCTGATTTGTTTGGCTGGGGAAGGCAAAAGAAGTTGGTGATCTTACTCATACGGTTCTCAGCATGAGCTGAAAACAGTGGCTAACTTTGCTCAGGCCAGCGTTCCCCCACCCAGCAAGCTGAAGCATTTAACCTATGTTTTTACAGCTTTAGGTGGTCTTGTTACATATCTGCTATTAGTTAGAATTAGCAACCACATTTGATTATATAGAAATACATTTAATCTTATAGAGTTATTTTAATAGGAATATAAAATTATAAGAAACATTTTAGTGGAGCTTTGTATTTACACAATGACTGACAGCTACTACGAAATCCTTTATACATCCCTGTACCAAGGCTGAAAGAATAGGTCAGAATCACCTAGTAGGAATGATTAGAACTTAGATAACAGACTTAAGATTCAAGATGATTGGATACAGTATTTACGTATTTACATAGGAGAATGCATTGAGATGTCAAAATGTAGAATTAATGGGAACTGGGGACAGTCAACTGGAAAAACCCGTAAATACCTGCCAAGAAACAGTTACCTTAAGTAAAAGGTAATTCCGGCAGGGGGAGAACACGACCACCGACTCATGTACCACCGACCCAAATAGTACCCCAGACCCATTTCTAGATCTTTCAAACCTTTACTGCACAGAATCAGATATGGGAGGAGAGTATGTTGATGATTTTCAGGAAATATTATGTTTATGCATGAATACTTAATGAATATGCATGAATAAGTTCTATAAATGGTGTATGATTTTGAAGCTTGGTGCGCGTTGATCGTGAGAGGACTCGCTCACGCACCCGGCCATCAATAAAGAAATGTCTGCTTATCTGCATCACACTGGTGTCGATAAGTTCTTCATTCCGAGATTTCGGTAACACTCTCTGACGTGTTACCCAGGTAAATTTTCATCATGGTGGAAGTGGAATAAAATAAACATGCTGACCACTGAATCAGAGTTGCTGAATATGTGCTATCCTTCAGCAACATTCTGTTACAGTATTCATTCCTATGGGATGTGTCTACCATACATTCAGCATTTGACATTTTCCCAATTCATATCATCAAGCAGACCTCTCTCCAGTCCTCCTCTGTATTGATCTGTGCTACCTGATGTATAACCAAACTTCACAAAATCAAGAATCACTGTGTAATTTACACTCCATGCCATGATTATCCTGACCAAATACAAGAAATAATGATATTTTACTAGTTTTGCTGTGGAGGTGTGCTGTGGAAGCACAACTTCAAGAGCATCAGAGAAAGTTTAGTGATTTACAAAAGTTGCTAGTCTTGGAATAGGAGTTACATGGCATATATCTAAATCTCGAAAAGAAGTTGTGCCTGAGTCCATAATTGCCAGAATTAGCTAATTTCACACTATACTTTGCTTCCTTTTCTAAGCAGAGGTATGTGACAGTGTGACCCTGTCACCCCTTTCTTAAGCCATAAGCACCAATGGGGATTGTGATGGCTGCATCCAGCTTACTCTGGACTTTTGGAGATGGATGGCAACACGGTAGCCAAGAGCTGTCTGGAATGGTGACCATCCTGTTGGTGTGCAAATATGATTGTAAGTCAATTATCTTACTTTACAAACAGTGGACAGCCTAAGGCCTGTTGAACTCTCCCGCACAGCTGCAGGCTGCACACCAGAATTTCCCATTAAGCCGGGATGCCTCTCAAGGTTACTGCTTGAGTAACCGCAACAGATTCTCGGTAAGTGATTAATATCATGCTAAACTCTGAACTCTTAGCCAGGTGATATAAAGGACATATAATCCATTAGACATAAAATACTGACCGAGTCTGGGACTAGGATTGGATCCAACCACACCTAGACCCCCGCCTCTGAGGAAGGAGCCCCTTTTCAAACCTGACAACTTAATGGGAGGGTTTGCCTGACAGTTTTGTCTGACCTTGTCCTCTATGCAGCAAATAATCAAGTGTACCTTGCCATTGAATCTTGTTAAACCACACACATTTACCACTGAACTTTGTCAACTCACTGTTCTTTACCAATAAAGTATATAGTTGCTTCTCTCTTAAAATGAAGTGCATGATTCCACCCACAACAAGGTACCCATCAAGGGAAGTTCTTTCCTATTTTTCATAACCAAGTTCATAGATTTATGATTTCAGGTATATCAATTAGCGCTGATAATACAATTTCAGGGTATGTTTGAGGCACACTGAGGATTCTGCTGAGATCAGGAAAGTAATTTCACCAGCCCTAAGTCAACTGCCAAACTGCCAAATCAGAGTCCGTCCAGTTTTCTGGTAACAACTTTTTCTTGGGAAACAACACCAAATATTTTGTGCCTGTAAATCTTAAACCCAATATAATATGTTGCTCTGCCAATCATGAAGTAACCAGATTACCTAGGATATACCCAAATCCTCTGTAAGCCCTGAGAAAATACCAAGTTAATATTCTATTAATAGTCATATTCTAAACTTCAAAATGTATTTGCACACAACTCTTGTAAGCCCCTATGAAACAAAGCATTTAAGTGTATGCCTCTTAAGCAAGGCAGCAAACATACCAGGGCATTTGAACTCCTATTTAGCTCTGCTCAGCCAGAATCAAGAATGCAATGTTGAATTAGGATTTTGAATTTAATGTACAATCCTTCTGTGGCTGGTTCTTAGCAGTGGGACACATTCCCCAGAGAGAGCCTGCATTACCTTCCACTCCTACACTCAATAGCCTATCTCTGAAAACTAGTGGAAGTATTGTCAACACCCCTGACAGTCTCAGACCACTAATCATTATTATAATAAATACTGTCAAAGGTGTGTCTTTCATGAAGTGCTGCTACCCATTACAAGAGTAACTGCTCGTGTTTTTTTAAAAGCGAACCAAGTATTTGCATAAAGTTTACATAAAAATTGAAGGATTAGTTCAGTTCACCCGTTGGCACATTTAATGTATGCTGTGTAGGCATGTTGGTTATTTTGCTCCCTGGCTGTTTTAAAGAACTTTGAAATGCACAGAGCAAGTGCAGATTATTGGAGTGAGGCATATTTCCCTGTGTTATTGATGGAAATACGCAGTTAGTGTTGACCTTAAAATATTTGAAAGTACACTGAAATATTTCCAACTCTTTCTTATAGAAAAACTATAGTATTCCATTGCAATAACAGACTAAATAGAACACCAAGCAAGTAAATAATCTGACTACATTAGCATACCGTGGTTGGTGTAGCAAAAACACTTCAGCTATGGAAACTATTAGAGAAAAATTATTTCTTCTCTCTTGTTGAAATACACATGTACAGCACTTTATGTTTCATATTGGGTTTGTGTGGCAAGGTTTTGGTAGCAGGAGATCTACAGAGGTGGCTTCTGTGAGAAGCTGCTAGAAGTTTCCTCCATGTTTGATAGAGCCAATGTCAACAGGCTCCAGGATATACCCACCAACAGCCAAGACTGAACCCAAAAGTGAGGGTGGTAGCACCTCTGGGATAACATATAACAAAGGAGAAAAAAAACTGCTGTGCAATGACAGCCAGAGGAGAGAAGTAAAACCACACAAGAGAAGGAACTCTGCAGACACAAAGGTCAGTGAAGAAGGAGAAGGAGAAGGTGTTCCAGGCATGGGACCAGAGATTCCCCTGCAGCCTGTGGTGAAGACCATGGTGAGGCAGGCTGTTCCCCCTGCAACCCATGGAGGTCCACAGTGGAGCAGATATCCATGTGTAGCCTGTGGAAGATCCCATGCCAGAGCAGGCAGATGCCCAAAGGAGGCTGTGACTCATGGGAAGCCTGTGCTGGAGAACACTACTCGCAGTACCCGTGGCCCTGTGGAGAGAGAAGCCCATACTGGAGCAGGTTGCTGGCAGGGTTTGTGACCCCCACAGGCAACCCAGGCTGGACCAGTCTGTTCCTGAAGGACTGCACCCTATGGAAAGGACCCATGCTGGACCAGTTTGTGAAGAATTGCAGCCCATGGGAAGAAGTCCACGTAGGAGAAGTTTGTGGAGGACTGACTGTCTCCCCTGGGAAGGAACCCATGCTGGAGCAAGGGAAGACTGGGAAGAGTCCTCCCCTTGTGGAGGAAAGAGCAGTAGAGACAATGTGTGATGAACTGACCACAACCCCCGTTCCCTGTCCCACTGTGTTGCTCAGGGGGAGGAGGCAGAGAAATCAGGAGCGAAGTTGAGCCCAGGAAGAAGAGAGGGGTGGGGGAAAGGTATTTTAAGATTTTAGGGTTTTTCTCATTATCCTACTCTGATCTGATTGATAATAAAATTCATTTCCCCAAGCTGAGCCTGGTTTGCCCATGACAGTAACTGGTGAGTGATTTCCCTGTCCTTACCTTGACCCATGAGCCTTTTATTATATTTTCTCTCCCCTGCCCAGCTGAGGAGGGGAGCGATAGATCAGTGTGGTGGGCACCTGGGGTCCAGCCAGGGTCAACCTGCCACACATTTTCACCACCAAGTAGAATTTTGTCATTCTGCACAGTATCACTGCATGCTGCCTATGGCTCTAAGCACACAAACCAGAACTGCAATGTTACTCTCTTTTTTTCGCCAGTTCATAGCTTTCCTCTTTCCATGTGTCATGATTATTTTTGTCAGGCATTGAAATATAAGTGGTTTCTTATTGTCCTAAGGCAGCTAAGGCATTTGAGGAAAAGAGTGGATTTACTTTTTGATTCAGAAACTTTCACATGCACTTTGCTATTCATTGAGCTGCCCTGCAGAACCAGCAAAAGCCCACAGAAACAGGACAAACTAACTCCTTGGCAATAAAGATAGTGACAGGGGCCAGCTTCATTCATCCCTGTGATCCTGATGCAAATCCACAGGGGTAGATCTGGTGCTATGGGATTCACATAGCAGCAGTAGCAAGACCTGCTTTTCTGCAGAAAGTAAGCTAATTAAGAAAGTACCTGTTAGAGACTGAGTAAAATACCTCTTCAAAAATTTAACATTACCACCATGTTTTCCTGTGAGGTTTTTGGGTTTTTTTATACACTTTAATGTAGGACTCTTAACAAAAACTTACTGTTCTTTTTGACAAGGGGATTCAGAAGGATAAATTCCACCTTAACAATTGACCCTATATGTTTTTGCAGCTCCAGTTTCAGAAAAAAACAAACAAAAAAAACTAACAAAAAAAAATGTCTCCAAGAATGCAAATACAGAAGTCCTTAACACAAGACTTGATTTGTCACTAGCTATATTTGGAAATAATATGTTAATATACAGATCAAGACATCTCAGAAAATTCCCTGCATTCTGAGATAGACGATAAAAGTACCATGAAGAGATAAAGCCAATGTGAAATGGCACTCAAATTAAGAATGCTGAAATCTACTGCAATACAAA
Organism: Falco peregrinus; assembly: GCF_023634155.1. Taxonomy (NCBI): domain Eukaryota; kingdom Metazoa; phylum Chordata; class Aves; order Falconiformes; family Falconidae; genus Falco; species Falco peregrinus. Next base: position 10,098,508 of record NC_073739.1, read on the forward strand.
CCTGAACAGGAAATACATTTATTAGCAAAGACTGAAGGAAAAAAAGTCTTACTAGCACTGCAAAGTTTATGCCTGACACCCACATGCTTAGATTAGGGGAAACTAATGTTTTCCCATGGAATTGAGAAGTAACAAATGTTGCCATCCTGCATGAAGATAAATATGTGATCTTTATAATTTTAAAAATAAGGTAAGATGTCTATAATAAAAATACCATTAGGTCTGGAAAAAAACTATTGCCTTTTCTTCTTATATCCCAAATACTAAAGGAGAAAGTCAAAGCTCTTTCAAAACAGACCAGATTTCAGGTTTTCCTCTTATCAAACAAAATGTCCCATCAAGAGAGGAAGGATTCAGTTTTCAGTCCTTCCCCTCCCAGAATCAGAGAGCTCAGCAGAACTTGGAGGTGAGAGACTGGCACTGCAATGGTTTGTGGTAGGGAGGGGGCATGGTGGTGTTGCCAGCATCTCTGCTTTGGATCAGCCTGAGGCTGAGAAGAAACAGCTTTCAAACAAAATTTCATTGAAACCACTGCCATCTTGTAAAAGCAGTTGTTTTATATGCATAGACATCTTTAATCAAAAATGTTTCTAAAAACTCCCAGTTAGTTTTAACCTCTAGTCAGCTTTAACAACAGGCTGGTGAATTGCAGTGTCCTGCAGGATATAGACTGCAGGCTACAGTACCGCAGCAGAAAGCAAAGCAGAACTGCTAAAGAAACAATCCAAAGAGAAACTCCCAGACTCTGTCTCTCATCATTCCATGGGTACATTCCATCTGTGGTCATTACTTTTACAACATGCCTGTCCATCAGCATACTGGAGACTTCCACAGCAGATGCTTATCCTAGCTTGCCTACTGAGTAAATTACTGGAGGAACAGGGGGACTGAAAACTGATCTTCTTTGAAGTCCTAATAAATTTGTAAGATACTCTAATTTGTAACAGATAAATAGGAAGTACCTGAAAAAGAAACAGTTTAACTAACAGGTCTTGGGAGCTGGCCCTTCCTCTGTCACAGTGCTGGACTGGGTTAGATGAGCTCCAGACACGTCCCTCACCCTAAAGTATTTTCTGATTCTACAATAAATTTCAAACTACCACTAGTTATGCTGCCCTCTTAGCATATAACTGCAGGTTCTCCAGTGTAAAACAACAGCTTTCAAAACTAAGTTTTCCTTCATAAAATGCCTAAGCACTTACTAAAGTGTTAGCAAAACTGAAAGAGAAACATTTGCTGAAAATTCGGGTATTTTTACACTGCATAAATGAGAGGCTTAGGGCTTATGCCTAAAGCTATTTTGTTGTCATTTTTAAACCTGAGTCCTCGGCATGACTACTCACTGAAGCCCAAGACTATACCTCACCCACAAATCTAAAATCAGAGCACAGAAATCTCATCTCAAACATGAATACGATGTGCTATAGACTAAGTGAGGTCAAGGTCACGCAATTTAAGCAAGCGTAGATTCAAACTATTTCTGAAAACTATTGTCCTGCCTCTCTCCTTCCTACTCTTTTCCTGCACCAACAGTTGCACAGCTGACCTGGCTGACCTGCTGGAACCTGGTTAAAAATTTATTTTTCACTTTTTTTCTTTTTTAAATTATATTCATTTTTGACTGATGTTTTCTCTGATCTAGCTCAGCACATGGTCATAAACATTGAATGGAGGAGGGAAAATGGAAGCTGTAGAAATGAGTTCCCAAGTCAAACAGGGAACAGAACTCTTACTCCCCTTACTGCACCAGACTTGTGTCCTGTTTATGCACTCTCCGTTTGCTGTTTTGTGCTTCTCTACCAGGAGCCTGAGCTGGACACTATTAACTCCTCTACCTGACCCCTATTTAAAATCCTTCATACAAGAGCCTGTCTCTTTACCCAGCAGCCACTCTGAGCACTTCTTGGCTGGTGAACCAGAAGATGCAGCAGTGTGATTGAATTGCATCACATCACTTGTCTTCCTTTGCTATTGCTACAGTGGATTGAGATATTCCTTTGTTTTCTTCCATCAGACAATTAAACAAATAAATAAAGTCACTGCCTTGAGGTTCTTGAGGCTGAGAACCAGATGCTTAAAAACTTAACTTTCCTTGGTCATTAGTATTTGACAGAAGTTTGATTTTATGTTGGGAGTGTATTCAGGGGATTATTTAATATCAATATAAACATAAGGCGTAGCATCTGAACACATTTGAAATGTCCAAGCCCTTTTTTAAAATGAAAACACGACTACTGAGAACATTAAGTAGGTTTAGAACAAATGGCCCTAATGTTTATCCTATGTACTACATCAGGAAAACTTTATACTGATTTTTTCTCACACTAATAAGCTGGCTGTTTAGGTGTAAAACAAGTCAATCTTCATGGTGAAGTCCAGTGTTCCCATAGGAGGAGCATGAAGTTGTATTTCTCAGGTTTGCAAAAGCCTGAAAATACAAAAAGCCTGAAACTAGAAACATGGTTTTTAAATGAGGGATTGAAGCCATTTGAATTTAAAGATTTGACATCTATGATGCATCATTCAGATCTAAGAAAAACAATGATCATAACAATGAAGGTATTGGGAAGAAAAAACACTGTTGGGCTTTGGGGGTTTTTTTGGTTAGCTTTTTTCCAAAATGAATGAAATGTTTGTCCTTTATTATTTTTTTTTAATGCATACTAGCACTGAAACAATGTCAGGGCTCTGAAGACTGGCTTGAAGTGCTCTCCTTTAAGTGTCACTAGATGGTATCACACCCCAGACTTCCTTTCACTGAATGAAAATGTGACCTTAAACAGTAATTTAAAGAGACTGTATTTACTGTAATAAAATTTTGTGATGCTTACATTTATCCCTGCATTTTAAGAATTCAGTGACACATTAAGAACCATATGAAACTGAATAAAGAAAGGGACAAACTGGGTCACTGAGAGAGTAGGCCTTCGTTTTGATTCAAGGAAGCCATGTTCTCTGGTTTAAGTAAACCAAGGACTCCAAATAGATAATAATGATAGGAGAGTTGAAAACTTTTGGTGGAAACCTTAACAAACATCAAACCAGCTGTAGCATCTCTAAGTGAAATTAAAAAAATGTACATGAGGGAAGCACATGTAAACAGCCTTTAATGATATTTTCATTACAGTCATGTCCAACATGACATGGATTTTTTTTTTATTATTTGTTTAAGGGGGGGGGGGGGGGGGGGGAGCCAAAACTAAAATTTTATGCAACCTGAACAAAAATGAAAGTATTTTAGCCTGTTTAGAAGCTATATGCTGCAGATTACTGACCTGACCCACACTGTGCGTCAGAAGACATCTGCCATCTATGATGAAGAACAGTATGAATCCTTTAAGTAAAATTCAGTTTCAAGTCTCCTTATGCAAAAGAATTCAAAGCTGGCTATTCTGAATCTAATATACCTAGTCAAATCAATGATTTAGTGAAAATCCAGAGATGAGATGCTTTCAGTTTCTCTTTCATCACTGGTCTATTTTGCATATTGTGAATACAAATTAGCAACAAGCCCAGAACTCTGCAACCCCAGTTATTAGCCATCAGGCCTTGGGCATTCTCTGGGAAAAGGTCGTCATCTGTCTGGACACCCTCAATACAGAAGAGATATCAATTTGGGTCTCTCCTTATCCTGTTTGCATGCACTGACTCCAGCTTCAAAACTGGGAGGTCGGGGGTAGGGGGGATGGTGTAGTTGTCAGTACCTTCAACTCACTTTCACATAGATTAACGTCAGTCAAACAAGCTCCCTTCCTTAATCACACAGTTCTAGCAATGCTCTCTGGTAAGATGGCAGTGTGAATATCATGCAAACAGTCACATCAAACTTGTTAAAAACTATGCAACTTCTTTAAATGAAGGTTTGTGGTCCAAAGTAACTTATGTGCATCTTGTGCAAATGTCGTAAAGTCCTTTTAACTAGGGTTCTGGAATTAAAAAAGGACTGTCCTTACTCTGCTGTTAACATCTTCCAAGTTTTAGAAGGAACAGGCTTTGAGCTAAAGTCTGCTGTTAAATCTGAAGATTTGTATGCTACCGTAACTAGTATGAATATGTGCTTCATCACAAGTAGGTTTCAGAGGTCTGTTTACACTTGCACTTTCCAACAGAGACTTTCCCCAGTAATGTGGCATCAACCCTTAAATTTGCCCTTGAAACTATGTGACAGTATATATGCCGCTGCCTGCGATTCTCCCCTCTGCCAGAATGTTTGCATGCAGATACCGATTGAACTACCTTGCATGTAATCTTTAGCTCCTGCCACAGCTATCTATTGACTTGATCACAGACTATAAACTATGCTTACTGCTAGAAAAGTTATAAGTGTAAGCAGCAGTTATACAATCTCTCCAAATATTTCAGCACCAAAAAAAGCAAAGCTCCAGAGAAAAGCCAAGACCTGAAAGTACATCAGCTCTCTGACTTTATCAGAGAACTGTCAATTCTGCCAGGGTCTCCTCCTCTCTGTGCAGCACCAGTTCCCTGTCTCCTTGGGGTACAGCTACGCTTTGCCGTATTTGAGCTCCTGTAAGAACACAACCAGAGCCAGAATACTCAACATAAAACTTCCCTTCCCTGGGTCTTCTTAAAATTTTAATTCTACTGGAGAAAATCCTTGTAGAAGAGAATGCTCCCAAGTGATTTTGTTAAGTACTAGAAAGCTTGCCTGGATAATCTTCCTCATTAGAAGATGCTTCTTACTCTCTTAACATTCATGCCACTGCTCTAGCTGCTAACTCACTCCCATTGCAACATTATCTAGGTACACCTGGGATACTCTGTATGTGCAGAGAGGCAGGTAGAGGCCCAGTGTCCTGGCTTATAGTTTCACTGTGCTGCTGTGTGAAGAATGTCTTGCTAGCCAGTTTACTGTGAAATCTTTGTTAATTCAAGCGAGGTTAAAGTAAAATGCAAACAAAAGTATCATAACATTCAGTATAGAAAATAGCTACAGAGACTTAAGTGAAGAAACGAAGGAAAAAGCACTTTTAAATTACTTATGGTTAAATTAAACCAGAAGTGGTCTTCCTCCCGCACCAACAGACTGACAGCATTTTTCCTAAAGCATATTTTGCTGGAGAATCTGTTTACTTGTTAAAAAGAGTCTGTTTCTTACAGCACATTCTGGCCTTTGGAAGACTTGTAGGGCTGAGACAGACCAGATCGTCCTTTCCAAAACTTGGTCATTCCTTCCTGTTCATGAAATGACCTGTCTTTTCCTATCACCTGAAACATTTTCACTTTCTTTCAGGAGTCTCTTTCAGTTCAGTTGTCACTTTCTGCATTTGTTTGGTTAATTAACAACTCTCTCACTTAACAAATGAAAATCTCTCCTTTTGGTAACCTACTCTAGCTCTTCTTCTATGAAATGTCTTCTCTGCTGGCGTCTTATAAATTTCTCTGTAATGACAACAGATTTGGGGCGATCCTGACCAACACCTTGCATTTAAGCATGCTGTATGCAGCAGGTACTCCCCGGCTCTTCTGTCTTTGGAGATCCACACCTTATTTTCTTTTACAGAAGGAAAAGGTGGTAAAATATTACTGATGAGGGGCACTAATGGTTACCTTCCAAAGGGTTCAAATTCACCCAATCAGAAGATCAGCGTAATTAAAGTTAAGTTCTCGTTAGTGTCTTTCATTTTTACCTCTCATTGCCTGTGCCCCATCACATAGAGTTTTAATTACTTGGCTTTTTCTTATGAATGATCTGAACTTCAGGTGCATCTGAAGACATTGTATTTCTATGGAAATATGACAAATTTAACTGTAAGAGGAGCACAGTATCAGTCTTGAAGAATCTCACTTTTTATGCCCTCTGGCTCTCCGCTAATTACTGTTTTCCTACATTCCTCTCCCAGTTTTGAAAAGGAATAGACTTCACGGCGCACTGAGTAATTAGAAGGAAGCAGAGGGTCACAAAAAGGTGATTTCAAATATGCCAGCATGCCCTTTTAAAGTTCTGTGGTGTGGCCTGAGACAAACTCCAGAGAGATTATTAGGCATCAGCAGCTGAAGAAGGAGAAAAAACAATTCCCCCAAACAAGAATTAAGTAAGAAGCACAAAGGCTGTAAAAATAAACATGCTGTAGCTTCTCCTACCAACCACACTGGTCAATTCTGTATCAATGTGCAGACTGCTGCTAGATAATTCGTACAAGCTCACAATCAAGGAAGGGAAATTCTGCACTAAAAATAAGCCTAAAAATTATACTAGTTCTGAATTTCTGCTGAGGACGTTCAGAGAAATTAACAGTGGGCAGACCTAGCCACTGCACATTCATCCATTAGAGAAAGATAATTCCTTCAGCAAAGCACTTTGCCAGCTCTGACGTATCTGGAGCCAGTTTCAGCCGTTTTGGAGTAATTAGGGCCATTTCAGAGCAGCCCTCTTTCACTCTTGTGGCTGCTCATTTGCACGGACAGCAGCTGAGCATCTTGCAGCCCAGGTGAGAAAAGAAGACAAGTGCAAGTGAAGTGGGTTCTGCTGGTGATAGACTCATACTGAACCCCAGAGAACTGCTCTGGGGCAAAAGTGGCATCTGCATACCTCAGGCAAGCCTGGAACACAAGTAAATACAGTGAGGGGAAGGGGCGCTACCAGTTAAAGCTGGTGCAAGAATTTAAAAGGAAGTTTTTAGGTGAGAGTTATTAAATGAGGAAAGAATTACGCTTAAGAATTCTGAATCTCGATAAAACCAGATCAGTATTTTCAGCACAGCAGGACCTTTCGGAAAGAAAAGCATTTGTGTGGCATTTCATGAAGAATCCAGTCTGCTTTATTACAAAAGGTTTTCAAGAACTATTTGCCCAACAACAGGTTAGCTCTAGTTTAACATATCTCACCATCTACCATCTCGTGATTGTCCCATGATGTCAGAAAAATAATGGCAGGGTTGGAGGGGAGGAAGCTCAGCAATCAAGTTTTATCAAATTACTCTTTTTCTTTCACCATTTCCTTCTCCTATTCTTTCTATCCCTGGTAAAATTAAAGATGTTTATATTCTCATAGCTGCTGCTCAGCACATCCTAATCTACAATGTGCTGTTGAGAGTTTTAGTGTAAGTCATTTAAAAACTTTAAAAATTAGAGAACATGATGAGATTCTCCAGCTTAATCCTCAGAAGAAGAGGTCACAAGCACTACAGCTCTGCTCTGAAGTTTTCCCAATGAATAGCTCTTTGACCTCTTGGCCTCTTCAGGTTTCCTTTTTATCACGACAGAGATGATACATACAGTCTGCTTGTTTTCACTATGGGCTGTGCCACTTTCTGAAAGCAAAGCAGAGCAAAGCAGAACCCTTTAAAAAGAAAGTAAACACACCTTCTTCATTTTTCTCAGGAAGAAATAGAGCTTGTTCAGGGCAAGCACCATACCGCAAAGTGTGGCAGTCACATGGGAGAGAAAGTCACCACAGCTCTGGGAACCTGCAGGTCCCAGACATACAGCATAACACTGTGACACAGGAAACCATGAACATGGAACCAAGCCTCACAGATTAAGGAAAATCCATCTCCCTTGGACTGCAGTCAATTACCTAGGGTTTACTACAGCTCTCAAGCCTGACTCCAAATGTGGAAGCAAGAGACTCCTAAAGACACAGTGGGCAAGTACCAGTGAGGTGGAAATAGCTTTTGAGTTTGTTCTGAATTAATTACTTAAGAGTTTCCTCTATTCACAAAGCAAACTGTAAGTAATGCCTCATCTGTATTTAAAGAGTGGTCTTTGGGGTGAGGTCACTAGGGGAGACGGTCTAGACAAATCTATCTTTGTGACAAACTACGTGAGGCCCACCATCGCCACAGCAGAACATTGCTACGGCAGGAAACTCACACCGTCACCACAGCGAATTATATCACCACTGCCACAGAAGAGATTTAAGGCAAGAAGATAACACCACTGCCACCACAGAGATTTAGGAGACCAACTGATGCCATGGAGCAACGAGGGAGGCTGATCCTGCAAGACTTAACCAAACCTCTGTGCATGTGCCCAGACCTGGGGTCAGGGGGGTCAAGGTGCCCAAAGGCCCCTGAGGAATGTTGGGCACACATACACCATTGCTGGGTGGAAGGTGTGGTTAAGCAGAACAGCTTCTAACGACTCTATAAAAAACGAACTAACATGGGATGGAGCGTTCCCCCACCGAACTTGGAAACGAATTGGACTGTCGGGACACTGCAGCTCTGGGGTGGTAGCTATTGCTGTAACTCTTGCCCTCTTTCCTTCTTTCTTTCCTTCCTTTCTCTCTCTTTATCTCTTGCCCTCTCTCTCTCCCTTTGCATTTGCAGATTTATTGTTGGGCAAATAAAGTTCCTTGGCTCCTGACTTCGTTTTGAGTCTTAATTCTGTTCCCAAAAATACAAACAGAACCACACTCCGGTCTCAGACTGGCATGCGACAATCTCAAAACTGTTGCCAACCTGAAGTCCCACCAGCTTTTTTCTGACAGCTGAATCCAGTTCCTCCAGGTACCCAGACCTGAGAAGGACTTGATATCTAGTTCCATAGAGGCCTTCATCAGTGTAGCTACTGGTTTTACTAGGGCAATGACAACGCAAATGTTGATATACTCCTTTCAGACTTCATTTTCTAAAACTCAGTTTACTCATCTAAATGAAAATAATGAGACTTACTAATTACACAGAACTCAAAGCACTCCAGAACAGAGAAAGAATGTGATTTCTGTTTTCTTTGTAATGCAATAAAACAGTACTGCCCATGCTTGGCTAAATTGTAAACCGCTCATTTTCAAATGTAAGCTTTGGTTATTACTCTGCTAGCTGAATTGATACTCACAGATACCCCCGTGTTATTTCTCCGCCCAAACATAATCTTAAATCCCAGCTCACAGCCACATAAGAGCTACACTGATTTCAGCAATCACAAAGAATAATTGCAGATAATTGACTGACAATGGGTACTTGCATCAGGAAAAAGAGTATTCTACAAAAAGGTTTTGTTGCATCCATTAGATGAGCTGTCTTTATAGAATTCCTTGGTTTTATCTACTAAGATTTCAAAATGTACTAACTTTAATCCTCCTTCAAATCTTACATGTATGACTTTAGTTTTAATGGATTTATTCACTGAGTTCTGAGTTTTGAGTGCTCTAAACAGGCTCAACTAAATTATTTGTTATTTTTTTTTAATAAATGTATATGATACACTGCAAGTATGCAGTTTGTTTTCTTCAAATGATACTGTTTGTTTCAATATATTATGAACTAGATTTTTTTCCTTGCTCTGCTATTTCTGTTTGTCTTTTATGGATATAGCTGATTAAACTTTAATAACTTAAGGATAGTCTTTACATTCTCCCTGTTGATCCTTAGGTTTGATATGTTTCACATTTTAATTTACTTCCAGGCTGCAGAGAAATTGAATGTGTGCTTCAGAATTGTCTTCTAGCATTTTCCATGCTTTTTATATTTGTATTACCACTAATTATTAACAGCTTTTAAAAAGAGGAATTGGACATATCTCTGTTTTTTATTTTCTCAATTGCAGGAATCATAAAAAATCTTCCTTTCATTACTCTTGGGAAGAGCATCTTTCTTACTTTACGAGCTCTGTACTAAACCATTCCTTTAGTCCAGAAGAAAAACTTAATTATATTAACTCTGACCTGACAACATGCAGGCACTTCTCTGCTGTCTTCCAAGCGATTCACTGAACAATCATCATCTGAGGGCCATTAACAGCCAAGTGACAACCAGCCAAGTCAGCACTTCTTAAAGGTCAAAATTTTGGTATAGCTCTAATCAAAGCTGAGACTTTCAGTACTGCATACAGGGTTTTCATTTCCAGCCACCGGCATTCAGTGTGCTAAATATCTCTGGATAAACTAGTATGGACTGATTCCAAGTGCACCGACCTGCATGTCCATCCCTCCCATCTGTCTGTACAGCCGGGGAAGCTGTGAAGCTTACCTGCTCCTCAAGAAAGACCCTCTTTTGCCTGTAAAATCAAAGAGGTGTTCAAACACCACAGCAGCATTTCAATTGTTCTGTGCTCAGCAGCTTCTAATCCAGTCCCTGAGAGCCACAGCGTGAACGTTATGTGGCACAGGTCCCTCTCTTCAGAGTAGTCTGCTGACTCTCTGTAAGGACATCTAAACCCTATAGTTTGGGGAAGCGCTGAAGGCCTTCCTGCTCACTTGCATATCACAAGGGGTTTCTCCACCATCCTCATTGCTAACAGCTTCCATACGTAAAGATCATTTGTCATATTGTAGAAGCAGCAGCTTGTGTGTGACTGTATTTATAGATTAAAAGATTTTTGGGGCTGGGGGAATTAAGTAGATTACCTCAGATTTCCTTCATCTCAGAAGTCATCCACTTGCTTCTGGCATGATCCCAGAAGTAGTTTACGATTGATGAAGGCCCAACTTCAGACAAGCATCCAGGCCTTTTCACTTAAAGTAATGTTTTGGAAACACACATATTAGTAAAGCATAGCTACATGAAACTTGGATTGTTTGCTGTGATGTCCTCGTTACCAGAGACAGGCCAGGCACATATGATCTCATCTCTGAATGAAACCTGGAAGTAGTAAACATCACTAAGGGGATCAAGTACAACAGCTACATATTCTGTTCATGGAATCACAATAGCCTGAAGGAAGAAAGTGAAAACTGGGGAGTTACCTCGAGAAGAAAAAATATCTCCTTTCTCCTACATCCTCATTAGCCTCACTCAGATCACTAGGTCCAGGCTGTAGCTTGTCACCTTGGATTTTTTTTATTTTTTTTTTTTTAATATGGCTACCCTTCTGACAAATGGTTTCTGGACTTGGACAGCTCAATCTCTGCATGCTCAGTAGCTGCCATGGCACAGGCAAGTCCATGGCAAAATTCAACAGACCAATTAGAAAGTAAATCGTCATCGCATATCTGGGATACTTCCACTGACAGAGGGCTTCAAAAGAATAGGTGGATCCCCTCTCAGTTATTGACCTCTCAAAAAGGCCTCATAAGAAACCATAAGCATACAGAAAGAACGAACTTTGGGTTCTGAGTTTCTAGCCAGCTTTACATCTTGGTCTTAGGCATAGGGGGGGAAAAGTTTTTCGCACAAAAAGTTTCGCACAATTTAAGAATCCCACTATCTTAAAAAAAACTGATTCAAATGTGATGTTTTTTCTAACATGTTTCAAGAAAACATGAAAGAAATGAAAGCAAAAAACCCCAGCAGTCCTCCAAAAAGAGCCCGTTAAATTGAACAGTTTTAAGATAACAGAATACATAAGGCTGGATCAGCTGGTCATGGAAACCTTGAGGAAAGTTATCAAATTGAAAGCAAAAATCAAAGGAAATGATGATGAGGAAATGACTGCAAACCAGTAACGAGAGCCATTTGGTCTGGAATGACCTTCAGGAGCTGCTTTTAAACAGCCCTGACCCATATGTCCCACAGATCACATTAGCAGACAGTGCTAAACTCTGCTACCATTACTAAAACCAGTCCAAGAGTCACTAGCATCACAACAGAATTTTCTCTCGTGGGCAGATGATTTGAGCCAAAAAAACCACCTGTTTGCTCATAAGAAGCAAGTGCTCACCTCATTTGCAACTTGGTCCTTCAATAATTCACATTCAGCCCCCAAGGGACTACACAATTAGAAGAAAATCACACTGAGGAACAAAACTTAACCAAAAACTTGCACACAACAATATGCAAAGGGGAAACAAAGTCAGATCTGGGAAGTGGAGCATGGTAGTTAAGGCAGCAATGTCATTTCAGACCATTAGTCTCCAAGGACAGAGGTCAGGCACTGAAAGAGTTTTCTCTTCCCAACCGTGAAAATGCCTGAAATGTTGAGTAACTGATAAAAGAGCTAAGAGAGAGAAACGTCTGTAATTGGAAAGTGCAAAAGGTACATACTAGGAGTTGCTCCATCTGGCAGCCTGACACAGGAGAGGCTGCCACAACTTCATGCCCAAAGTCCAACAAGTAGCGAGGCTGAGCATGCATTCCCAGTAGGTACACATACAGAAGCATACCTATATAACACCTACATGCGTGCACATACAGCCAGACACACACACTAACATGGACAGGAAAGAGCCAGTCTGAGGGACAAGGGCAGGCTTTTGGAGGAAGTATTACCATCCCTTCACATATGGGGAAAAATGCACATTGTCAGTGAAGATGCTTTGCAGGATAATTTAGAAGCCAAAACCAAAGGGAAGTATACTGCTTTTTATATGCTGGCAAATCATTACCAAAGCAACGAGCAATTCATTTCCAGTTGAAAAACGGCATTTCCTGTGGAGTTTCCTTTACAAATTGAAAACCTTTATGGGCCATTGGGGCACAGGTTGTAACTACTGCATGGAAGACCACTGCACTTGCCTGTTGATGCCACTTAGATGACTTAGAAGAGAATTCAGTCCTTTTTAAAAAACTACAGATGTTGCACTGGCAGAGGGGCAGAGCAGGTGAAAAAATTCCATTGCATTAGTGTGCTCAGAAAATCTGGAGGACAAGGGGCATGAACAGCACAGGCTTGGTATCTTCTGAAAAGGACCGGTGGCTCAGACAAGCTGCAGGTTTCAGGTCTGTGATGCTGGTTTAATAGAAAAAAGATCCTGCAGCTGTCCAAGTGTAAGTACTAATTGAATTTTCAAATTTCCAGTAAGTTAAATTAAATTTCCAACTTATTTCCAGTAAGTACTAATTAAATTTCCAAATTCCTCAGAGAGCTTGCTAAGTAATGCCCAGGGTGTGAGGGAACTGTTGGTATACCCACCTCTGCTCTCCAACACAGAAAGGACAGCCGTTACCTGCTGAAATGACCAACGATGATACAATGACTTCAAATGGAAACTGAATTGCTACACTCGCGCACTCCCTCTTGTTCCAGTCAGGGCTGTAACTTCACCTGTGTAAATCACAAGAGCCGGCTCAGCCCTGACGTGGCAAGGGGAGGATGTTTTCTCACCGACAACCTGTCTTTGCCTCTTGTCTTGTTCACCTATTTTTTTGATTTATGCCACCTTGTCCTTGTAGGGAACTACCTGCAGTTTTCTTCTAGCTGGACTTTCAGGGGCTGCAGAGCAGCCTTCTATCAGGTGCACTGCTGGTGCATATCTCAGAGAAATTAATGTCAACCAATGTCAGACCTACCACAAAACCTGTTATCTCAGCTATTGCAGGAACTGGCATCCAGGTTTCTTCCAGGCTGGCCATGTCCTCTATGACACACAGACCTCAAAACAGCACTTTTCATTGGATTTGCCCAATAAATGCAGGACAGACTTTCCTATGATGCCAATCTCTTACTTAACATAACAATCAAGTTTTTTACAGTGAAATGGCAGTTTCAGAATGACAGTCTGGCATCCCTTTCTTATAACACAGCAACCATTTGTTGGGGGGGGGGGGGGGGGGGGTGTTGACTACAGAATCTTACATGTCTTACTGCAATTTCAACTTCCAAGTAAATATGATCCTAAAATACCAATGACAAAAAATACTACTGAGGAAAACACAAAGAAGACACCATGTCATAGTATGTAGACATCACTTTGCGCAATGTTTACTGACTTGTACAGAATGATGAAACTTTATTCCCTGATGAGGAGTTAAAAGTGGTACATGTCTATTTATAGCACGCAGACACACACACAAAGAGAACCTATCAATCTGTACAGTGAAACTTTTGTCTCATTTTTCAGTCATCCTGAATACTTTTGGTTACGAAAAACAGAAATAGATGGCAAACTAATTAACTCATTGACTTAACTCTCCCATCAAAAATGTTGCCATCTTTTGGAAATAGCAGAGGACATGAATAGTCATCCATCATTGCAGAGCTCAAGGTACTGCACATGTTTTGGTTTGCACTTTGGTTGCTTTGGGTGGCTTTTTCTTTTACAAAAAAATCCCTATAAATGCAATACATAGAAATTATCTTCAGTTCCAGAAAGTTTATGTTTATTTTATGCTAATGTTTAATAATCTATTAAATAAAATGTGAGCTGATACTGTACTTATTGTCATAAGCACGTCATTAAACACACTTTTGGTCATGCTTAATGTAGTGGAAATTCTCTGCTAGAGGAGCATCTGTTGGCTTAAATTTTGCAATCCCCACTAGCCAGGCCATGCAAATAATATTCAGTTTGATGGTCAGACATAAAAATGGGAGAAAACACTCTGAGAGCTATAACAAAGTTATTCCTGAAAAAAAATTTGGAAAAGTTTAAATTAGATGTTGGAAAATTCAAAAGTTCCAAAATGCAATATCAAACTACCAGTTTTAAAATGTAGATGATTAATTGTATAGACAAAAATGGCAACAGCACTTTTATGCAGTTCAGTAAATAAATCTTTTTAATTTTCCCCAAGACAGTCATCCAGCTAAACAGTCACACTGTTTTTTAACAGGGACTTCACCAGAGTCATTCTTGTTCATCCAGGCCACAGAGTTAATTCCCCAGCTGCTCTCACTCTTTAAGTTACCCAGAAAAGAACTTCTGGATTCTGAAGAAATCCTTCTGCTCTAATTGCAGCCCTCCAGCTCTGTGAGGAAGGAGTGGATATCCATAGGAGTGTCAGTACTCTAGCCAAAGCAGAAGCCTGCCTTACCTACAAATCACAGATGTACTAATCAGGACAATATTAACACAATCTCGTCTTGAACTTGAATACAGGTATATTAAAACGGTATAACAGTAGCATGTAAGTTTTTTGTAGTACTGTGAGCCAGACAATTTCAGATAAGGATGTGAGCAGTGTGATCATCCAAAAGGCTATCGTGGGCGAAGTTACACAAGAAGGAGTGGGAAGACAAAAGAAATCAAAATAAACAAAAGAGTGAGCAGAAGAGAAACCTCCCTTGCGGAAACAGAGAGCAACAGCATAAACACAGGCATGAGGAAGGAGAACCTGAGAAGGAAAAAAAAGATTCAGTTTATTTCTGGTGTTTCTCCCTGAGGATCTCTCAAGCCTGTTCACCTTGGCCTCAGGACAAGCAACAACCAGGGACTCCAGCCACGACTTCTTATATGGCATCAGCTCCATGATACTGTAAAATCCACAGCTAATTTAGAATGCAATTAAGTTAACAGTTTTGTATATGCACAGGTATTGACTAATGTGATGTGAAAACTGCCCATCAGCCCCAAGTGCACTGTTAATTAAATAATTCAATAAAATTTAAAACTGGTTGGATTTGTCCATTTTCTAAATGCTCCCACCGCAGCAATCCCTAATTTCCTGAATTACACAGATAAGTATATAGATACAGTTATACACACGTATTTCCTGTTGCAACAGCAACAGTATAAATAGAAGAACCAAGTCTATACAGACTCCTAGAAAAAGCACAACATTCTAAATTTAAGCTGGTCAAGTTGAAGTGGGTAACCCCGTAATATTATTAGGACATTATTAGAAATTTATTTTAGCCATAATTTAACTTTTAAAATCTACTTGAAAATCATGCTTCTTTTCTGACTTTTCATTTGATTTATTTTTTCACACCAGAGCTCTTGAGCAACCTTATGTACAGAAAAACAACTGCTGATTCAAAAAGCAAGAAAAAAAACAAAACAGCTACTCTACTGTAGAGCATCAGCGTTGTAAGTAACAACAGGCTTGTGACCTTTCCACCAGTTTTTGTTCTTGCTGCTCCAACCAAACTGGTATAAATATTTCACTTACTAAAAAATTAAGCCACAAAGATTTGTATGAAAAGAAGAGGATTACCCAGGTATTAAAAAAAAAAAAAATATGCAAAAATGAGTTTCTAGAAAGGATGGGAAATGAGGAAACTAACAAGCAGAACATGAAGTGAGTTTGTGGCTAAGTACCTGAGGTATTTAGGGAAATGCTGCACAGGAAAAAACCACTGCTGGCAAAGGCGAGGTGCAAACCTCCCCCGATGGCCTCACCCAGAAAAGGACACTTCCCCTCCCACAGCAGCAGCTCCTTTGTGGCCACCAGACACAGCACCACGGCAAACCCCTCTGTGACAAGCTGTGAGCACAGGGGACTGTTCTTCAAAAGGCATCTGACACGTAAGGTTGTTGGGAATTTGCTTTTACTTACGTCTTTGAAACTCTCCACTGAGGATCACAGCATTCTCTTGGGTTTCTGATCACACACATGGTTTAAAAGAGTCCTTCATGATACAGATAATGGAGACAGGAATTCACTGGTCTGCTGTCCCCAGCTGGACAAGTTTTGGCCTTCATCTAGTGCCTAACATCAAGCCTCATTTGTCTGATCACTCCCATATGCCAAAGACTCAGTGTCCTTCTCCTCCAAATAGATCTTGACTCTGTGTTCCTTGTAATGATCAGTTTTCTCTAATGACTAAATGCATTGAAACAGTGATCCTTCCATTATAATATACAATGATACAGTACTGCAAGTAAGTAATAATTTATAGAAGACTTATGCCAACCTTCCTGCAATAAACTCATTTGCATGTTTCACCACAAGGATAAACAAAAAACAACCTAAACTTCCAACACCTTCTTGCAACTGGGCTCGATGTAAGGAAGGATGTAATTTTCAGAAACAGAGGTTTCAGGAGGTAAGCTTCAACACTGTCATTCACATTTAACAAGTCTTAATGTAGTATGAACTCCCTTGGGCAGCAAAAGCTCAAAATGAAAGCCACTCTGAATTAAGTTTAGCCATCTTTCCCATTACCATTAGACCAAAGGTTTCTTTTGTATGCAGTTTAATCCCATGACATTTTTTCAGGACATGTAATTCTTTCATGGACCTTCTGAAGTCTCTTCTGTTCCAGCCTTTCCATCAGCTTACATTCTATCATCCGAGTGTGACCACCTCTCAGAAAAATAATTGTGACAATATTTCTCCCCCAGGTTCATTTCTCACTTACTTGAAATACTGAGGACCAGAGACTTTGAAGTTGGCAGGTTGATTTACTGCGGTTTAGGATTTGGCCCTACTGGTAATGGCAAAGTGCAGTCAGTGAAGCTGTTACAAACGGAACAGAATGATCTCAGTACGTCCCACTCCATAAATCAAGCAGTAACTCTCCATTTTCTCATTGCAGATGCCATGAGAAATCACTATTTGTACCAAAGGTATTCACTGTCCGTGAGGCTAACCTATCTGGACTGTCCCATGTTTCACAGGACACACTTTGGAGGCTCAGGTCGTGTCTGTTCCTCCACCTCCTGCGCAGCTGAGCAGCCTCAAGCCCCCAGCCAGCTTCCAACCTGGAGGCAGACCACTGGCTGTTCCTCACCAGCAGAATGGTGACAGAATACCACCGTGTACCTTAACTGCACTGTCGAGCTATGCACTACAGCAAGCTTCCCATTCACCTCACCTCCAACAGAGAAACTGTTTCCTGTAGATTAATTTCACTCAGCATTCAGCTTGTACATACTGTATTTTAGCAAGCTATGCTCATTCTGGCACGGTCTTGTCGTGCAAGTATACACCGAGTAAAAACATACTCCCTTTTAGGCAAAGCCTCGGCTTAAAACAATATATCGCATCGGCCATGTAAGCTATCTGGGAAGTTCCAGTGCCTTCTTAATAAAATCTGGAATTTCAGGAAGTATGTCCTCTTTACAAAGACTGGTGTGGGAGGAGGAATTCTCCACTACAGCTATGTACTTGAGGAAGAGGTAACAACAATTCTTCCTTAACCGTTTTCATCCTTCAGTTTCCTGCTTGGCAAATGAGTGTAATATACACTCACCAAGCCTGACCTGTCATTGGAGGAAATAATGTCCTTTACTGCCAACAGCAAATGCTGGATTTCTTAATGCTGTGTAAACTGCTCTTTACATTGGCTAACCCCACTGCTATGAAAGAGAGCTAGCAAATACTTGTCACTGGCTTTTATATGTCTCTGCCCATTTTGTAATGGGGAGCTCTAAACTTTGCTGTTGTTGGGAACAGAAACAGGAAGTTATATACACAGTAAACATCTGTACACACCCCAGTGAAGACGTTTTTGCCTGACAAAACATTGTCACTAAACCCTTATATGCATGTTTGACAAAAACAGCAAAAACTCAGCAGCTGTTACACAAATATGACCACAGTTATGTTATACTCACGTGCCATTAGTCCATGCCAGCCATATGAAACCTCCATTAATTTTCTCTATAAACAATTTAACATTAGCTCATATCAATAATCTACATCAGACACATTAGGACCCACTGTTGTGCTGCACTTGAACAGGATGACTCACAGCTCTCTCATGGAAGCCAGGCAAGCCCTGGAGCAATGCAGCCCTCCAGTTACTGCCATGTCACGCTCATTGAGAACCTTTAATAGAGTATTGGCAATAAAACTTTCAAGCTTTAACTGATATGAATATTTTCTTCTCATTTATCTTTTCTCAGTCATAATGAGTTCAAACAGCTGGAGCAACACAGCAGCAAAAATGTTACCTCTAATACTTTATATACACACAATTAGGAACTAGAACACACAGTCTCAGATCTCAGAATACTAGCAGCTCTGCAGAAGAGGTTAGATTTCGCAGAACCCCTGGGAGTTAAGTGAAAGTCATCTAGGAAAGAAAAAGTTAAGTATTCACTTCCACATATCAATGCAAATAACTTAAAAAGAAACACAGATGAGTTAGAAAGCTTGGCATTCAGAGTGGCAGTACGTCGAGGTGTTTCCAACTCATGGTAGGGTGACCGTAATAAGTAATTTTTTCAAGACAAACAGATGAAGTCACAGAACAGCTAATTCTAAAACCAGCTGTTCTGACATGCGGTCCTCACAATGGAGGTGCTTCAGACAGTGCAAGTGCACTTTTTTGAGTGGTCTCTGGACCCAGGTAAGCAGTTCTAGAAAGATGAAGCACAACACAGAAAATAGCAGCACCTGTTGCTGGCTACTTCACAGCACTGAGTATGCAGTTTGTGCAGACGCACTAGTGTGATCCAGAAGACCTTATTTTCAAAGAGATTTGGCATCCGTGGTATTCAAAATACCATGTTCCCACCAAGTGCTTAAACGTCCTTGAAAATAGGCTCTTCACTGAAAATTTAACTTACAGATATTGAATGATTTTTTACTTTTATTTTACTATCAGCTTCTACTTAAAAGCATAGGTAGAAGCTCCAGACACATAGCATAGGATACTTTCTGAAGTGCATTTTGCAAACCCATAGCCAGCATAACACCTCGATGCTAACAGGAATGGGGACATCAACCAAGGAGCACACAGTGGGGTTCAACAAACAAGAGGAATGCAAACTGTTGTCACACTCTTCCTGTGAAAGCTGGCTACAAAAATTCACGGAACCTGCTGTATTGAAAATTCAGTTTGCTAAGAATCAAAATGTTTCGTGGGAATGATCTGATAAACACCAGATGTTGTCAGCATATTGAGCCCATTTTGTATCACAACAAAGCATTTCATTCTGAATGCTGTGACAACAGTTCTGAAACAAGTGTTGCAAACAATGCTTTGGTAAGGCCGTTTTTAGTTTCTTGACCTTTGAAATCATTTAATTTTAGAGCTTCCACTGCACAACACATTTCAAGCTTCCTTGTGTTCCAAATACTGATAACAAAGGATTCTTTCAGATTTCAGAAGCCGCTGTGTGCTCTGAAGCCTGCCCGCTTTGTTCTCAAGAGACTGGTTCACTAATGGAAGAGGGAGGCAGCAGCCCATTAAATAAGATGCTTACGTGTGGCATTATTCCATTACACGCGTACTGTGTTGGTGTTTTAACGAAGGGGACTTTATTGTGCTAGCTCTACCCCTGACAGCAGAGGACGTCCATGAGGCAGCAAATAAATTATTAGGAACAGAAAGGGTTGCACGTTTACTCAAACATTGCATTAAGCAACCCTCAAAATCCATTTTGCATGAGGAACCTATGCTGGCAACATCAGGTCTCTTTCTGCTCCATAGAAGCTGTGACCTTTTGAGCTTACAGTTCTAGTTCATCTGCATCTAATGCATCACTTGAGTCACAAAATGTGTTCGCTTATACACAGAGTGTTTCATTTATACCTCAGTACTAAACAAACGGTGACACCAGTAAAGTAACAGTAATGTAGAAGCTGCCTGTGAAACGAATGAGTAAAATAAGACATTTAGCTTGGCCACAGCCTCCTCTAAACCACTGCTGCCACAATAGCTAGACAGCACATCTCTCCACCCACCACCCCTGCAGCTCCACATGAAATTCGATTAGCCTGCTCTCCTCATAAACACGGAGATGTCAACACCCAGGCGGAGAGACTGATTTTGTCATGGGATCTGGAAACTGCCAGTGCTAAACAGTGATGTCTCTGTGCTCTGCAGATCACTACTGAGAGCCTGAGGCATTTCACCTGGCACGCCGTGGCCAAGTTTAGCCTGGCTCACAGCCAGCTTCATTAGAAAAGCAAAGGAGGTCATCAAGAAACTGTCCCACCGGTCTCCAGCTGCAGTGGTGAATGAACAGGGGTCAGAAAGGAAATCTCAAACCTTGCGATTTCACTGGTATCGGATCTTTCTAAGCACCCTCTTCATCTATCGCTTTCCCTACTCACCCCACGTGGCGAGGATCGCTCACTGCGAGATGGCTTAAGCCGCTGAATGTTACGGCTGAGACAGTGAAGCAGCACATGCTCAGTAACGGGAGCTCTGCCTTCGGGAGCTAGTAAAATGCCCACCCAGGAGTCTCTCTTCGGACGTCAGTGTCGTAACACCAAGTCTGAGAAGAAAACAATGCTATCAGGAAGTCAATACCTGCAGCTGCTCGAAGCTGGTGATTTTGTACTTTGTACTGCCTTCCTGTGTTTTCCATTCCCTTTTCTTCCCTCTCTCCTCCTCCCTCCCTCCCTCCCTCACTCCCTTCCTTCCTTCCTTCCTTCCTTCCTTCCTTCCTTCCTCCTTCCTTCCTTCCTTCCTCCCTTCCTCCCTTCCTTCTTCCATCACTCCTTTCCTTCCCTGGCTCATGAAATCTGAACATTCAGAGAACAGAAGCTGAGAAACACAAATTCCAAGGCAATAATAATAATTACAAAAAAAAAAAAAAAAAAAAAAAGAATCCCTGGTACATAACAAACAATTGGAATTTCATACCTGTGTGACAGGTGGGTAAATCATTTAGTGCTTTCAGCTGTGACTCTTAAATTCAAACCCATCGTGCAGGAGGCTTTGGTGCTCTGATGCAAAGGATCAGAAAAGACCAGTGCCATACTCCCTCTCAGAAATGCCCTGCAGGGAGCTCACTGTCTCTGCTACCTCTGTGTGGGATTCTAACTTCTTAATTTAGTCCTCCAGTTTTAAAGTCTAAAAGCCGTTTGATGCAAACACTTCCCTTCTTGTCCTTTCCTCCCCTTTTCACTCACCAGATTGAACTTGTTGTGACTGGTCACATCCCTAATCCCAAGGGCAAAATCTTGTAACACTACACCTCACAAACTAGGATTTGTAATATCTCACATTGCCGTTTCTAAGATAAAGATTCCCATTTCATGGATGATAACTATCCAGATTCAGGTAAGGTTAAATTGGAAGCATTACTGGGTAGTTTATGGGGTGGGCTCTCTTTAATATCCCTACTGAAACCAGCACAACCGAACGGGTTCTCTTAAATGTGACAGAACATTTTTTACTGTAATTTTCTTTAGCTATAGAGAATCTCTCTACAGGGAGGCTAGAATCTTCTTGATCCTCTATAGATTTTTCTGACTTAGATGAATTGCAGTCTGCTTTTGACCAGCAAGGTTTTTTGACTTTTTTTTGCATTTTCATTTGATTCTATAAATGGAAATTATCCTCTACATTCCCAATGAGGAAAAAAAAGCCATTTATAGTATAAAAAGCTCCTCGGGGAAAACATGAGTAATTTATCATTTTACAAAACATGTAAGTATTTCTACAGGGTTAAAGGTTGCTGTTGAACTAAGTATTTTAAAGCTGTGCATCTCTTTTGAAATACATCGTCTCCTGATGTTTAATGCACCTACCTCTTCCATGATAACACACTGTCCTTCGATAACCCACTAAACAGCAGAGCACATACAAATCTTGGTAGAAAAGGGAAGCTGGAAATACAGTGTTGAGTCACATGGGTTTAGTTTATTCAAAGCCAAAACACAGAACCATAGACTCATAGAATCACTTAGGCTGGAAAAGACCCTTAGGATCATCGAGTCCCACCACAAACCTGACACTGCCAAGTCCACCACTAAACCATGTGCCTAAGCACCATACCCACAATTGTTAGTGACCGCACATTTGGGATGCATTATTCAGATCAGTTGTAAAGATATTGACACTCCACCTGTTGCAGAATATGTAAGGTGGGAAAAAAGCTGTTTAATATGGTGCTTTGAATACTAACTAGAATACACTATATGAGAAAAAGCAAATAACCTGTATATGCAAGAACAAATACATATTTTTTTTAATTAACTATAAGTTATGCGAAGATACATGCTATGAATTTTGCCTAGCAGTTTGGCACACACCATGAAATAATGGAGTTTAGGACAACTTAAGTGTCTAATACTGAAAATTTAATACTTCAGATCTCCAGTTCACATATGAATGAATGCGGAAAGAAAGCACAGAAATACTTCAGCTAAAGCTATGCTGTAATAGCCAGTGTAATAATACCATCTACAGGGTTTAAGCTTTTAAAAAGAATCTGAATCTCTTTACTAAATTTCCTAGTTTCATGTCAGAAATGTTTTTTCCAACCATTGAAGTAAAGTGCTCATTAAAATACAGTTTAAAAAACAGAGCCCTGGCATATTCCTTCATATCACAGTTTAGAGGATTAAAAATTGGTGAATAAACATTAAAAAGGGTAATGCCAGAACATTAAAAAATATTCTTAATCTGCAAGTTTTAGCAGGAGATTGATATCCCCTTTTTAAGGGGTAAAATATAAATTAATAAACAACAAACCCTTCAATGATTGTGGTTGATCACTGATCTGATTTTTGTTCTCAACCAAAGGAGGGAAATTTTACAATAGGTCATAATAATCTTCTTAGCTGCTCAGTGATTATTCAGAGGGGAAAAGACTATGTGCGACTACTCCAGATCTATAAAAAGACACTAGCTATAAGAGATATCCTCTATTTCAGTAATTTTGACAGCGATCAGTCCACAAGACTTCTTTTTCATACAGGTTTATCATTGTACTTATATGCAACACTTTTCCTCATCCAAATAAATGCTGGAATCAGACTTTTCTCTTTACTTTTTTTTTCCCCTTAAACAGGTCCATTCTAAGTGCTTAGGGTTAATCAGAGTACAAAACTGATTCATTAGGATGAGACCTTCCAACCCACATCATAAAAGTTTCATGTGTCAGAAATTAGTTTGTTTCACATTTGAATGAAATCCAGAGTTTTAGATTATTATGAAAGCAAATTAATTAGAAACAGGCAGGCAGTGCTGCAAGGTTTTGCATTCCGAATATAATCACAAGTTTAAATTTCAATGTGGATATTTTCAGACTATGATTCAAGAAATAAATGAGCCAGCTTACACATCCCAACAGTTACAATGCGTTCTCAACAGCAGACACAGTCTAGGTTCCCTGTCCTGTATACACTGTTAAGTTTAGATGAAGTGATCATTATCAAGATTACAATAACACCTTGCCATGCTTTCATGGTACCAGAAAATTGTTAGATGAAGCATGATCATTGTGCTAATGAGAATAAATTAAATGAGTGGGAAAGGCAGATTTATTTCACAAAGGTCTAGAGGTTTTATGACAATACACGCTACCCCTTCATTTATTCATTCTCCTGTAGCCCACATGGTTACTAAAACAAAGCTCTTAGAGTATCATTAGTGCACAATGACTGTTCAAAATGGTTACTGCTTCTACTTTGACTTGGAGCATCAGTAAAGCAAAATCTAACAAAGCAGGCAATAGGAAAGCCTAGGAAGAAAAACAGCATGCTGTGAGGAAGTGATGTGAAGTGGTAAAATAATAGCTGTAGTTGAAAGTGTGTAGGACTGTGCAAGACAATGTATCTGGCAAAAGAATAAAATTATTCTCGTTTATGAAGAAAACATCATCTGCATGAGTAAAAAAAATATAAATAGGAGAAATTAGAGAGAATACTTTGGATTCAGAAACAGAATTTATAAAAAATTTTGTTTATAAAAAGGGTGGGTATTTATAAGCCTTTTAAAGCATCACTACAAGGGGTCTAAAGAGAAATTAATCTATATTTATATACCAAAATGAATGAAAAATTTATATTATTTATACTGAATTTTCCTTCAAGGTTAATTTTTAAACAAATATAGAAAAGTTGGTGCTACAAATTTAAGAAAAGAAAACTCCCAACAAACCAAGAAAAACACACACACACTTTTTAAAAGCCTTGATGCTGTCCATAATTAGCAAACACTTTAAGGGCAGGTTCGTGTTTCTAACAATTGTAGTAAAAAAATCTCTATCCCTATTTCTCTTCCTTTCACAGTATCCAGAAAGTAAGATTTGTTCACCTCCCAGTGCTGGGTCAACAGCTATAGTGTTAGTGGACATGTGACGTAAAAAGACAGAAAAGCGTGTTTATGGCACTGGTCCTTGTGGCAGGGTGGGCGGCAGACTGCCCCTGCGGGAAGCATCGTTTCCACAGCAGCATACAGTCCCTTGCGTTACGGGCATGCCACAGCGCACCTAATTCTGTCCTTTTGTGGTATTCCTTCGTGTCCAGTTCAACTTGCATTTTATCTGATCTGCTTCTTCAATGACTCAGTGTTACTTTGGAGATTTTGTACTAGTTCATAAATAATTTCAATTCATGCTAGCTGTTTCACCATTTATCAGCAGTCCAGTTCCAAACCAGCTTCTCCTCACACCCTTTTTTTTCTTCAACTGACTGTTTTTTTCATAGAAGAGGTATGTTCTGATCATCCTTAATTCTTACTGCTTTATGCCGCTGTCCCTAAATAGCAGTCTCTCCAGGAGAGACACTCTGGGCCATAGCTTTTGCGGATATGAATCTCCATACTTCTATTGACTCAAGTGTAACCACTGAGATTTACATCTGCTCAAAGTGTGTGTATATGAATTTCAGTGCTCTTTAAATACCATCTTATGAGCACAGATCTGTATCCATTTAAATTTGTGGCAACAGTTAATTACTGAGGAATCAAGTTTTAAACAGATGTCTTCTTCATTAGAAGTAAAACAAGTTGTCTGAAATATCTATGTCCAATTCTCAGCTGAGCTGACTATTCACGCCATCAAGTGGCTTTTACGACACGAGGGAGAATTTTCACATAAAAAATACATGCTTTACACAGCACATTAGCCATATAATATCAAAGAAATGGCACACATTAATACATCATGCTGATAACCCTTATTTTTTTGTTTGAAATAGATTTAAATATGCAAAATGCATTACATATGACTGAGAAATTATTTTTTGTAACACAGAGAATTATTATTCTTATAATATATAAGATTATTATTCTTATATATAATTATCCTGTATCGAATGTTAATTTTAACTGACATAATTGTCCTGTGGGAATTTGTGTTAGCTCGGCCTGTTACTAGGACTGCCTTTCCTGCATGATTATATTAATTTCTACCAAAAAGCCTTTCTATGAATTCAGGCAGAAAGGAGAACTGCTGTTCAAGACAGCCTCATCACTTTAGAGCTGCTTGTCAAAGCGAAAGACAGAAATATAATCTGCCATTTCCTGTTTAGTGGCAAAATTTGCCCAACAAGAACTGAAAAGTTTCACAAAAACAAAGGAGAACAAACAACATACACGTCGTCTGTCTTGGGAAAAAGCATTTTAAATGGGTACTGAAAAATCAGACTACGGTAATGTAAAACAAGTCCCTTCTTCAGATATTATCATCTGCTACAAAGACTTACAATAGGTATGTAAACCACTTCTTTAAAATAAGCATGAATTTGAACATTCAAAAGATGTTTTTTCCCTAATTTTACGTTGAAATAAGGCCTTCCATAAAGCCATGTAAATTTCAATGGGCTCTTGTGGCAGTTTAGTAAAACCTGTGGATTAACCCACATAGCAGCTAGGCTCTACACAGCGTCTCGCTCACTCCCTCTCAGCTGGATGAGGGAGGGGATCGGAAGGGCAAAAGTGGGCAACCTCATGGATTGCAATAAAGACCTTTTTAATAGGTAAAGCAAAAGCTGTGAATTCCTTCACTAATTCCCATCAGCAGGCATTTCCAAGGAAAGCAGGGCTCCATCATGCTAACAGTTACTTGGGAGGACAAACGCCGTAACTCTGAACATATCCCCTTCCTCCCTCTTCCCCAACTTCTATTGCTGAGCACAGTGTTGTATGATCTGGGTCAGCTGGGGTCAGCTGTCACAGCTGTGCCCCCTCCCAGCTCCTTGTGCACCCCCAGCCTACTTGCTGATGGGGTGAGGTGGGAAGCAGAGAAGGCCTTGACACTGTACAAGCACTGCTCAGCAACAGCTAAAACATTGGTGCGTTATCAACACTGTTTTGGTCACAAATCCAAAGCACAGCATCATATGAGCTACTACAAAGTAAGTTGACTCTATCCCAGCCAACACCATTAAACTGTGTAGACTGTCTATGAAGCATAAGCACATTTGTAAACCCAGTCTCCTCAATCCAAAAACGGACACTACAACCCTCAAAAGACTGAGGACTTGTTCCAGCATTAAACAAATTTCAAGTCCTCAGAAGGTTTTCATGAAAACAGAATTGCCACTTCTGAGCTAGCTGTGTTTCAAGGCCCACACTTTTGTATGCCTTGCTTCACTTGCTAATGAAATCACTATTTTTCTAAATAATCTTTTTTATTATAAAGGCTCCAGGGAAGATATAGGTACCCAGAGTATGTGAAACAAAAAGGACAGGAATAGTCAGGAATGTATAGAAAATTAGGCCTGTCCTGCCATGAGGCAGAAATACCCCTAGAGTCATAAGACATGAAAAAACAACGTTGAAAAGTACAAGAAGCCAAGGTGAAATTAGCCTTAAAGGTAGGAGAGTGTGTACTTAAAATAGGACTTGGAGAGCTTAAAAAGTAAAGAATCAGAAAACCTTTACAAAGCAAATAATCAGAACTGCCCAAAGGCATAGTAGAATTGGTATCATCTACCAGAAGAAATTCAGGCTATGTAAAGACTTGCAATCCTTCTGAGCTGTTAGAGAGAAAAGATGAGCTCGAAGGACTTACTGACGTGATGACTTTTAAGCTTTGTATGTGCAGCTGGTGAGACCTCACTGGCTGTTCTCAGCCTGTTGTCCCCCTGTCAAGCACCTCATGTCAACAAGTGACCACCACACTGCTGTGAAATAGCTGTTAGAAATTTTTTAAAGTATCTTTCAATTGCTGAGCAGCATTCTGTGTGAGTGGACTGATGCTGCATGTGGAATTAAATTTTGAGAAACTATTTTTGGACTCAGAAATACCATGGCAATTGCCAATTTGAACGCCTCTTTTTGTTACAAAAAGAACCTCTCTTATTGACATCATGAACTTTCTGTAGGCCGTTAGTTCTTCAGTTCCTGATGAACATTTTTTTCTCACAGAGCCATCTGTCTTAATAGCCATAACTGACAGTCAGAAGTCCACTCTACCACTGGTGTAAATGCAGTGCATTTTGTCAATGCACAGCAAAGCTGATCAAAGCTATGGTTAGTTCATCAGTTTATGCTTATTCTTTTTGCTTGTATTTAACATCCCATATAATTACAACATATACAAAAAACATACAAAACCCAGATTTCCACCACAGATTCATTTAAATGTCTGCTAAGAGTTATGAAGCATGTAAACAAACTCTGCAACTCACAAGGAGTTGTAAAGCAGGTATGCTTATTACGGCAAGGGGGATCACTCCTCCTAATTTGCACACCTTCTCCGTTACAATTTCGTACTTTATACATGATAATCACCATATGCATAAGATTTCCAAGAACAGGTGGGGATAGGATAATGAGTTCTAAGAAATCGTTTGCGTGGTCTCCTCCTTGGGTCCCACCTCCTCAAGACTGCGCAGTTGTCTCTGGGAGTCACGCATGAGGGTCTTCATCATGAAGTAAGTCGTCTTCCTCCCAGGGTACTTTTCACCTTTCATCATGTCAATCACATAGATCAGTTTGTGCTGGTCTTGCTTCTTTGTTTTCATACCCAGATGCACATCCAGTTGAAAGGTCTCTCAACAGTTCATATCATAATGGAAGTTACATAACCTCAAATTGGGTATGATTTGAGGACCCAAACAAGAATGATTACTTCTTGAAGTTTAATTAACTACCTTTGCTATGCTGTTCCCTTTGAAGTTAACTAACTACTTTCACTTTGACATTTCAGTTACACAGTAATACTCACTACAAGCTTGATTCTAACACATGCTGCACAAAACTTTCTCTTTCCTTTTTGTTTCCCCTCCTCTGTTTTGGGGTTTTCTACATCTAAAGAAGCAGAACAATAACTAAGATTGCATTTGCTGCTTTAAAAGAATACTTGACCTTAGGAGCAAGCAAACATGAAACATCATGTATTAAACGTGTCAAACTGGAAGGCAAGAGACTCAGTGTTGCAGACTTCCATGGTCATGACTTGTGGTACAGAGAAGTCCCCTCTCACACCTCTAGAGAGGCAGAGCTTCAAGGCTGGATAAACAGAGCATCAATTTATGTAAATATATTCAAGGAATTACCTTAAACTGCAGTTGGACTAGTTGAACTGGTATCACCTATCTCCTTTGCAAAATTTTTTACAACAAACACGACTATCATTACAATGTAGTAATTGTATCTTAATATAACATGCACTGGACAAGAAAATTAATGTGGCAAAAGTCACTGTAACTCTGCTGTTTTCCAACTTTTCATTGTTTGACTTAGTAGCAAAAGGGAGGTTTCTCAGCACAGACTATTGAATTTCCATTAATGACAGAGGGGTTGTGCATTCCAATTGAAAAACTACAAAATTTGGATAGTGACAAGTCCCAACACCTTTCACTTACTTGTGTTTAAAACTGATTATGCATCCAACATGTAAAATTCATCTGATAACGAAGGGATGCTGCTCAGTAACTGGAGTCAGAGAATACTCTCCCACGTGAAGAAAAACAGCGTGTTGAGTTCATATCCCAGAACTGAAGAATCATTCTCTGTACCTGAGAAAGGAGTACATCCCCCATGTCACACACATTCCCACTGAACAGCCTCTGGAACTAACCAGTCGATCTATGTTACTATAATCACTACAATTTCTGCCGTCTAAATTGTCAGTCTTACATAGGAAGCCGCTTAACAATTTCCCATCCCAGCTATACTCGGGTGGAGTGTCACTAAACAAAGAGAAGCCATCTATCTGGCACAAAAGCCCTCCTCCTGTCCTAACAATGGAGGCAATTCTCAAAGTAAATCAATGCACAAGAAACTAAAGCCCTACACAGTCACCAGCTGCCATTACAAACACATACACACTAAATAGATGTTGAGAGTCCCTGCTCCTCCCAGTAATTTGACAGCCTAAAATTATCTTATTTTTCTGTGATCTAATTTTTCACAGTGTGTAAATTATTGGTTTTTTGTAACAATTTATATTGTTGTTTATAACAATCATACTGTGTCCTGGTTTCAGCTGGAATAGAGTTAATTTTCTTCTTAGTAGCTAGTACAGTGCTGTGTTTTGGCTATGATGTGAGAACAATATTGATAGGACACTGATGTTTTCAGTTGTTGCTAGGTGATGTTTATACTGAGTCAGGGACTTTTGGTTTCTTGGGCCTTGACAGCCAGAATGCTGGAAGGGTACAAGACAGTGGGAAGGGACACAGCCAGGTCAGCTGACCTGAACCAGCCAAAAAGGTATTTCATACCATAGATGTCATGCCGAGTATATAAACTGGGGGAAGAAGGAAGGGCAGGATATTTGGCATTATGGCATTTGGCTTCTCAAGTAACCGTTACGCGTGACGGAGCCCTGCTTCCCTGGGAATGGCCGAACACCTGCCTGCCCATGGGGAGTGGTGAATGGATTCCTTGCTTTGCTTTGCTTGTGTGCGCGGCTTTTGCTATACCCTTTTTTCCCCACCTTTCCATTGTATTATTGTTATTATTATTAGCAGCAGCATCACCATCATCATTATTATTGTTATTGTTGTTGCTCTTACCTCTTTATTCTGTTTAAATTATTGACTTATTCTTACTTCAACCCTTGACTTTTGCATTCCTTTGTGATTCTCCTCCTCATCCCTCTGAGTGAGGGGGAGTAAGCAACTGGGTCTGTGGTACTTGGTTGCCGGCTGGGGTTAAACCATGACACCTGGATACCAACCCACACACATACAATTCTCCTGTCCTCAGTTACACAAGAGATGTGCATTGCCTGATGTGACCTAGCAGAAGATCTGTAGGCAAACAGAAGTTTCTGTTTGCATCAACATCGGTAAGACCATGTAAGCTCATTTTAGTTTATCCACTGAAACACTGAAGTTTGCTGCAGGAAGTATTTTTAAGTGAGTGGGTGACTTACAGAGCACCAACCCAGCTTTACCCTGCTCAGTCAATTACACATATACACAACCCATAAGATAGAAGAACATTTCCAAGTTTGAAAATTTAAGGAGTCCTGTTTGGATATGCTCCCGATCCTATCTCTGCAACTCACTTCTGCTCTTCGCAGTTGTCACTGATACTCAGTTTGTCAGGCCCTCTTTAGCACCTGTAACAAGGTGATTTCAGAAAAAAGGTGAAGCTGTGGCATGACCCATAAAACACTGAAAGTCTTCCATAAACCCCTCATCCCACATAATTTCTCCACTGTTTCCTTAATTTGTATTATTTTAAAAAGCTGGTTATGGCTTTGGTTTAGTGTTTTCTAAGTCCTCATTAACTCACTTTGAATCATTTGTTTTATTCCTAATTTACCTAAGTGCAAATGGAACAGAATTTTCCCATATATACCTTTGATTTCCTGACAAATTCAAAACCAAATAAAACCAAAAAATCCACATGATAATGAAAAATTAAGTAGATTTCATTATCAAAAGGATATGCTAATTTAACTGTAATCTTTAGGTTACAGCTAAAGGCAACCTTCACAAATGCAGCCATAGTATCCCTGCCTGTGGCTGGAAACAAAATCAATTTTCAGGTTCGTTTAAATAAAACAGTAAATTAAAAGCTAATATAACTCCAGCTGCATATTCTGTATTCCTCCACCTCCAAGCTTTTCTTAGTTTCAAGCTTCCCATCCTCCATTCTTTTCCTTTCTTTGATTCTATACCCTCTAGCTTTTTATGCAAAAAGCTGCTTCTGCCTTAGGAGTCACCAGTCCGCTGCCTGAGAAAACCCCCAAGTTTCTTACTGATCTCACTCTCCTCTAGTTTTTATCAAGCCACCCAGTCCCCAAGGGTCCCTTGTCCTCCAGCAAGTAAATGTGCCCCTTCCAAAGTTAAACTGGGAAACAAATCTCCCCTGTGCCACAAGCAAGCCTTGTCCCCTTTAGCACTATCTGTCTTTTAACTGCATGCCCCAGGTTCGAGTCCTGAATTCAAGTTCTTCAGGATGTTCTTTATAGACAAGACACAAACAGAGAGCATGTAATTCAACAACCATTTCTGAAATACTGCCCTTTCAGAATGAGGACAGTTTGAAATTAAACTAACTGGAGCTTTACTTGTCAGTCAAATCAGCTAGTAAAGAACTGTGTTTTTTCACTGACATGTACCTCTGCCATAAGGTACATGAACTTGTCACCAAAATTGGGAATCAAACCTCCTAACACCAATGTAGTTATTAGGAAGCAGGCTACTCCTTTATTGCAGCTCTGGGTGCTCAGTCGCATCTCCACAAATAAGCACACCTGTGTAGATTTCATGGTTACATTTATACACAAAATTACAAACTCATACACTCCCAGATACAATGATTGGTTAGTAATTTGCATATATTTATAATATGTGCTGTGTCATCCTCTTTTGTTACTACGCTTGTGCAGGGGAGGGGTCTTACCTGAGCAAGGGTCTTCTTGACCTGTGGATGTGTTTTTTAGTATTATAATGAAGGTAGTTCACTTCAGGACACCTTATAAGTGGGTTTTGTTGCCAAGTTGGATGGCTAGATATTGGCCTTGCCAAGCTGTCCAATAACTCATCCTATACACAACAGAACCTAGGTGCTCTGGTTATGGTCTAGAGAGTAAGTTTATTATGGTCTGTAGAGTAGGGACTTCAAGTAACACAGTCTCAGATAACAAGCAACACAGCAACTCGTACATCATTGGTTAGTAAGTGCTAACATAATTCTAACATGGAGGTTAATTCCTTAAAATCAAGATGCTCCTATAGCTAACTGTTTCAAAAACACAAAGTATAGAAAGATTCAGTAAAAGTTTAAGATAATCTGCAACAAACTGTCAAGATAAGTATGAAGTGCATGATAAATTCACTTTCATTAAATGATACCAGCATTTCACATCAGTCTCATTTCCTTCTACAGAGTTAATTGTGTGTATGTTGGGACTTGCCTTCTTAACAGACAAAAGTTTTACTTCTTTGTGTATATGTAATTTAGCATTTTTTAAGATGCAACAGAATAGGTCAGCTTCTTCAGCTGGTATGAAATGTGTACAAGGCCAGAAGTGGCTAGACCCTGCCCCTGCTGTCTATGTAAGAAAACTTCAGATACTTATCTGCCTGACAAAAGCACATGGGAAACAGTCACCTCAAGTGGGGAAAATCTGAATTACATATCACATGCATCTTTTAAAAGAGAAGTGTATTAACCACTAAAACAACTAACTAGGTGGAATGACTATTGCCTGATCTTTTAAAAAACAAGAGCCGGTATTTTTTCTGTAACATATGCTCTAGTTCCAGTAAATGTCATCAGACTTCACACACGAATCACCTGGTGGTACTCTGAGGTTTATTTCACATGGGAAGCCAGACGCTCTGATTGCAGTAATGTGTCCTTCTGGCCCTGAAACCTACAAAATCTATTAAGTCTGTGGAACAATGCCAGTTCATATCCAGCTCCTAATGTGACTTTGAAGAAGACAGTCCTATAGTGGGGCTGCTCCGCGTTAGCTGTAATGATCTCTGTACTATATTCCTCATTCAGTAGATAACAAATACAATCTCCCTGTGCAGTTACAGGGAGTTTAGTCAAGTAACATTTTTTAAAAGGGCTGGCTCAGAAAAAAAGTATGTGCTGTTGTAAAGCCAAATATGGAAACATTAGCAAGAGGATAGAGCCTGACAGAAGGGGCAAGAATTACTTAACCAGAAGACACATGGGATAGAAAGCAGTATTTTCTTGTTCTCCTTAAAATGGGTGTTCAAGGTGTCAGAAGAGCACTTTACATGAAGATGAGGAAAAACCCTGTAAAAGTCCTCCAGCACACAACACTGTGATGTGTGAAGGAGGTCAGAAATCTTCCACATGGTAACATGCTTAGCACAGCAAATAAGAACCGTATTTCCTTGACACTGAAGCTGGCCAAACCCCATGCTGTTGTTTTGAAGAAGGCAGAGTGCAGGAGTGTGACAGCAGAATGAACTTAAAATTTCTCCAGCATCTGCAAGATGATAATACAACACAAATCCATGAGCTCCTGCAATAAAATAACATGCAACCACACTGCTGTTTTTCAACCTGTATTTGCCTAACAGAAAGCACTATGACTAAAAATAGCATTCAGAGATGCATTGCTACAGGAAGTACTTAAATTTTGTGACAACTAATGATGCCTTTAACATTTCTCATGTCCTTAATTGTACATAAAAGGAACCTGTTGTGAAGTAGTGTCCTTGTTTCAGCTGGGATAGAGTTCACTTCTTAGTAGATGGTGCAGTGCTGTGTTTTGGATTTAGTATGAGATTAACGTTGATAGCACACTGATGTTTTAGTTGTTGCCAAACAGTGTTTATACTAAGTCAAGGACTTTTCAGATTCTCAGGCCCTGCCAGTGAGAAGGCTGGAGGGGCAGAAGAAGTTGGGAGGGGAGACAGCCAGGACAGCTGATGTGAACGAGCGACAGGAATATTCTGTCCTATATGACATCATGCTCGATATATAAACTGTGGGCAGTTGGCAGAGGAGTGGAAATCACTGCTGGGGGACTAGTTGGACATCAGTCAGTGGATGGTGAGCAATTGCATTGTGCATCATTTGGGTTTTGTGTTGTTTTGGGTTTTTTTCCATATTATTTCTCCTCTTTTTGTAATTACCCTTTTCATCACAATCAGTAGTAGTAGTAATATATTATACTTTACTTCAGTTATTAAACTTGTCTTAACCCATGTTCCAATTCTCCTCCCTATCCCACCAGGGAGGGGACAAGTGAGCAAGCAGCTGCACGGTACGTAGTTACCAGCTAGAGTTAAACATGGTAGCCTGACTTCAATCAGCTTTGAATGACAAATTAGAGCATCATTAAATGCAAATAAGTCTCATAACATGTACTGTTAAGATGTAAAATAAAAAACTACAAGCCTCTGTGCAATACAAAGTAATTATACTGCAGCCTTTTTTTGCTTAAAGTCATTGCTACACCTGATATTCTCAAAACTACCTTAACTCTCCATTGCTCCTAGCAAAAAAAAAATTTCCCTCTCACCCTTTTATTCTTAATGACTTCATCAGAAGTACTTCTCTGCTGCCACTTTGTTTAGACTTGAGCCATAGAATTATCTTTCTTCTCATAACCACTGAGCCTTTATTAAGCCAGTAACAGAACTGAGTAGCCTTTAGGATAGCTTAAGAAATGCTGACCTTTGTAAGCACTCTGGCACAAACACACACAATATCTAAATGTGATTTCATTCCTCATTTTTTCAGCTGTGTGACAGCTCTGCATATAAAACTCTGACCTGCACATACACTGTGCTTACTTCCTGAAGATAAAGGACACACGGGAGTTAATTCTTGTCCAAGCTGCTGGAAGCTTTTGGTCTTGTAACTGTGCACATCTTTGAATGACTCAGAGCAAACATCTTCCCACATTAATTATACATGTAATGATATGATGATAAAATCCATCAGTTGAATGAGGACATTTTGACTTATCTGTTGCAAAGGTCATAAATGAGGATTTTAATGATGTGAAGTATAATATTTGGGCTTACAAGCATCAAAAGATGCCTTTAATTTAGGAAGTATTTATGAAGTATCTAGCACCACTTACTGAAAATGCTTTAATTTATAGGCTGATATAAAATCCAGCTGCCTAATGAGGTTACAACAGCAGCTATTCTGTCAGAGATACTACTGATGTCAGCCCCACTCTGCAGATTCAGCTGTAGGATTTGCTGTGTGTTATTTCATCTCTTCTCCTGATGGAAAATTGGAGCTAAATTCTGACCCTGTCTTCATACACCCTCTCTTGAATCTAAATAGTACCAAGGTTAACTAGAAAAAGTTAATAGGCAGGTAATGTACCAAGAATAGACTATGTCCTGATGAAAGGTATTAAAATATTATCATGTCCCAAACCACCAGGAAGACAAGAGTGAAGAGCACTTATTTGGCCACCAATTTCAGTTCTTCTAAATCACAGATAACAGTGCAGGTGTCACAGGACATCTTCTACAGACTAGGCCTCACCAACAGCTGATCACAAATTTAAGACTGTGAAGGGTTCCCTTGGTGAAAGGCCAAACTCCCACCCAGCCCTGCCAGCAGGACGGACGAAAAAACAGGATGAGAAAGCCACACACGTGGGCCCAGATAAAGGCAGGGAGATTGCTTGCCCATTTCTGCTGCAGGCAAGTCAAGCTCACCTTCATGAAAATCAGTTTCATTCACTGCTATTTAAAATTGCTTGGGTAGTAAGAAACAAAGACAAGCCTCAGACTGACACCCTTCTCCCTGCCCCCCCCCCCCCCCCCCCCCCCGCCCCCAGCCCAATGTCCCCCTGTCCCCCAACCCAGTCCTCCCGCATCCAGAGCAGAGCAGGGGACTTCCCCGTTCCTTCCCCCTCATGCTGTCTCTCCCTGCCCCAGCTCAGGCAGATCTGCTCCAGCCCCGGCACGGCCTGCCCTACCTTGCTCTTCCCCTGCTCTCCCTCGCTCTTTTTCCCTCACTCCCCTACTCACCCGGTGCTTTTGTCCTTTCTTTCATACATTTTGGCAGCCACACCTGTGGCTGAAGGGCTGTGCTGGGCTGTTGGTCCTTGGAGTGTCTGGAACCAGCTGGCACCAGGCAGGCCCAGGGCAGCCCCTGGCCACCTTGCCCAGAGCTCACCCCACCCCAGGCGGCACCGGCACCACAGGGAAAACCCAGAAACCACTGGGTGTGAGGGGAGGACAGCGGCCGAGGCAAAGGGCAGCTTCTTGCAGCTCTGTGTTTATGGGGGGGATAGAAAAAGTGAGTTCACCAGCCAGCAGACCAGCAGCCCTCTGCAGCTGTCACCAGAGAGTATGTCTGCCCAAGGGCACCACAGGGCAGGCGCGGAGTCTGACACATCCCGGCCTGTATGCAGGTCAGCCAGCAGCAGGGAGGATTGCAGCTGGATCACGCCGCACACGTGCAAAGTACACCACAAACCATGGCAAACATTTTCAGAAGCACCTTTGGCATCTTGAAGCCTGTCCTCTCTAAAACACCACTTCCTTCAAGGTATCATTTCAGAAAGTAAGTCATAAATTCCTATAAATTCAAACATGCTTAGGTGACCAGCTCAGAGGCAGGAGCCCATCAGCATTTGGAGGCAAGTGGAGTCACATCTGGGACTTGGCACCCTCCAATGCTGCCATGGACATCCCATACAGGACACAGACACTTTCAAGAGCCTAATGAAAACTCACCAGTTAGGATTATCATTAAAAAAAAAGACAAAACCAACAACAACAACAAAAAAAACCCAAAAAAACCCAAACAAACAAAAAAAACCCCACCAAAAACGAAAGAGAGAGAGAGGAAAAAAATTATTTTTACATACATGACATAAAGGCAAATATGCAGAACACCTGCAGGGAGTGGGAAAAAACACCACCAAGAAACAGCGTCTGAGGAGTATTCTTCGGGGCACAGGGACCTTGTCTGTGTGCTGAAGACCTTCTATTACCTCCTTGTCTACGAGTAATATATGAAAGCACTAACAAATCAGCCCTGGAGAAATTTCATTGGGATGACACAAGAAGTAACCACCTGTAGCTGTACACATGACCCTTTGCCCAAATCAGATTTCCTAAGCATCAGGTATGCAAAACTCAAGAAGAAAATTCACTACTTAATGGGATTTATTAAAGCTTTTGTTGGCCATTCAACAGAGCCTTGATCCTTATCTCATGTCCAGATGTTCTTAAGGAACTTGGGACTCTTGAAAAGTCTGGTTTGACTTTTTCATTTTTTACAGTAAAATTTAGGACACTGGATCACAAGACTATTTAGATATGGGATGCATGCAAATCCCCTCTAGGGAGCTGTCCTTCTGGCAGTTTTAAGAAGCTAATTTTACAAAGTGCTAGTAAGGAAAAAGACCTCACATAATGGTGACTTGTTTCAGAGTAGTCCTCATTATTTTATTTCATGAACATAAGGCAGAACCCAGCACCTATCTGTTGCTGTGTCTTCTTCCCAGAAGTCTGCATGCACACACAAGCCCACACATCCACAAGTCTTTCCATAGATACAATAAATAAGCAAGTAAAGGAAAAGCAAGTAAATCACCTGTGTGATACAATTAACTTCATTAGAAAGTTTTGAAGGACTAATGCATGAAACATTTGTAGTTATTTGCTTCTTTCATAAAAGGGGTTTTTAAAAAATACTGTTTTCGCCTTTTTTTGCAGAAACCCTTTACTGAACATGGGAATTTAACAATGCTTTCCTTGCATTCCATGAACACAGGAATTTGCCACCTAGCAGGAAATACTTTTTTACAAACATCAGAATAGTTTTTATTTCACCATTCTTAGTGATGACTTTCTGAAATAAAGTGCTGTTGACCAAGCTACAAAGCAGTAAATGGCTATGTCTCAAAGAACATTACCTCTTCTAAGTACCTCTCTTCCTTCCTAAAGGAGTCAGACTTTCTGTAGGTCAGGATGCCATAAGCAAAGGGTTAGTGCTGCATTGTACTATGGCATCACTTCCTAATCCAATTGCCCATAAGTAGCAGCAGTGGTTAGCACTGAACCACTAAAGAATAATCCTGTGTTGCATCAATCTTTGACATATATAATTTGATCTTGTATTAATGATAACAGTAATTAATGTAATGTTGGGTTTTTTTAATTAGGAAAGGAGCAATCACTGCAATTGTTGCTTGACTTGAGCAAGGATCTTGTCCTGCAGAGCAGAATTGTAAGCAAGTTGGGGGACAAAAAAGAGGATTAGGTAAATGCAAAACTGGGAGAAAACATGCATTCAGACTCCATAGATCAATGAAACAATCTATCAAGTGAAATTCTGCAGAACTTTCTCATTCATTATTTGAATTAGTGTCTCCAGCTGTGGACCCATATTAAATTTGCAGGAGGCACTAAGCTAGAAAGTGTCAGTAACATCAGAAAATAGGATTAACAATTCAAAAAGCTTCTGATTAGTTGGAACAAAACAGCGCTGAATACAAAAGAAACATCTTGATAAGGACAAGGGTAAAGTCCATTGTCTGGGTGGAGATAATCAACTGCATAAATTCATTCAAGGAATTATTGACTAGCCAATAGTTCTGTAAAAAGGGATCAAGCTACAGACTTAATTGGTCTGAGGATGCATCAGCAATGCCCTGTTGCTCCAAAACAAAGAACTCACATAGTAGGTGACTCAAGCAAGAGTGTCGTACCCAAAGCAGAGAAATCTATACCTTGAAGTCTTGGAGTTCAGAAAGGAAAGAAGAAAAAGAAAAAGAAAAAGAAAAAAAGAAAAAGAAAAAGAAAAAGAAAAAGAAAAAGAAAAAGAAAAAGAAAAAGAAAAAGAAAAAAGAAAAAGGAAAAAGAAAAAGGAAAAAGAAAAAGAAAAAGAAAAAGAAAAAGAAAAAGAAAAAGAAAAAGAAAAAGAAAAAGAAAAAGAAAAAGAAAAAGAAAAAGAAAAAGAAAAAGAAAAAGAAAAAGAAAAAGAAAAAACACACTAGGAAGGGTACTTATTACATAAATACAGAAGAAAAATCAGGTTCAGGGTCATTTAGTCTACGGAAGAGAAAAAAGGGTAACAATTTTAAGCATGGGAAAATTGCCCCAGAGTTGTGGATAGTAAGCAAGTATCTTAAACTGCATCATGAATTTAGTGAAGACTTTAAGAAAACCTTTCTAATCAGAAGGAAAGAGAAGCACTGGAAGAGTGTGCCAAAAGACATAGATGAACTCATACAGTGAAAACTGCATCAAATGAAAGGTTTAAAGGCATGTTTTATGAATATCTTCTAGAAATGGCAACTGCATAGCTCACCCTGCCTGGAGGCAGCACACCAGACTAATTATTTTTTGAAAGGCTCCCAGCTTTATTTGGGATAAAATAAAGAGAGATAGAAAAAGGTAGAAAAAAGAAAGGTTGGTTGTTTTTTGTGATTTCTTTGTTTGTTTCTCTTGAACTTCTTGGATAATTAGCTTTTGTTCTGGAACTTAAGAGGCATTTTTTTCTCATGGCTTTGCCCTTCTTTTTTTTAATGACGTGTATCTAATCATTAGTTGGAAAAGCAGAAGCTGCCAATGTACTTGGAGACCAATTGACACAGAAGTCCCCTATATAACTGGGAAAATAAGCACAGACTGGTCATAGCCTGTAATTCAGCCCTTTGTTGCAGTGCTACAGCAGCAGTCAAGAGAAAGAATTACAGTTTACAAAACAACAGTTACTTTGTTATTTCTTCTGTCGGGAAGCTGGTAGTCTATTTCATAAGCCTGTTATTAGAACTCCTAAGTCAGCTTATCTCAGTGCAGACTGGGAACTCATTGCCTTGTGACTACCATGCATGCATGTATGCAAAGCCACATCTCTGGTTGGATGCATGCTCTGAAAAGTTGTCTTAAAGCCATAAAGAATTTTTTTCTTACTATTTTAACATATTGTTTCAGCAAGCCCATGACAATGTCTCATACCAGGCTTTGGTAACTATTCCCATTAAAACCTGTTCTGCACATTTACCTCTTTAGTTATGTTCACTTTCTTAGTCACTCTTTCACACTTCTCCTTCTCTTGACTTCCTGAATTTTAAAGTACAAACCAAATAACCTAATAGTAACCAAGGCATTTTAGTATCATACTGTATTTCTAGATCAAGATAAAGGTTATGAAGAAAACTGAAAGGCAAAAGAAGTTCTCAGCGAACTAATTTATTAAAACAGTAAATATATGAATATTTTTATAGTAATTGATAGCAATAAAGATCCTTCTGGATTATATTCTTTAAAAGCTGATTTCCACAAATGCCGTTTCCATAAGCACTGTCATGAGATTAGAAGCAAAATCAAACTCACCTGCTGCAGGCATGGCAGCTCATTAAACAATATGCAGTGAAACTCTAATAATTAATCTGTCAGAGCAGTGCAAAGCAATGTAGCAGAAAGTGGATTCACACAACCTTCCTTTGGGCACCAAAATTGGGAATCTAGATAAATGGATATTTTAATTATTAACTCATGTGGTGATGGAAAACAGAGTTCCTCCCTATTAATCAAAGGAAATTCATAGTCCTGGAGCTTTCCCCTTCCCCCTTGGACACCAAGCATCAAAGCAATCTTAGGAAATTCCTGAACCCTGGGGAATACAATAGCAACCATGACCTCTGTGCTTCCTGCAAGCATTATGATCACTAAAAAAAAAAACACCAAAAAAACAACCAAACAAACAAAAACCCCAACAAAACAAACCCAAACAACCAAAACAAATTACAAATTTTTTACCCAAGTACTTGCTGCTTTTACCCCTGAGGCAGCAATGAAGTAACCAAAAGATGCAGAAAGATGGGAATTACTATCTGACTGCTGGTCAAAATTATTCCCTAGTATTTTGTATTATGTTTTGCCACCCTTTCTTAAGCTGGTGAATACTTATTTGATTTCCTGCTGGGTGTGTGGGAGTTGCTGTCCCTCCTCATTCTGGAAATGCAAAGTGGAGAGGGTCTGTCTGGTGGGACTCCCAGCTGCTTGGACAACCTGAGCTTCATATTGTGCTTGTGTTCAGCAGAAAAAATACACAACTCTTAACTTCAAATACTCATCATGGAAAACTATGGATAGGGAAAGAAAATTAGTTTTAAATAGTAGGTTCTAATTTTTATTTCCTTATGTTCACTGTTCACAGGACTTTTGTTTTAATCCTATCATGCTGTATTCTGCTGTATGTATGTTTATCATACATCTGTGTCAGAACTGTTTGCTGTTAATGAACAAGAAAAAAGGTTGTCAGGCCTCATATATCATGATGTATAAAAATAAGCTAAGTAATTGTGGCATCAAATGTGTGTTTTACGCAGTTTTAAGATTGTTTCAATTGTTCCTAATCTAAATTCACTTCTAAAACTTGTAAAACCAGAATCATTCCTCAGCTAAATCTTATTGCAGTGTTGTTTCTAAGCAAACAGTATCATTTGACTTCCTTTTTTTCTCATTTATACCATGGGGAAGACCACACAGAGATTCATTTGTTTTTACAACAAACACCAGAACAATGAGTTGATAAAGCTTAGACTCAGTCAACCTTATTCAATAGAATTGCGGCAGATTTGGATAATTAGTAGGATCTGAAACAATAATTATGTATATTCCCAAGTGTATGCAACAGCAGGTTGACTTTGAATTAATGCACTGTAAAGACATGCATCAGAACTTAGTAAAGCTTTCATGTCACATGATCACAATTTATCCAACCTTTGTCGATATATCAGTCCTAGGAAGTAATTGCAGGCTCTTTTGCATGAAAGACTTATGCAAAAACAACATGGAGAGCTCTCAGGTGGGAAACCCTCACTTCTGGCCATCTAGCCATCTTAAAGGGTTATTTTCTAAAGCTTATTCGGAAATCATCATTAGTCAGAAACAGAGAAAAAAAAACCTGCCTTGCAAAAAGCTCTTGACACAGAGATGGATAACAAGAGGCATACCAGATGTCAGCACCTCTGAGTAAAGCTGGCTTAATTTTATTAATAAGAACACGTCCTGCATGACAGGAAGCACATGAACTTCTAGTATATTCCTTACTCTGGGAAACAGGCTCCTGATGAGGAAGAACAAAAACAATTATACCTTCAAGGAGCCTCTGTTATCTCTGATGTGAAGAAAGGAGGCTTATTTTTTCTGAAGTATAAGTAGCCAAGAACTACAGACAAAAAAGTTAAAATATTCCTTCAGACAATGCCCGAAAGAGAAACATTGCATTGTTCTTCTCTTCCACCAGACAAGGGT
This sequence comes from Falco peregrinus, assembly GCF_023634155.1. Taxonomy (NCBI): domain Eukaryota; kingdom Metazoa; phylum Chordata; class Aves; order Falconiformes; family Falconidae; genus Falco; species Falco peregrinus. Next base: position 10,140,786 of record NC_073739.1, read on the forward strand.
AAGAAATATCATGTCATTCATTTACTTTAACTCACTTACAGTGCAGATTCATTAATGTGGACTTCTTAGGGCACGAGAGATTCAGGCAAGAACAATTTGCTTTTTTTTCTTCCTATGAACACTTTATCTGTTTTTGTAAACTTGTCATTTATGAACATACTTTAAGCAGAGGGCCACAGGTGGAGGAATATGTGGTTCTATTAAATTTCAAAATAAAATGTTCTTCATTTTCATGACTTCTCTATCCTGCTTTGTTCAAGCTAATAGAAACTATATTATCACTGCTATTTGACCTTCTAATTGCTTTATGAAAAACTGGATTAATAGTGAGATCATGAATGATAGGCTGCCAAGATCTAATATCTTTTCTATCAATCTTTAAAAGAGAAGACAATATAAGGCCTCTCCAGAACAAAAATTACAAGATTCTGAACAAAAGGAAACAAACTATAGTTAATACGACTGAAAAACTCAAAATTATTTAGCCAGCTTTTTAGCTAAGAATACTTGCATTGGCGTGTATGTAAACAGTGTAAACTGGAAAGTACATGTTTAAAATACAAAAATTAAGATGACCTGCATACTTCCTGCAGTCAAGTAAGTTTCTGAGGGATGAAAGTAATACTTTTTTCAGCATTATCATCTTGCACAGTACAGATGAATAGACTTTAAATCTGAGCCCTAAGTTCTTGTCATGGGTTCCCAAGGGAGGAGGTATGCAGTTAGCTGTTAAAATATGGGGGGTTGGGGGGCTGGGGGGCGGGGAGGGAGGGAAGCCCTGCTGCAATTGACTGTTGTGATCTACTTCATCTCCCTCTACACAGACCTCCTGTGATCTTGATTCACCACTCACCAGTTGTTTTATGGTGATCATTAGAGTCATGTTTATCAAATCCAGTCACAGGTTTTTACTAGAGCTAGGTGGCTAATACTCAAATCCAGGAAAGAAGCTATAAAAAGAAAAGGCTTTTCTGAAGTTGTGCAGCAAAGGATTATAGACGTAAGCAGTTAACATGGTGATAATATCTGAGGACTGTTAATCTGCTCACAAAAATGTATTGATTGTATGCCAATCACCAGCGGTCCCTGAAAGAAAGAAATGAATACCTGGACCTTAAATTCATTCTTTAAACAATTGTTTCACAATTGGTTAGGTGGAATTTCTGTTGAATGGACTATCCTGAATGTAGTTTGCTTCTAATACTTCAGGAAAACCAAATTTCATACTTATTTACCTAGTAATTGTTCATTGGGCTGGCATAGGTACTTTTCAAACAACCCCCTGAATTCAGGCCTTGCCAAACCTGGAAGAGCAGGCAGGCAATATCACACAGGTCTTGAGGAATGGTGACAATGGCCATGCAATAACCAGTGGAGCTTGGCAAAGCCCCAGTTCACTGAACTTGTTTGCACTGAAGGTCCACTAGTAATTTTCAACAAAACTGTACCCCATATCCCAGTTTCTAGTTTGTTTCATAAACTTTCCCAAACCTGAAAGCAATGTGTTCTGCAAAATACATCCTTTATGTCTGGTATATGTTTTTAATTGAGCTTACTTTTTACAAAATGAATACTGTTGAGAGCAATAGTGGATGCTGTAAGTAACATCATCACATTCAGTCAGTCACTTGTATTTAGTCAAGCTCCCACTTTTCCAGGCAGAAATTTCCCTTTTTCCTGGCCTATTCTTTTTTAAAGCCTCATTAAATGAGGGGAAAGGTAGAGGAAAACCATGAAAAATTCTGCAATTTTTCATGGAAACTTTTTTTTTTCTTTCAGTAAGAGAGCACCTTCCATTTCTATGGATAGATCAGCAATCAAACCGGTAAGTTTTTGAGATATTAACCCAGAGTTGAACAAGTAACCCAGGAGAATCAGGAGACTGTTTAGTTAGATGATGCATGCACAGTACACGCTCTTTAATTCCTAGATTTGTCATTTTCTTTCTGCTTTCTAGCTGCACAAGGCATAGTTACTGCTGCTTGTAAAGCATTGGTGCCATTGACCTTCAGCCTGCCTTTATGCAGATCTAGTACTCAATAATATGATTATCTGCACAGTATAGACAAGCATACATTAAGATTGTATGTGTAAGCACTTCAATGTTTAACATTTTTCTCTGAAATAGAAATCAGTCTCTTACAGTCTCTTATATAATAAAATACAATTTAGTTGCTCAATTGTAGAACATTATTTGTAGCAGAAGTGATGTTCTCAAATGTTTACAAAATGCTTGGGTTTGAAATAGAGGTTTTTTTCTCCTATCGAAATTTTGATCTTGGGGAAGCTGTGTACAGTATTCCTATGGGACTGTGTCTCTGTAATGTTCTCTAAGAACACAGAAGAAAATAAAGAGTAATTACATTGGTTCTTTAAAGAAAAGTCAAAATTATTTCTGACAAAATAATCTGCATTGTAATCTAGCTACTAGGACTATTAATCTTAGTACAGGAAGAATGCAGAAGAAAATTCCATCAGATTGGCAAATTTATGTCAATCTTGAAAAAGAAATCTGCCTTTATGCTATAGCTGGTTTTACTCTAGAGCTATTTAGACTTTCATCCAACTTGTGTAAGCTTGATTTAGGGGTGCAGTTCTAGATCAAAGAAGACTGACAGTATCCAAGCAACAAGTGATTAATTAAACAATTCCTTTCAAATTGTCATATGTAAGAAAGTGTACCTAGCAAGCAAGGATAAGGGGGTGAAAATACAACAGCTCAGCCCAAAATCTAGATATATTCACATTACATCCAAACATATGGTATTTTTCTGGAAAAAAAAAATGAAAACTTAAAATGTAGCCTGTCTGCAGAGCACCACACTATCTCCACGATTTATCTGTGAGGGAGATTATTTACATGCACCTCATACCTTCTTAGACCTCTTTCTGCTATGTGTCTTGACATAGAGGCGGAAAAACAGAATGAAGACATCAGTTATGAATTACTTTGGTCTCACTGAAGCAACACTCCAATACAATCCCGGAGAAAATGCTGAAATTAAAGTATTTTTATGACTCAAGACACCATAACATTACAGCTTTGGAATCATGAAAGCAATAGCTGAATGTTATTTCTTTATTGCCACTGGCTCTGTTCACTATGTTCTTCTTTTTTTTTTTTTTTTGTTTTTCCAGGTGTTTTCCAAAGGTTTTGACAGCCCAGAATGCAGTTTCCCAAAGTATTCAGAGCAGGTAAAGGAATTGTCAGGAGAGCTTAAAGGTACAGCCCAGCCTGATCTGAATGTAAAAATACCGAAAGTGAAAAGGCAAAAGAGTTATTATTCAAATTCTAATGCCGTTTGTTGAAATGTTGCTTATCTGCCCTGTGCATTTTATGACATATAACTAGCAATGCATCTGTCCAGATTTTCTGAATATACTAGTTTGTTTGTTTCTGAATATACTAGTAATGTCTGTGAATATGTTCTGGCTACCCAAATAAATACTAAGCTGAAGTAATGTAGGACTTAATTTATCTTCATTGAATATATTTTCATTACCTGAATTCTGTAAGAGAGGAGTCCTCTTAATCTCAGGAATATCCTTCTACAGGAATTTTCTTACTTCTAGATATGATTTTGTTCCTATTTGAAATGAAAATATTTTTTTTCAATTTCTAGTGATGTGAAAATTCCATAGATTATTTCTGTTGGAAATACCAGCACAGAGCACTTCTGTTTCTGCAGCTGTATACTTTCTATGATTCTAGAGGCAGAGAAAGATTGGAAAACCTTCAGAAGGTTTTAAATCTTTTTACATTGAATTGAGCAAGTTTGTGGACAAATAAGAGGGTGAAATTAACTGATCTTTCAGTTCTATATCTTTTGTGGTTTAGCCATGTACCCTACGCTTTGAGTTAAGTGCTACAGGGAGAAAAAAAGGATTCATCAGCATGGCCTCTCCCTACCACATTTTCCAGCTTTTTTGTTAGAACAGGATCTCTTGCAAGCACATCCACAAAAATCAAACAGCTCTGTTTTTGCACAACTGTTCAGCTGAGTTCTACAATCTCCACACACATTCTTCACTTCTTTTTCAGCCAGTTTACTGAGGTTGATAGCACTTCACAAAATAATTTTGGTCACTTCTGTTTTCTTGGCAAATAATTTACAAATCTAGAGGAAAAGAAGTGCTTGGTTTAAATGGCATACCAGAAGTTTAAGCAGCTGAATGCCTAGAGTTCAAAGACAGCATCTGTTTGTAATAAAAAGAAGGTGCAAGGCAAAATCAGTTCACGTTTATCACATCATGCAGAACCTAGGAATTAAGCCTAAGGAAAAGTCACACACCTAACCTCTGAAGTAATTCAGAAAGAAGGAAAAAGGCAGATCAGTAGGAAAAGCAAAGAACATTTTCCTGTGTGACCAGCCAGGTGCTCAGTTAATACTGCATTATATATTACTTCATGTTCTTCCAGCACTTGCCCAGCTACAGTGACATCTAAGGGTGTCTATGCTAATGCCGAGGAAGAAATCCTTTCACATACATACTTGTACAGCTGAAATTTTAAAACCCCTGCAGCTTGCAGGAAAATAAGGGAACTACTATACTTTTATCGTATAACTTGCATGTTCCTGTAAGAACCCTTTCCTACACCATTATCTCTGTGACTGAACACTGATGTTATCATCTGAAGCAAACAGTACATAATACTTAAACAATTTTGTGGTGTGATATGATTTACTGTGTTTTGAGCTTCTTACTTCCTGCCCCCACCCCAATCCTACCCCTCGCCAATACATAAAACAGGCTGTGTTTTTTATCATGTTATAATATAATATGCAGAGTCCACAGTCTTGGCTAAACAAAACACCAGTTAAAATCATTATCTTCTTCAAGAAGAATTAGGTCTCTCATATATACCTTCTGAGAATGACTGTTACTTACAGTGCTTATTAGAACACAATTAAACTACAAATAGCAATCCAGTAAAAGCTAGTATTTTCTCTCTACATCATGGTGCCAACTCTCAAATATATCGGAAAATAACTGTAATAAAAATCAGATTCTTTTATTCAGCACAATTGTATGCCACTTTTAGTAGATAAAGAAGAGCACTAGGACTGTAAAAGTGCTCTCTTTATGCAAATAAACATGTAGGTACTTACAATCTTTGGAGATTGCAGGTATTCTCTCATTTTAGAGTTACAATGTGATATCACAAAATTATATCTACTTAAGCAAAATGTAGTTACTACTCTTGAACTTGTAGCCATCTCCCCACTACCACAAAAATACCTTAAATATGTTCCTTTAACTGACACTCTCACTTTTCAAGTGTTCCAGTAAATAATAGCTATTTGTGTCAGCCAGCACATATTTAAGGGGCAGGTAAGAATTTCATGCACCTCTCTACCAATCTTCCACACAAATTCTGAGCAGTCTTCTGCTGAGAGCCCTCCTAGCTGACAAGTAGCACTTTAACTCCTCCTGGCAAAGTGCCTTTGGCTTCTGCTCCCCTACAAGGAACCCAAGTGTTTCCTCTTCCCATTTCCTGGGAAGAAGAATTTTCTTTCTCCTGGGCAAAGTTCTCTTCAGTAACATCCTGATGTTTTGATATGACCTTAATCAGTTTCTTTAAGAAAACTGCAACTTATTTGTCACCAGATATAAATGCTACACAGTAGACAAGTACTTATCCAAGGGACTTTCCCTGTGACCAGAAAGGCATCAAATTTTACTGTGAGCTGTGTATTCTACTTCTTTGAAAATTCAGTCCTATATGCCAGTTAAAGAAATTTAAAACTTCACATTCAAAATCAATGTTGTATTCTGACACATTTACTCAGGGAATCTTTATCAGATGAAATTCATGTCTGTACACACACACATTTTCCAGTAACATGACACCCATAAAAAACAAATGGTGCAAAGCAGGCCAGACTTATACAATATCAAAGGACATTTAAGCAGAGTCTAAAAGCTGTTTGCTGAAAGCTTTCACAATAGAACTGTAATAACTGAGATTTGCATATATTAGCAAAATCTGTCTATCTGAACTGTCCTGTAACAGATTAAAATGTTCCACTTAGGAGACTGACTAAAGCTATCATTAAAGATAAGTTAGTACAATGAACAACAGGTTTCTTCTGTTCCTTGTCTTACTCAAATGCTTCCTACACTTGTTTTTGGAAACCTGTCAGTCATTATTTAGCACAACATTCAAGATTACTTATAATTTGTTTTTACCCTTAAAACAAGTCTTTTTAAAAACAAGGATAGACTCAAACAGTGTTTGCCCTAAGAAAGGACAGTTTGCACAGTGAAAAACAATGTTTTTTTTAGTTTTGAGGCTAAAGGCATAAGAAGAGGCTCAAGGCATTAAAAGAAACCAGTCACTTGAAACTGCAATAATTGTTAACAAGCTATATCAGTTAACAATTCCCGTTAACAGGAATGTTACTAAACCTCTATTGCTAAAATCATTTAACAACAGGTTAAATTAACAGTTTTTAAAGATCAGCATAGGCATGTCTGTTACTGCCTCAGAGAAAGCAGGCAGCCTAGGTAAATGTGAGATAATGTGTTGGTAGGAAGCAATCACTGTTTCCTAGGGTTTAACAAAAAACAGGATTATCACAGTTGTACTTATGCAAACTGTGTTGTCTCAGTAGATGGCTAAAACACAAGATATCCAAATACTCAATCTGGAAATACAGCTACATTTCCAGTTTTCTTTTTAAAAAGGTTTTCAGACACGTGACTTCCATTAGAAATACACAGAACTCTGATTAAAGGAGGTGCAAAGTAACCCCTCCAGGGATTTAAGAAAGAAAACACTTCTTTTACACCAGTCTTGCCACTACATTCATGTAAAACAAGAAATATCCAGTTAGAAGAAAACATAGTGCTCTTAAATTAAAAGAGGCACAAAAGAGATTTTAGGAGCTAAAACTGTTGCTACTTAAGCAGTGTCAGAGGACTCTGTTCCTCTTGCCATTCCCAGACCTCTGTGAGAAGACAGGTACCTCATCCACTTCAAATGAAAGGTCCAACTGCAATGGAGTGAAGTATAACTCCTGCTTTTGTGAGCTCAGCAACAGGAGGAGTCAGAAAAAAGATACTTACACAGAAAGATAGTTATGACTATGGGGAAGGATAGTTATGACAATGAAGACCTATGTCCTTTTCAAGGAGACAGACTGTATGCAAATGTACTTCTTTGTCCTAGGAAAAATTCTAGTGTGAAAATGCACTAGACCAAGAAACTATATGCATACACCTGTGCAGATCCATCCAGCTGACTTTCTCCAACCTGCCTTGCACCTTACACAGCAAGAGAACAGAGGTCTCAAAGATACTGCATTTCTACCAGTTTTCTACAATGGGCAATGAACAGATGTGGGAACCCTATTAGCTTCTCTAATGGGGAAAGCAGGAAGAAACCACATGAAACACCTCTCATCAGACACTACAGACCTCATAGAGGTGCATATCTGTGGCATTAATCTTGAGGAAGCCTGCTTTCCTTAGTATCACTATTTGCTCTTAAACTGTTGATGCTCTTTTTTTCCTACAAACCGGGAGCACTGAAGTTGAGCAGTGGTTATCTGCAGGCACACGAGCTGCAGAAAACAGTCTTCTATCAAACCTGCTACCTAGCTGGTTTCAACTTCCCACAGAGATGCAGCAGGACACTAGCCTATGCAACTCTTTTCTAGACAAAGAATAGTAGCATGGTACTCCATTCCTACTCCTGTGTAATGAAAATAATAGAATATTTTATTGCCACAAACAGTTCAAACTCTTGAGCTTTGTTACCTGACTAAAGCTACTTTTCAAATATATGTTATTTAAATTTGTCTGGAGACTCATAAGAGAGAAAAAAAAAAAAGAAAAAGGAAAAGAAAAAAAACAAACAATGTAAACAAAAAGTAAAAGCAAAAACTACCCCTGTGCTAGAGAAAAAGGAGGCAACCAACAAATATAGGAATCACAGCAACTCAATATAAAAACCTAAGAACTGACAAGAGAAAACAGGAACTAAAATGTGGTTTGTTCTTCAATTAAAGCAACAAAGCAAATAAAAATAAAACCATCCCTCAAAATATAAGGCAAACACAGAGCTAAATCTTTTCCCATTCAAAGCTCATGCTTTCTCCATGCATTAGTCATACCTCTAATTCAAATTCCTGAGAGCGCACCTAAACATTTGCTTTTTCAACTACCTGCTTCTAACTGCTTGTTAAAGGTGGAATGCCAGCCTCCTAAGTCTTTCTTGTTTGTGCCTAAGTAACTGCAATCCAGTCAAACTTACATGAAGAAAAGTTTCATACCTTTTTCTTATTTAACAAAAAAGGATTCTAACACTTGCATTTAGAATATACCCACTTCTGCTTTGACTAATGTTTTTTCTATCATAGACACAAATTGAAATACTGAAAATTCCATTTTTAAATATTAAAAAAAACCCACCATTTTTACAGAGAGAGTGTTCAAACACTGGGACAGGTTGTCTAGAGAGGTTGTAGAGTATCCATCCTTGGAGATGTTCTATGAGTCAGGGCGGTTAAGTAGATGACTGCATAGGTGTCTTCCAACCTCAATTATTCTGTGATAGAGAAAAATGAAAGCACATACCAGAAAGGAAAGGAGATACTGAAATAGATGCAGCTGCACACACAAAAACTCCACTGTTTCAGAATGAAGAAAGACCAGTGGTAGAATACAAAGTATTTTGCAACCATCTGGTGCTTTCTGTCTTTGTTGTTGTTCCCTGTGAGGAGTTCATCACTGATGTATAAGATAAGCAGACTTACTTTCTGCAGCGTAAGCTATATAAATAAAAATCAAATAAGAGTAGGGGAAAAGCAAAAAGGGTTGGAAGAAAATAAAAGTGTTTGTAAAAACTCTAATTCTTTCTAGTGGTAAATGTGTGTAATTGCGGTCATCAGCTGTTCAAAGTTCTTTTCCACTGTCCTGTTTCATGTATGTTTCTACACTCCAACATAAATCCTTTTTTGTTGTTGTTTTCAAGGCTTATAAAGTATGAGAAATTAAGTACTCACCACAGAAAAAAATTATTTAAAATTGGTTAAAAAATGTTCAAGCTGAGTTGGTGAAAATTTTAATGCAACAAGTTTCTGAACTAAAGCACTTGATTTCATGCTTACTGAGTGTTCTCCTTAGTTTCTGTGTGATTTTGAAGAATTTGCAGCTTTTACACTGATCTCCCACTCTATAAGGACCACTTCTAATAACCACCTTCCTAATAAGTGAATTGTCTTATGTTAAAGGCTGACACAGAACTTAGGGGTGATCAAAGTAATTTCTCTTTTTTAACAGATTTGTGTTTAAACTTAACATTCAAAACTTTTTAGGTAAGTAGTCTAAGAGGTAACTGACTCTCACTTTGGTTAATCAAAGTAGCCCTTAATAATAACCACAAATAATGAAACATCAGGAAATCTGTCTTCCTTGGGAAGACTGCAAGGTAGGAGTAACTTTAGGTGATCTTTCCTTGTACGAAGTAAAAAGAGGTACCATGTGCATGTTGCTAAAATCCAGTACATCACTTACATAATAAACACAAGGTAACTTAGAGTAGCAAAGGCCACATGTAAAGCTCATGCAGTTGACAGCATGAGACCTGGGATGGAGATGACCAGAAATCATTCCATCCTTCCACCTCCTTTTATTTTTCTAAGATCAGCTAGGTTACTCAAGTACTTCAATCTCAATTTACCATCTGTTAATGGCATCCACATGAATGCCTTTGGGAAAATGATAGTGATAATGTCAGATTCAGTTGTCCTGGAAATGTCCTTCAGTTCCACACTAAATGAGAAGCTGTGAAAACTAAGCCATAGTACTAGCAAGTTTAAAAGGCAGAACAATATAAGACCTCTATAGTCTAACAGAAGGAAAATTTAGGCTTTACAAACATCTGTCACTCCCTGAAGTTCGTTTTTAATGGCTTCTCAGAAAAACTTAGTTCTCTCACTAATCAGAAAATCATTCTTTAAAAAGCCATTAAGAGAAAAGGGGGATAATTTGGGCTTAGTTAATTACAAACTCTGATGGCTGTGTGCAGGGTAGGTTTGTGTACAGTTGTATGAATACCTAAATATTCTGGGGAGCTGGAGGAACACAGGTCTGCTTGAAATTAAAGATCTTGAGAAGAGGCTATTTAAACCAGGATGGGCAACACAGTGAGGGGTGTTACAAAACAGAAAAGACTTTGAATAGTCATATTCTCAGCTTGAAGTATAGGATATAAATTTGTCATGACCTGCCAAAAGTATCATGTGGTCTCCCCTCTATTCTTTATAGGTAATATGAAAGAGCTTAGCAGTAACAGAAAAGCATGGAAGCTATTGAGATCTGTAGGAATTCAGTGCTATCTAATGGGATGTTACATGTACAGATGAGTAAACCTCTTCATAAACCTCTGATTAAAACTTTTCTGCTTTCCTTTCTTTTAAATCCAGTTAGAAAAAACTTAATCCTAAACTCTCTGTTCCCTCAGCCACCCAACACAAATTTTATGTTTGACCTGAGAAACATGCTGGCTAGCTAGTGAGGAATTTTCAGTGAGTTACGAGCACAATTAAAAGCTCATCTTGAATACTGTGATAACTTTCAGTTTTATGATTGCTATGTCATAAAGATATATAAGACCTATCATTACCTATAATATCTGAGCCATAAATACTTCTGTATATGCAAACTGATGAGTTTAGAGCCTCGTAGTTCTTAACTGATCTGGTTGGAAAATAAAACATGGGGGATCCAAGTATGAGATAGCAGCTACAGAATACTTTAGTTAAATTTCTAACTTTTTGGTTCAGGATGAGGATGTCTTAGGGGAATTAAATCTCAGGAATGACTAGAAGGTAGTGAGTGTACACAGTAGAAAAAGGAGGTCAGTAAAAAATACTAAAAATTAAGATAGCGAAAACATTCTTGGTAAGAGCCATAAGTGTAGTATTTCACCATAACTGTAACAGACGAAGTGGCAATTGTTCTTGTCACTCACTTCTTCAACCTTTCTTTTCTGTATATGTCAGAATAGAAACCTTTATTTGACCAATGCAATTGTGCCTCACATAAAGTAAAGAAGCTGTGCTCTTCACCTGACAAAAGGATGCTTCTAACTGGGTCTGTCAAAACCCTCCATCTTGAGGGTAGCTGTTGTTGAGAGCTAGCAGTTCAGGGCACACAAAAGACATATGCCACTTCAGTCTCATCCTGCCTTAAATTATAACTAGTAGAGCCAGTTGCTGTGTGTCATATTCATTCCTTCCCACCAGCTGCAAGTGATTAATTGCTTCTGGAAAGAGAACACTCTGTAGATGCAGCTTCAAACGTTTTGTCATAGACATTGCAGACACTGTTCCTTTACCAAGGACCTTGTAAGAATACTGAGAGGGCATTTACTGGCACACTTCTACTCTCCTCCAATGACTTTGCAAAAATTGAAGTAAAGACAACACAAGCACCTTTATAATGTGATCAGTTTCAATGGCATCGTTTAGAAACATTTCTCTTGCTATCCCTTCCCTGACTTCACTGTGCTGTCTACTGAACAGAAGGAAATTTTTTCAGAAATGGACATTACTGATTAGAACAGGTGAGTGCCAGTGATCCGTTGCATCAGTTGTATCTTTCAACAACTTTGTTGAAAGATACAGTGTATCTCTGGTCTATAGCATCATAGGAGGCAGTCTTGTTCTCCCCTCCTTGTTGTTCTTAAGCTTCTGGGGAGACCTACAGCAGTTGACAGATACCTCTATTTGGCCACATAAATTCTCTTACGCCTGCCAGAACCAGGCACCCATAAGGCCTGACTTAATTTGTCATGAACTTCCTACAACAGAGAAATCAGTCTTGAGATGGATTCCATCCTAAGTAGAGTGGAAATCAGAGTACAAAACCCCCTATTTTTGCATGCCATGCTGCTAACAAGTGTCAGGGATATCAAAAGCAAAACAAATTTTCTATCCCTCGTTGGAAGCTTAAACTTTGGTTAATCTACTGCCTACCTTTAGGCAGCAGATTGAGACTCATTGCAGAGAATCAGACTAAGAATAGACAGGGTTAGTTAACAGAGGAATTAGGATGACTCACACACTGCACAGATTTCTCATCAAATACTCCAAGAATCTTATTCTGAATCTCTTGGGTGGATGGTGGCATGGGTATTCTTTCTTGAGAGCAAGAAGAACATGACTGACTAGCTGCTACTGAGATACAGCAATGAAGGAGGATCCCACCTGAAACTTCAGTTCAAAGAAACTGAAACTTAAGAAAATAGTCTTTTGTTCTGAACAGCCTACACTAATAAGAAGCAGGTGACACAGAAGGATGCACAAATGTTTAAAATTAATCTTGTAGGTTTCAACTTCAGTTACTCTATCAAATCTGGACATCTTTCCTTGCCCAAATGTACTACCTAGGCCAAATACCAGTGGTCCATTAATTGATCTCTTAAAGTGCATTTTAACACAAAACTGATGTAATACATCCTTTGTACACCAGGCACTAAAGGAAAGCTGATGGGTGGAAGTGAATTATGCACTTCTGAAATACCATCCATAGAATAAGCTGAAATAGACCCAGAAACAGTATAGAACTGTAAACCATTCTGACCAATTAAGTGTATTAACATGCCACTTTTTTCCTTCCTAAGTGCTCTTTGATGCAGAGGAGGTCATACCTTTTGCAGAAGTGGCAGCAAAGATTTCTATAACTGAAACAATGGAAAGAGCTTAGTGAGGCTGTTGGGAACAAGCAGAGACCACTAAATCAGTAGCAACTGTTAGCATGGATGCAGCTCCAGAGGCAAACATGGCTCAGAAACCTACTGTCGGTTTTGACAGCCTGATGGTAACATCAGAGGAAAACCAGTAAGTAGTGAGGACCTAAGCAAGTATTTTGTATAAACTGCATGAAAAGAGGAAACATGACAGAATGCCTGGAATAAATCAATTTGATGCTGACCAGATCTAAGAGTTGTTTGACATCAAATTATGCTGCCTACAGGCAACATCTACAGAACACCAGTAATGCTCTTCCTGGTGTGTATAAGTGAGACTGAAGGTCTTCACAGGAATAAGGCAGAACTAAATTTCCATTTCTCCTTTCTTGCTCAAGTGGTTGAATTTACAAGCAAATATACAGGGATGGGTTAGAAGCTTGTCAAAGTTAAGCAGTGTTTCAGGAAGCTGCTGCTGCTAAGCATGTATTCTTGACAACAAACTGGTCTGCTAAATATTCAAATTAGAATGTGGCTTCCATTTGATCAAATGAAGTGGAATCACTTCTTGAGTGACTGAAACTTTGACTTACCTCATTTCAGCTGTTTGGGATAGAAAGATGCCTCGGTCCTAGGCAGTACAAATTAAGTGTAAACAATTTGTAACACTGGTGACAAAACCACCTTTGACTTACTGTAGGAATTCATAACTGCAGAGGAGATGTTAAGGTATCATCCTTGACTAGCTGCTGCAACAGGTGGTGCCAGGTATGGTCAGAGAGAACTTGCATTCAGGACTGTTCAGAACTATGCTTCTTTAAGCATATAAGGTAGTACTTTATGACTGCTTTTTCTGACCATAACACATTCCCTTTGAAGAACACAGATGCTACATGGCATCCCTACCTCTGGAATAGCTATCTTCTTCTAAAATCATGTGCTACATGTTCTTTGAGGATTTGACTTATAGTGTTCTTCACTGCTGGATTAAAGGATAGGAAAATTAAAGAAATTAAAATTTCAAAGACGATTGGATTTAACCCTTTTGGTGTTCACTGCTTAACGAGTATAAAGCAAAATCATACATTCCTGTTTTGAGATACCCACAAAATTGCTTATTATAGCACTGTCACATGCCAGTCCAAGACCGGAGCATGGTTCTGCTTGGATTCTCGAGAACAAAACCAAGACTCAAAAACAGAGTCAAGAGCCCAGGAACTTTATTTGCCCAACAACAGGTTTGCAAATGCAAAGGAGAGAAAAAGAAAGAAAGAGAAAGGAAGGAAAGAACAAAAGAGTTCACAGCAATAGCTACCACCCCGGAGCTGCAGCATCCCAACAGTCCTATTCATGTCTAGTTGTGGTGGGGGAACATTCTGTGCAATGTTACTTGGTTCCATTATTTTATAGGGTTGTCACAAGCTGTTGTGCTTAACCACACCTTCCACCCAGCAGTGGCGTGTGTGCCCAATACTGTCAGGTGGTCCTCAGAGGTCTCCAGGCCTCTCGACACCCCCCACACACACACCCCGCCCTGACCCCAGGTCTGGGTGCATGCACAGGGGTTTGATTAAGTTTTGCAGAATTAGCTACCCCCTCATTGCTTCATGGTGTCAGTCGGTAGGTTTCCTGCCTTAACAATGTTGTGATAAACATTTTTGTGGTGATAGTGTTGGCTTCCTGCCATAGATAAACATTTGCTGTGATGAAGTGATTTTCCTCCATAGCAATGTTGAGACTGTGGTGATGGTAGTTCGCACCACTGCATCTCTTACACTATCCGATGCATCAACATTGTTATCTTAGGGATTGTTCTCCACGGTGCAATGAATAGAGGCAGAGAAAGGAGGAAGGGAAATAGATAGTGTGCATCAAAGTAGTTATGATTTTGAGGGTTCAGGAGAAGAAGAAAGAAGAAATTGGTTTACAGGGGCAATTACAAGATGAGCATTTGCAAGGGCAACTAGCATGTACCATAAGAAAAATTAAAGCAATAGTTAGCACAATTAAGACTGCACAACAAAGTAGCACAAGCACACACATATGATCCACTATGGCTGCATGAATGCTCATAGCACAGTATCTATAGGAGGCTGGATTAAAACCAGTTGCACACAAGAGGCTGGCATGCATTAACTTGTTCTTGATCTCTTCCAGGATGGCATGCAGTCATTTAGCAGCTACCTGTACCTTTCTTTTAGCAAGAGTAAACCTTGTTACTGCTTTCAGCTAAATTTACAGAAGCTCTGGAGGGGTTTGAAGCTACTTCCACAGAGCAGAGATAAAAACCAAGAACGTCACTGCAGATGTCTGGACTTTTATTTCAACCAAGCTCCACCAGGGAGCGCACCAGATCGCCACGGTGAAAGTAAAAGGAGTTGGGCAGAGCATGGGGGAATCTCCCAGCTTCAGCAAGAGATTCCCCTGGCCGGGAACTGTATAAGGATTTCAAACACTCTCAAAGTTCAAGCTTATTGATTCAAGCTTAACTAGAACAGGTATAAATTTCAGGAGTTCCCAATTCAGCCTGTATATACATTGCATTTGGACAGTGGAGTGGCTGACACTTACTCTTTGCTTGCTAATGAAGGGTTTTCCACATTTAGCATAAGTTATAATTTCTGCCTCCCCCCCCCCCCGACAAAAATCTATTTTGATGCATTAAATAAATTTGTCAGAAGTAAACTGAATACAATGCCTTTGACATAAATGCCACTGTTGTGACGGAGTTGTGCTCTAAACTCTTAAATAAAATCTTTAATGTCCAACACTTTTATATCATATACATACCTTTTCTAATCAAGCAGGGTGGACACGTAGAGATTTCTGTACATGCACTAGCTCATCTGTATCTTGAACACATTTACACTAGGCTGTAAATCTGCAGTTTATACACAAGATACTTAAATGTTCTTCTATTGGGAGGTATTGGTCAAAGAGGAAAAAATGTAGATGGCGCTTTCAGTGTCAACTCACTTCTTACAAGCTGACTAGTAGTATGAATGCAGTTTGCTGTACCTTCTGATCTTGGAGAATGGACATTTGCTTGGGCAAATATCTCCTATTTGCCTCCCCAAACCCTAGCTTGACTGATCCAAGGAGGTAGACAGGAATCTTCAAGATGGCAAGGAGAAGCAGAAGCAGCTGTGGCTGGAATGGAATAGGGAGCAGCCTGGAAGAAACAAAGACCTGGAATCTGCCCAGGCAGAGGTACATCACCAAGCAGTACAACTTGATACTACCCTAAAGTATAAATGCTGCTGAACTCATACCATGACTCTGCTGTGCAGAACACTAAGTACTGTGTTTGTGGTTTCCTAAACCTCTTTACAGCATATAGAGTCTTCAGTTCTGGCAGTAGTTTGTAATATTATCCAGTTCTTGATGGACATCCGTCTTGGCCTGATATGTGGCATCCATAGTTTCCCAGCTGACATCCAAGAACCAGTGCATCAGGTTAAAGACCACACTGAAGATGTCCATGCCTCCTCTGCTGCCACATTTTCCAAGAATCCTTCTAGCAATTATATCTGCCAGAGTAGAGACAGAACAGACAGAGCTAAGCAGTATCCGGATGTCCTACTGGACTACCTAATTCATAATATTCCCTTTAGAAAGCATTTAAGATCCTTCAATCCTTCTGACAAATCTTTGGAGGAGGAGGAGGAAGAAAGCTAGCTAACTTCAACAGCATTTTGGACTATCATGATAATGTAAAATATTAATCATGCTCCTTCTCTGTAGAGTGTTAAGAATAGTCAGAAAAGCTAAATATAAAATGTTGCTCTCTTAGATTATATAAAAGTGACTGGTTCATGACTGGTTCAGTACACCTAGAATTTATCTAGAAGATAAATCAATGTTTTTGTATAAGGCTTGCTTTTCATGCCTGCAGCCTTTAACTCTTACACTCTGCAAGCAGTACCCCTTGTAGTCACTCATTAAGCTGCAGGTACCTGTATGACAACAGCATTCACATAAAGTTAAAAAGGTAGGAGGGAAGAGTTTGACTACCGTACTTCAGCATAGAGTGCACTAGTGCGTGTAGTTCAAGGAAGATCACATATGCAGTTTTTACATTTTTTTTTTCTTCTGTACCAAAGCTCTTTCAGCACAGAGAGGTTTTATGTATGACACCTGTTTATATCCTGCATAGCTAACCAGGCTAAACACCTGCTGTCAGTCAACACAACACTAAGCACCCAAAATGAGATTAGTCTAACTGGTCTGTTGCAAATGACTTACTTATCCTTTGGAACAGATGCCCTGACTTACCTTAAAACACACTAATTTTAAAATGTTCTAGACAACAGTCTTGCTTGAGAGCAAATATCCATTGCATTCTCCAATGACTGCCTGCAACAGCAGCTCTAGTTTATCTTGAGGCAAGTCTGTAGATCTTCAAAAATGCACCCAGGCTTCTGCTGGCTCTCGGGTTAACAGGATGACTATCTCTAGTCAACTCATAATGTGTCCTCATTGTCACTGTTCAATAAACTGGCAGCCTTAGGCTATTTTCCCCATTTTATTACTTTGGTTTATATCAAACACATTCACTGGTAACAATACCAGTCCTTCCCCCTCCCCATCCCCAACACCAAGATCATAACTGGGGGAAAAGTCATTAAAACTTGTGGCAGAAAAGAAAACAATGTTTGTACCTCTGCTTTCCCTCTTACTTCCAGTTGCAGCTGGGTTAGCAATGTCTGTATGAACTTATAATTCTCTTTACTTCTCCTCATTTATTTTCTTCAGAGTCTCCTGTAAACTTCCTTAACAAAGAGAACTCTTTGTATGGTACAGTTTATTTAACACTTGCACTATAAAGAGGAATATAGCCATTTGACTGCTGAAATATTGTTGCAGTAAGAATAGTGTGCACCTGTATGTCCTATACCACATTGTGGGAGATGTCTGCATCTTCCCTCTGTAAGAAGTATGGCTTTCACAGAATAAAGGCTGAGTCAAAACACTAGCAGGTCTGCCTTTTTGGTTTTCTTTTTGTCTCTTTTTGGTTTTCTTTTTAAAAGAGCATTTCATTGTCAACTGAAGTTATCTTTCATTCCACTGTTTGAACCTTGGTCCATTTCTGATTTCTTCTCACTTGTCACTTTGTGCTGTTTGACCTTATCTTTTATGCCTTTTGAAACAACAAGGTTAATGGGATGCATTTCAGTTAACACTTCTGTTATGCTGCCACAGACTCAATGCCTGTCTTCTGCAAAGTCAGTCATACCTCTGAATGTAGGAGCCTCATAGGATTGCCTGGTACAAAGTACATCTATGCTGAGAACAACTATTTTCACAAACATCCATCCATAATGGATTATGTTATGTTCCACTTCCAGCTTCAAACAGAAGCTATTCTAGCTGAGCACAGAAATGTTAACTTTGCTGTTTTAAGAGGCTGCTGACTGCTTAAACAGAAACTCTTCTCAGTCAACTTCTGTGCAATCACTAGTTGTCAAAAAGGCTCAGCTGTGCTCCCTGCCTTGCCCTATATTGTTCCCATGTGCATGTATACATATAAAGTCCCTGAAAATAAATTATGGTTCTAAAATAAAAACAAGTTCTGATCCTGAGACAAAGAATAGTAATAATATCCAACATGTATGTGCTATGACTAATCCTATGACTGAACACAAAACCCCTTCCCTAAGTGTGGCTTTTTCTCTTTTGCAGTCACTGTCTTTATGGCAGTGTTCATAGCTAGTACATGTCTAAAGAACACTGAAAAAACCAAACACTTTACTGTCGTGAAAACTACACACAGAATGCTTCTGTTAGAATGCTTCTGTTAACTGAAATGATGTCTTGGAAATGGTTGGCATTCATCCTTGTCCTATTCTTTTAAATGCAGTGTATCCATGAAAATATTATCATCTACTGATAACTACATGGAAGCGTCCATTTCTGCAATAAAGAACTACAGAAATTCAATGTCATAATTTTTTCTTGGAAAAAAAAAGAGGAATTTTTGTTTTACATAAATGTGCTCCAGTGTTAATGTCTGTCCTTTTACTCAGATTTGTATTGTTACATAGTACAGCTGAGGGGGGAGAGGGAGGGAGATGACACACTCTTTAAATAATAGTGAATGTTGCACTGTCAGATAAAGGTTATGAAGTGTCACAATGTTGATTTATTCCTTCTATATGTATTCAAGCTGTTTTGTTTTTAATCAGAAGATTATCATCTTCCTGTAAACTCTTCTCTGTCATCTTCTGTGCAATCACTAGCTGACCTTCCCAAATCAGGAAAGCTAGGGGCAGAGGCACCAGTTTCATTTGTTGCAGAGATCAGCACTACAGATTATCACAAAACAGCAAGACAATGGAACCAACAAAAAACAACTGCCGAATTTGTATTGGGGTTTTGGTAGGTTGGGTTGGGTTGTTGGTTTTTTGTTGCCTGGTTGGTTGGTTTTTTGGTGGGGAGGGATGGCGTTGGTGAACTAAGGGATGCTGCCTCATTTTTTGGCTTGCAAGCTTGATTGACCAAATATCTATTTTTAATACTTTTCAGTTTTGACCCTGTTATGCCTCACCTCTAAAATGAAGATAATACAATTTGAATGTGTTGAAAATCCTGGAAGCTAAACAGTTTAGTATTTCATGATACCCAGACTACTCTAACAAAGTATCATAAAGGAGTCTAATAGAATCAATTCTATTTTCAGAGAGAGGCTATAAAAGATGTAAAATAAATTGCTTTCCACAGACACCAAGTCCTTGAGCTCCTCATCCCAGACCACAGCTTCATCTGAAAAGAGAGCTCTGGATGCAGCTTTGTGCTCACCACTTCCTCAAGCAATTCTACATTTCCTTTTGGACACCTGAAGAAATTTTTTTCTACTGTAACCTGGAGTCTTTCAGAACACCTGTCTAGGTACTGCAGGAGACCCTGAAGAGATTCACTAAGCTTTGTCTAGCCTGAGGGGCAAGTTCAGAGATCGTTGTTGTTTAACCCCTGTGGCAACTAAGCACCACACGGTTGCTGGCTCACTAGTCCCTGGTCAGTAATCAGAAGGGTAAAAGTGAGAAAATGTGTGGGTTACAATGAAGACAATTTAATAGGTAAAGCAAAAGCAGAGCATGCAAGCAAAGCAAAACAAAGAATTCATTCACCACTTCCCATGAGCAGGCAGGTGTTCAGCCATCTCCTGTTCCATTTCCATTTCCAGAGTTCCATTTCCATCAGGAAAGAAAGGCTCCAGGTCACAATTTCTTGGGAAGATAAATGTCATAACTGAGTGTCCTATCTTCCTTCTTCTGCCTCCAGCTTTTGTTGCTGAGCATGACATCATATGGTCTGGAATATCCTGTTGGTTAGTTGGGGTCAGCTGTCCTGGCTGTGTCCCCTCCCAGCATCTTGTGCACCCCCATCTGCTTGCTGGTGGGGTGAGAAGCAGAAAAGGCCTTGACACTGTAGAAGTACTGCTCATTGGTAACTAAAACATCCCTGTGTTATCAGCACTGTTTCCAGCATAAATCCAAAACAGACCCCATGCTAGCTAGATTCCCAGCCAAACTCTATCCCAGCCAAAACCAGTACAAAGAACCAGCATTTTTAACAGCATGGGTTCATGGAGCAGGAAGTGGCTGAGAGTGCCTTTCTGCAAGGGTGCAAAGGCCAGGGGTGACTCCATTCCTATCAGCTTCATACAAATCTCTTCAAAAACAGGTACAGCCATGTTGATGTACTCTGGAAACCTCTAGAAAGCAGCAGTGTACTTCTTTAAAACTACCAGCTGTTCAGAAACAGTCAATTATCAGTATCAATATATAAGACCTGGAGTGTGTCTTTGGACAGATTGGAGTGTAAAAAGTTGGATTTCTGGTTGCTGCAGATGGATTAGTGTTATGGCTTGCACCTTTTGGCTCTAACTGGCAGGAAAGGCCAAATTCAGAGAGAAACAAACAGATTTTATTTTTTCAATCGAGAAACAACAATCCAATCTTTTCTTTTGTTGATGTTTTATAAGTAACATTTATTCCATTTGTGAACATCTCCTTCTTCTTTAAATCTGATATCTATCCATGAATACTGTTTTGAAATGTGCAGTACCTTAACAGCATTACAGATTATGGTACTTTCAATTGATCCATCTTATTCTCAGGAGCAAATCAACACCACCAAAGTTCAAATACTTGCTTACATTTAGTGAAATAGTAGCTACTGCTAGAGACCTATAGAATTCTCAGTCTTTACTAAAGGGAATAGTTAAAGTTCACATTGTCAGGCACATGTATGTTAATTCTAACACCTAACATCAAAAACTCCTTATGTGTTCTTTGTTTACAGCTGCTTCCATGTGTCTAAACAGTGCCAAAGGCAGTAGTGACAGCTACACCTGGAAGCCATCACATCATGTACAAAATATGAAGTCAAAATTTCATCCCAAGGACAGTCAAAGTCCAGAATTCATAATGAATGGAAGAAGAGAGCAGAATTGCTCCAAATAATGGGCTGGGGAAATGAAAAGTCAGATCTTCAAAAGCTCATAGCCTCCAATAATAAAAGAATAATTTTCTAAAAATACTTACTATTTAAATAGCTGCATTTGCAAAAGTTTGATTCAAACAATTCAGAATGTTTTTGGAATTTTATGGAAGACCACTCAAATACAGCAAAACACATTGGTCCATGAAGCACCAAAACATAATCCTGGGGAAATCAAGACTTGAGGTGAAAAATAAGCTTTTTTTTTTTAAAGAGAAAGGAAAAGTAACACCCACCAAATGCTACAAAGCCCATTAAAATTAACCATTCCTTTGCACAGGTGTCTTGACGGAACGCTAAGAAAAATGTAGCACATACTTTGTTCCACATATTCCTTCTTATAAGCAGCATGTTCCAAGTGACTCACAACTGTATTTCCCACAGCATTACTTAATCAAGCGTGTACTTGCAAATCTATAAATTCATTCTTTAAGACCAAGAACTAATGGCTTCAGTCCAACATGTCAGTATTCTGGATAAGGATATCCCCTTACATGGACAGTTTGGGGAGGAAGTGGAAGAAATTTGTGTGAATCAAAGTTTATGGAATATATGTATAGAAGATACACAGTATGACAGGGAAGGAGGATTTAGTAATCATGTTCTGGAGAGAAGCAGAACAGGAAGATTTCTGTCATAATATGTAGTACAGCCTTCAAAACAGTGAGGCGAGGGATTCAGTTAAACTGAATGGATCCTGGGAATTTCTGGCAGCTCTGCTAAGGACTCCAGAGTCCTCAGAGCGACTGGCTCACCTCTGTGGAGCTCTCACTATGCTCCATCCTCACTGGAGTTTTAGGGAATCAGCCAGCAGGATTAGACCTTAATATGGGATTTGCTGACTACTTCACCTATTGCATTTCTCACTAGCCTAGGAAACCATTTCTTCCATATCATAAGTACCAAGCTTCAAATTACAATGGCATAAAAAAAACTTTGCTCCTCATGTTGTAAATAGATAAACACTGGAGTAAAACAAATATGCTGAAGAATGAAGCTGTATTTTTCAGCAAGGGTAATTTGAATCAGCTCTATCTTCCTCAGTGGCCATGCATTAGTGGTGATTGTGGCACAGAGAAGTCTCTCCCCTTTCATACTCTTTGCAGATCCTTCATGGATTAAGCACATTTGGTGCTTAAACTCCATAAGGTCTCTAATAAAAACATTCTCCAGATGCTGGGTTAGGACAAAACCCTATAGAAGTGATACAGAAAATGGTGTAGGAACTTTTGAGTTCCTCTTCACTAGGACTTTATGCATTCATTTGTTGCAGGAGTTTATCCATTCATCTCCACTTTTAAAGAACACAAACGTCTTCCACTAATTCATCTTGGTAAAATAAATGCTTTAGGGATAATCTCTAAATCACTAGGACTGTGATTAGATTAGGAGTGTTTTATTTTAACCTAAGTGAATGACTTTGTTATGTGATTGCCAGTTAATTTATCTGCATAAAAAGGGTTAAAAATGCTCACACTTCAGCCTAAAATTAACTGCAAATA
Organism: Falco peregrinus; assembly: GCF_023634155.1. NCBI lineage: Eukaryota > Metazoa > Chordata > Aves > Falconiformes > Falconidae > Falco > Falco peregrinus. The sequence continues at coordinate 10,163,490 of NC_073739.1, forward strand.
ACTAAAAAGGGGAAGTACCTTCACTCTTATCAAAGTGCTTTACTGTAAAAGAGATACTAAAATGCAGAATGACTAGGTGGTGATTTCATGCAGCCTCAATATAGGTCCCCCTCTTATTGTTATTATCCCTCCCCCAGGTACAACAGTGTCTCCCTCCCGCTCCCTCATATCAGCTCATCCTCTTGTAGTACATCCATCACTCTAAAAGCTGGAAGGAGGCACAGCTTTCTGCTGACATCAATTAGGCACAAAGTAAGTCAGGTCTGCAAGCACAGTTTTCAAGAGAGTTAGTGGAGTAAAACTGGACAAGAAGGAGAGGAAATTCACTTTCAGCTCACCTAAATCATTGCATCTGAAATGCCCTCCTCACCCAGTTGCAACACATCCTCATGAAACTGCTCCCAGAAATGCCAGATAACTATGATGAGAGGCTGGCTAAATATTTTTGTTCTTTTTAGTTGTAAAAGTGTGGCTCACGAAAAAAATTCCACTATTAGACTTGTCCATACTGAAAAAAATTGCAATTGTACCCTCCCTACACCATGGATTTCCTGGGCTAACATCCACTGTTTTCCCTTTCCCAAGGCATCCTGATTTACTGATGTTCTAGTATTCTTTATTGACTTTGCTCAGTGGTGATCACTGGAAGTGGTGATCACTGGAAGAGGACAGAGGAAAAAGCTGGAGGAAGAAACCTCTGAAATTGCTACTGCAGGTCTGTGAGAAATCACCTCTTAGAGTGCTTCAGGCTTCAACATTGTGGTGAGAACTGACTTGGTGAATTGATGTAACCAGAAAGAAAGGACTGCTTTTTCTTCCCTTTAAGGTTTGGGTTCCTGTTAATATTCAGAACTGTCGTGTTTCAAATCTACTCCAGCAACAATCTGTCTATACAAACCTGCCTTTGGTGTCCTAACAGCAAGGAATTCCCGCCTGAGCTGTTGTGCTATTACAGTCAACTGTAGCTCTCACTTTCAAGAAATATTTTTGCTTTTCAGCTGGGAGGGGAGCAATCATGAACTCATCAACCAACAGCCAAGGAACAAATTCAATCAGTACTAAAGTGCCATTCTAACATATATGTGAGTGAAATTCATCCTTTTCACAGGTGATTGAGACAGGCAATTAGCTTAAAAAAGACATCAGAGGAAACCAGTGGAGAGCTTGATACCAGCTAGATCTAAGCATATCAGGGACTAATTGGGCCCAGCATGTTTAATAACTCCATTGACTTAACAGTGTGACATCAGAAATTAACTTGGTTCAGGGCCAAGAAAAGAGAAGGGCAGAAAGAAGGAAAAGGAAAAGATGTTCGGAAGTCATTAGAATAATTCAGTACATTATACAAGAACATTTTCACTGGCAAATCAAAAAGATTCCAATATTCTTAAGTGCAGTTCCATGAGCATCTAGACACATTGCATATGACAGTTTATAGGTCATATATAGAAGAAAGCTTTCAAAAGCAGATATGAAACCGATGACCAAGTTTAAAATGGGAATGTTGTGTAAAACAGCAGCCCATAATTCTATTAAAATTTCTTGCAATTACTTTCATGCCATGTCCTATTCCCATTTCATAGCCTATTAAAGGTATTTCCAACAATACACAAGTTTCACAGAAGTCTTTAGAAATGTTTTGTTTCCCCAGAATTTCTTTTGTCATAGAAACCTGCAATGACTCTTTGGTTAACTTTGGTTTTTTTAATATAGATATGCCATTTATAAGATTAAAGTTTATAGATTATAGGTGCTTCTTGTATTTTTATTTAATTTAGAGCTACCACAATACACCAGGACAGAGAAGTTCTGGCACCTGGATCTCTGCATGAAGGAAGAGAAATACAGCAAAGGCAACTACCTCTGGCAAAACTTCATTCTTTTCTGTGTAAAGCAACAAGGTTTAAAATTCTTGAACTGAAAGGCATACAGCAAAGATGGTGAGACGTTACATTTTTGTCGTCAGATTCTCCCATCTTTCACTTGGATGTACAGCAGCGACAACATCCTTTATTTCTCACTCATTAACAGACTGCAGTGTTTTCTCTATTTAGGACCAAAACATATGTTACTTATAGGCAAAATCCCTAGCAAATGCAAACAAAGTTTGGAGTTACACCACAGAAAATCTATTTCACTTTTCCCAGTGAAATATTGTAAAAAATATGCATTGAAGTACACTAATATGCATGCATTCAGATTTTTTTAAATTATTTCCTTGAATTCCAACTCTGTTCCCACCCCTTTTCAAAAGAATTAAAGACTCAAGTAAAAAAGAAACCTGATTTGTAATATTTTTAATACAAGCAAAAGACTAGAGAGAAGGATGGACTAACCCTGCAACAGTGAAGTACTAACACGGAAAGCAAAGAAACAAAATCCTCCAACTTGCTATAAAAGCACTTTCCTTGCAATAGTTTTCCAACCTCCTAGAAGAGTAACCTTATAAACATAACTTACAGTACTCTGCAATTACCTCATTTCAGTTTCTCCTGTCAAAGCATTATATACTCACTGGAGCTGTGAGTTCTGAAAAGCACTGAAAAAATAACTCAGTAGTCAGTAGGACACTTCTGAGGATTGAAAAGCTTGTTTGCAATTATGCTTCTTACAGGTGTTTGACCTATTCTTGTGGGACTGCCTTGCCTTGAGAAATTTAGAAAGTTTTGTCCAGAGTTCTTCATATGTACCACTTAAGGCAGTTACTAATGATGTGTGGCACCTTGGATCCAATCCTGCTGAATCAGGCAGAAAAGTTTTCAACAAAGACTCCTACATGCCAGGAGAGTGTGTACCTGTCATGCTGTGACACTTCTGCCACTGCATTAAAGCAGGTCACTTAAACACTTCTCCATTCATTTAATCCAGTGATTCAGTTATTGCTAAAATTATACATATGATTTTTTGCCCAAAACTGTATATACATCATTCACTAGAATATTTCCCATGTTCTAGTTCTAATAAAATAAAGAATCAAGAACTTCATTAGGAGGCTTATTTTTTAGTATTCAGATTGTAACGCTATCTGATATTAATGTTATGGAAATAACTGAACAGGAAGTGAAAGTCTAGCCTGAGTTACCCAGCTAGAGGTCTGTGGTATTTGTAAAGCCAAAATGCACAGCAGATTTCCCGAGTCACACCCTTAGTATAATATTCTGGATAAGCAGATTTCCCTGGTTAAATATTAAGGCAAAAAGCAAAACAGTGATGGACAAGACAATACTGTGCATATCACAAATACAGACAAAATGTAACTTATTTCAGTCTGTAAGGTAAGATTTTGCTTGTCTTTTCCTAAACATGTGCTTTCATTTCTGTTAGCAAAGATTCATCTAACTCTTTTTGGCTATGTATGGATTGTTCTGGACAGGTAACCTCCATTTACTGTTATTTACTGGTATTTAATACGCATTTAAAGATGTCATCTGCAACAAAGACCTTATTAACACTGTTCCAGATATACACAACTTACAAAGACACCAAAATGACTCTCTGAGCAAGTAGGACAGAGCCCCTAGGGCAGAAAAACTCTCTAACTCTGACCCTCGTATTCAACCCATAAGCCACAGACTTGCCTTATTAAAAGTTAAAATTACTTGGCATTGCTCCAATTCTTTTCTTGCCAGAAGGAGATACAGCTGGCATCAGCGGTGATACGCTGTGCACACAACTGTTGTCTTCCCAGGTCACAGGAGAAAGGGCTGCTGTTAAACTGGTATTAATCTGTACTTGGGCTGAGGCAGAGAACAGAGCCAGAGAAAAAATCCTCACTGCCCTGAAAGAGTTACAAACATACAGGCATTAACACAGACATACAGAGACTGACATATTAATAAAGATGCCAATAGATTGGACACTAATTTGAAGAAAGGAAGCCTCTCTCCAGCAAATATTCAGGCATGGATGGTCTCCAGTTATCTTATACTTTTGAGCCAGCCTAGCACAGAAACATTCAAGCCTGTCCCTGAAACTGAAGAAAGGAGTAGCACACATAAAAGAACTACTTCTCCTGTACTCAAGAGCTAAATGGAGCTCACTGTCTGCTTTTTAAAGCTTAAAATAAAATTAAGCTTAAAGAATAAAGGAAACACAACAGATGCAACTAAATGTGTGCTCTTTCTCTAAGCTAAATGTGCTAAATTATGGCCACTACACCACACATTATGAGAATGTATTGTATACAAAATACAGGTGATGAAGATATATGGAAGTACAGTGAGGCTGGAGTGTGAAGAGTGGAAAGTGGGAAGTAATCTCCAAAAGCACACTACATGCATTATGATGCACAAAAATCACAGAAGAAACGATCTAAAGTGCCAGCTATTCTAAATCTCCATGGCACTCTTGACTACAGTACAATTAATCTGATGTTCATTGATGGTGGATTGGATTCAAAGAACAAATGCAAGAAAAGCTTCGTTCAGGAAGGGAAATGCAAAATTCACCTGAGAATGAATCAGAGAAATAACCTATAAGAAAGAAACAGAAAATACAGGTGAAAAGGAAGCACTTGTAACACCAGCAGTGTTCTTTATTGTCCTCCAAACACACACAAACTGGAGAGGGTTCATTTCTGGTTTCGGAACCAGGCACTAGTTTTCCTAGTTTTCTGTATGTCTCTAACATAACACAGTGCTTTACAGAAAAGCCTTTTTTTTAATCTATTGGTTATAGAAACATCTGGTAATGAAAGAAAGAAAGAAAGGGAGGGAGGGAAGGAAGAAGGAAAGGAGTGGTGAAGGAGGCAAGGAGGAAGGGAGGAAGAGGAGAACAATGTAAGAGTAAAAGAAGGAAAGAATAAAGAGCCAGCATCAAGGAAAGAGTTGAGGGTCTTTTGCAAAGTGAAAGCACTTTATAAAGAATGCATTTCTGAAACCAAACTAGAGTGTCTACACAAGGAAATCTTGATTTCATCATGTAGAGGAACAATACCATTTGTAGTTGCAGAGAGTGAAAACCCATCCTATGCAAAGATATCACGCGTTGTCCCAGGCTTTTATAACTACTTTCATGACCTGCAAGTTTGGTGGGTCTTGAGCAGTCACCACACAGGAAGCAGGAAAGGCTGTTTCTACAGAATACACCTGGAAACCTATAGAAGAGGGAGAGCTTGCCCATCTATACAAAGCATGGGAAAAGCTATTTTATTAAGCATACCACTCAGAGTCCAGGAGAACATGTACTTCAGTGGAAAGGAAACCTTGTACAAGCACAGAATCTTAGAGAGCTCAGCTGCTCCAGTAAAATCAGAGAAAGTGCCCCATAGGTAAAAGCCCTGTTCCCTTCTCAAAAATGTGCCCAGAGTCTTCAAATAAATAATAAAAAAATTAAGATACAGGAGCCATGGAAAAACACCATTTGTTCTCTTTTAAGGACTGTGATTTAGAGTGAGTCATAGTTATTTTTTACTAAGGTTATAAAGCAAGACCATGACTTCACTGTCTGCATATCAGGGGACAGACAGTAGCCTCTTCCACCCATTTCTGCCCCAGTCCAGGAAGCAGGGTTATAGACATCTTTTCTGTGCTGCCGTCACCACTAGGAGAAGGATTAGTTGGGGCTGACAGACACACTGAGCTGTCCAGTGGACTCAGTCCCGCTGCTACACCCTCTGCACCTGGGGCACAGCAGTGTGTGGAGGAGGAGAGCTACTGACACCAGCAGTATGCATCCTACAGGCTCATTGGACCTCTGCTCAGCTGGTGCCTCTCTACAGCATGACATTTGGCAGAGACATAATGTACTCCTCCAGAGCACTCAGAGTGCGCTCCCTTCCTCACCCTCCTTTGGCTTTCAAGAGCCATTATGTAGCTTAAAGTGTTCTGTGCACGCAGCTTCCTTTACATCTGCTGGTGATGCAAAAACATCAACAACACAAAATCCTCTTTAATGTGGATTGCAGCAGCAGCAGCCAGCAACTCTTTCACCCTGTCAGAGCAAGGAGCATTTTGAAGATGCAAAACATTAGCAAAATAAAGCAGTTAGGGTGGGAGGGGGGTAGAAGAGGATAAAAAAGATCTTGATTGCCTCAAGGGCAAAGGTAAGCTGGGTTCACAGGAAAAACAAGCTGGTTAGTAGTAATGAAGGATTTTGAAATGCTGGGTATTAAATTCTCATGATAAAGCCATAGCTTAAACTTCTAATTAATTACAACCTTGTACATATATTTTGTGTATTCTTTCATCTTCTGAGCTATCCAGTGCTTTGCCCAGTGAGAAATGGGATACTGAATGATACATTATTAATCTAGTCTCTCCTGACAAATCCTATGTTCCTGTCCTATGAAAAGAGGACAGTTTTCCTGAGAGAGCTGTGTCTGTAGAGAGGAAGTTGACATTTTCAAACCTCAGTAAAAGAGGAAAAAATAAGCATATAAAAATACCCTTGAAGTGAAGAATAAAAAGACACAACAAATGCTGCAAGTTAAAGATTTGGCAAGTGAAAACAGATATGGCATGTGAGAATAAGCAATATCAAGGAGTCTTCAGCTCATGAAGTCTGTAGGTGAATGCCAGATAACTTTCTGCTCCAAAGCAACAGAAACATACTAAATATGATGACATTGCAATCACTTCTTTAATTTTTTTTTTTAAAAAAAAAAGTATTTCAACAGCTATTGCATTTTGAAATTGTGTTAGCTGGGCAACTTTATTCTTCAACACATGACAAGCAAAGCATAGGTCAAGAGCAAATGACAAATTGTTTATGTTCCTATTCTTAACATCTGGAAATTATAGTTCCAGAAACATGACTATTAAAAGTAATTCTCTGTACCTTGAAAGGACTGCAATTTGATACACATCGGTGAGCAATTTCATAATTTACTCGAAGTCCTGTTCTTTTTTTTATACCTTTCAAATGATCTTCCACCTCCAGGTTGCTTCTGTGAGGCATATTTCTCACCACCTTAATACTGTAGCAGTAGTGACGTACCGGAGCCTCGTTTGCCCTGAATCACAGTCATGCCACATGAGGTTTTATCAAAACAGAGGTTATAGTCATGGAGCAGACCTCAGTGCTGTGAAACCTGCTGATAAAGGAAGCTGCCAGTCAAAGTAACAAGAGATACCACATAGACTCCTAAGGATGTCCTGTCACATAGCATTGACCTCACATTCAGTTGACCTATGGCCACATAAAACAGAGAGATGTCAGCATTTTTTGAGCTGTTGATTGATTTTGCCCTGCTTTCACCAGGAAATTTGTCACTGATTTCATTTTAACCACTGGACCAATAGCATCACAAATATCACCTGGAACAGAATGAGGCTGTTTCATACAGAAATCCTTGTCATCAGTTAGGCTTGTGGTATTGGTTTCTCAAGCAGTTTAAAGCCGAGGCCGCCCCGCAGATTGCCTGAACAGTTTCCTTGTTGATGTCATTATTCTTTATTACTTTGAAGGCAGATTAGACAAGATCCAACTCATCTGTTATCTAGCCATTTTGATGGTTTAAGATTAATGGCTGTGATAATAGCCTGCAGTGCAAGTCAAGGCAAGAAATTCTGAAGAGTTCAGTGTCATCCATAAATCCATATATGACTGCTTTTTTGATGTAATGAGTGCAAATATTGAACACAACCAGGATGAAGTTATGGTGATCCTGGAGACCTGTCCATCCTCAGCTTTCAGGTGGACAGGCAGCATTTACAGAAGTGCTGATAGGACTCCAGACTCTACAAAAGGTGAAGGGGAAAAGAAGGAAAGGAAGGTTTTGTTGCATCTGAAATGTCTCCAGTCTTTCCTTGGACAGAAGAAAGGGCTCCACCATATCACCACCCTACCATGACAGTTCATTTCTGTGAGCTCATGAGCTGGTAGATAATTTGGAATTCTCAAAAGCTAGAGCAGCATAACAGTTGGGTGTTAGGGCAGCAGATCATGAATGGAGGACCCAGATGGAGATCACTGGGTGAAGACCAGGTACCTTCCCAAGTTGCCACAGTATAGAGCTGTATGCCCTTTTGTGAGGGAAGGAGAAAAGGGGACTGGAGAAATGTGTCATTTTTAGCTCTGACCAGGTAGCACCTCACCATTCAGATCCAGGTTTGTTCAAGCATGCAAACCAATTAATTGCACGTCTTTATCCTACACAAATAAGGAAGATTTAGGCCAGTCAGAGCAGTTCGGTGCCCAGTTAGACTGCATTTTAATCCAGCTTTAAAGCAATGCTGCATGTAATTGATCTGCCCCAAAGCAAGCAGGTCTAACACTTACTCCTCATCCACATCACTTGTCAGAACACAGGGGTTTCCTTTGTTTATTTATGTATTATTCCTTGAGACCTAGATAGAAAAACAGTTGTTACCTTAGTCATTGAGCAGAGTTTAAGAAATGCATATGGTCTTCACAAATTGCCTTTTTACATAGTGCTTGATTTTTCTCCTCTGTGTTTAAACATGGTACAATGTTTGAGATAGAAAGTGGACAAAAAAATGAGTTAATGTAGAATGCAGTTGAATGAGTAATTATTACACAACTTTGCGATGCCTTCTAAGTACACTATGCAACTTACACAAATTAAATACAAAAAGTCTCAAGTGTCTGAGCATACTGGCTCTGAAACAACCCAACAAAAAATAAAGATAAATAGAGAAGATTTTGGGTGATGGCTCTTACTAAGTATACTCCATCAGAACAGTATTATTTTATAATAAAACTATAAACAGCACACCAATTACAATGTCAGAACTAACAGCATCTTCTAGCAATAAGGTTCAATTTATTAACATTATTTTTTTTAATTGGGTTTCTTGTCTTTTTCACATAGCACAAATATTTCTCCTTTATTCTCAGACCCTAAACTCAACCCTTTATCTTATGTTAAGAGGCTAAATCACAAAGCATAGATGGAGTGAGGATAATAATTCCCAGCAGCAGTTCTGGCAAGAGCAGGTTGCAAATTGTTCATTCTGGGTTTGGCCATTTATTCAATTAGACAGGTAAACAGAGTATGAAATTTTTATTACACATGTCTATTCTACTGATTTGTTAGATTAGCTCTTTTGACATCTGCATAAAACAAAGATCAACTTCTACTCATTAGAACCCTGAGGAAAGATAATTTATTATTAGGCTTTGGATTTTTTTTTAAAGCATTTTAAGCTTCCTACATAGAAGGAAATAAAATCAAATTACTTAAATTTGTGCCTTTCCAGTCTGGTGGGACTGCTAGCTTACAAGTATGATGAAACTCCTATCTATATATACAGGTGGAACTTATCCTACAGGACATAAGAATATATCTTTTATAACCAAAAGGCAGAAGTTTCTTTCTAATAACAGCAGCTGGGAAGTGAAGGAAAAACAGGAATATAGGAACAGGAAGGCAGCTGCCTTGTCCATCATAAATCTTAATACCTGTTGATTTAAATGTGTTTACATATGTAAATGCAAGACATCACAGAAAGACCATGATTAGACCCTATAACATCACAAAGCAGTAGTTATTGCTAAAAAATAAAGTCCCAGGGCAGGTGTCCCTATTTGCTTTCAATCAAGTGCAGTGTTCAGTAGCCTATTGATTTCAGGACAAGAGTATAGTTTCAGTCCTAAATTTGGGAAGTATCAATTATTACATTTTTCAGGCATGCTCAATATCTTCTTGCTTTCACATGGGTGGTTTCCTCTCCAAAAGAAATTAAATCGGAAGGAAACGAGAAACCATTACTGAATATGGTATCTTAAAGGACAAGATCATAATCTTGTAATTAGGTTAGCTACTGCATGCTTAACTGTCTGCACAAAACTTGCATCCAGCTCTGGCACAGATGACATTGTGCCAGATTTCACACTGGCAGAGGGTCAGAGTTTTTGGATGCAGAGGCAGAGATACTCTCAGCTCCAGAGAGGGTTTTATTTTCTGAAGGTCACTGCCAGGGCTGCAGTTCTTCCAGTTGTACCTGCTGCTGTCTTTGAGACAGCTGCTTTGGGAGCTGGTATCTACCAGACGTGACAGCACAGGTCTGTGATTGGAAAACTCAGTTTATATTTGCACTGCCTTTGGGGTTACAACTAGAGTGTCTATTAAGCTAAACTTCTAGCAGTACCCAGTATTTAGCCCTAACAGTGCTCAGGATTACTTTAAGTAAAGCCACAGCTGTGCACTTGAACTCAAAAAAAGTGGACGAAACACCATTACTTGTAGCAATTATTTAGCATCTTGCTTATATTGCCAGCAGACCCTTACATCTCCTTCCAAGATATCTTTTGGGAAAGCCTGAGCAGTTTTTTTCTGCCATTCATGAATGGCCTGTTTGTCCAGTAGTCTCTGCCTCAGCAGAATTCATTCATAATTTCCTAAACTCAGATAGATCATGGGTATCTTTAAAGTCTTTTACAAGCTAAGAAAGGGACAGATTCCTTTCATTATTATGGTCCAGATTTACAGCATTTCATTTTTAAAAAAATGTATATAGGATAAAAACAGGTATCTGAAAATGAGTTACTGATTTAGGACAAAAACAAAGTATCCAGGCATATTTCTGTATACAACAAATGGAGCACAGTGCTGCACTCATGAGACCAATTTTCTTCTGCTCGCTGAAGCATGGATCCATACCAAGCCCTTCAGTTTTCCTTATGGCTCTCTACAACTGTATCCCCTTTTTTCCAAATGTATATTGAGTTTGCCATTCAAGTAGACTTGCCATATGACATTTCAGCCATGCTATGCAGGACCAGTGGGTGTCCTCTGTCGCACCTTGGTCTGTATTGCAGTAACAGAGCTGCAAGGTCCTTCCTTGTCCCTATCACCACAGAAAGCACATGAATGCTGCTTTTGCGTACATGGTTGCACAAGGCTGGAGGCCACAAGAACAGCCTCTTCTTTTTGGTTGCAGTGATCCCAGCACACTGATTCTAGTGCACATAAAATGAGGAGAAGACTCTTTCAGGCCTGTGTTCCTAACCCCAGGTACAAGTCTTAGCTGACCCTCTCCAGCCCTTTCAGGTGCCATTGCAGGAGCCAGGTTTCACGTGTGAAAGATGGATCTCATCTGAATTGTCTTTGACCTCCCCAGCAGGCACACCGGCTACCTTACATATGGTATTGACTTACACCCTTCTGTTCTCATTGTAGTTATACAAGCCCTACATTTCATTTACAGGCATACAGATATAGAGGAACTCACATACATGGGGCTGTGTGTGTAAGGTAAACATATTTTCAAAACTGTCTGCAGTATGTATTTACTTCAGCATAGACAATGTCAGGATGATCTGTTTCTCAAACAGTTTCAGGCATCAACTCATGTTCCACCCCAGTTAATACAGTTCAGCAGAGGTAGAAGCACATGCACTGAGAACTGGGAGCTCATATAATGACTTCATAACAACAACTCCAAAAGGAATTTTCACGTTCAATTGCACTAACCAAGTTGTGCGCATTTAATGTTCCCATCCAATGTTACCTGCTGCAGTCAGTATGTGATCACTGCTTTACCATCATGTTACTGACAGCCAGTTTGCTAACACACATCCAACACTTGCTGTAGTTTAGTTTGGCTGGGAGGAAGATAAGCAATCAGATCAGAAGAAGCAAATAGTCCACTTCATTAAAGGACCACTTTGAACTGAATTTTCAATTATATTTCTTTTACTGTCACAACCAGCTAGAATTTTACTTTATTTGCTCATAGTTACTTCTTCAGATTTTAGGTTTTCAGTGTGGGTAAAGTGTATCAACTAACCACTGTTCTTCTCTTTAGTAGAAGTATATTTGAGGCAGAATAAGGAGTAACTGCTAAATTTTTGGCTGATGCTTCTTTCTTCTGCCACACCCACCTTAAGTTTCTCCATCCCTTTCCACATACCCACCATTTAAACGAGTGAAGAAACATTTACCTTTTATTAAAACTGTCAAGAGAAGTACTTGCTTTTCTTAAAAAACTTAAGAGATTGATGGGATAGGTCAAACCCTTCTTTTTACTTTGACAAAGAACTAGGAAAATCAGAAGTTTGGCTAAAGTTTCATAGCTTTCAAGTATGAAAAAACATAATCTGGGAAGAAAAAAACCAGAAAAACTGCTAAAAAGCTATGAGCAAAGACGCAAGAAAATGCTACAAAACATCTGTAGATGAGCTACAGAAAAGAGCGAGGATTTGTTACCATTTCATTTTGGTCTCTCCCTTCCTCCTCAAATACAACTTTAAAAATCCCTGAACCTTATGTCACAATGTCTCTTGCTGTAGTAATAAATGTCTCTGCGTGACCTTGTAAACAGAATAATTTATGAAAATGTGTTTCTCTGCTGCTCAGCTACTCTGTAACCCACTTCCTCAGTCTGAGTCATAACAGCAAAGATTGGAATTAATAAATCCTGATCTTCAATACTATTTTACCTTTTAACAGGTAAAATATCTTGCCTGTCTTGCAGACACTGCTATGTCTGAATTTGTTGTAAACAGAAGGGTTTGGTATTCTTAATTGTGTAATTACATTTTCTTTAGCCTCATTGGAATTGAGGAGAGTAACTCAAAAAGATAAAGAAATACTCTGAGGTCTTGGAACATAATATAGCAGAGGACACTGAAAAAAACTAGTACTTCTCTTATGCAAGCCATGAGAGCAGTAGCTAGAAGGTTGTCTAGATCAATGTCAGCTCAAGATTATGAACTTTAGGAGTGGCTGACCTACCCTTAGACAAAGATGAAAATCTATGACTATTCATATTGACAGTTGTGTACTGGTCTTCATGATGGATATATACCCTTTCAACTGTGAGGCCATGACCACAGGCAAGGTTTCTCAATTCATGAAAACCTGTAAGACGCAGAGTAGGGAGGAAAACATCAAACAGCGATCCACAAAATTGCCATAAAATAATGAGTTCATACACTCCTGAAAGCATAAGAAAGCTGGCAAATTGTTGAGAAAGCAATTTTTTTAAATTTATCAACATTTTTGTTTTGTTGTAAATGATAACCATGATGGCAGCACCACACCAATTGCTCCTTGTGTATTTAAACAAAAATGTGATGGTCCTAGGATGTTAAAAGATCAGAACACTTTCCTGCAAAATAAAATTAGAGGATTATAATTATAGTAGCTAATTTGTATTAGTAGCTAAATTGAATTCTTATCTTTCCACATCGTTCTCTATGCTAAAGGGAACATTCACGTAAAAATGTCCTTCCAAAACATTCCATGATGGTTTACACCCTCCTCTGAGGCCACAAAAGGCCTCTGGGTAGGGAAAGGGTGCAGACATTGGCAAGGTCATTTCTCTGTCTCTACGTGTTACCAGTTTCCCTGTTTGATTCCAGATACTCCCGCAGAAGGTGTAGCAAAATCTTGTACATCTGTCATCGCAAAGTCTATTTGTTGATGTATAGGAAGGTGCAAAGATACAGGAGCTCCTCCCTGCCTGGAAGTACAGGAAAGGTTTTTTAACTCCTCAAAACACAAAAGATTTTGTTTCTTAAGGAGGTTGCCAAGAGACAAAATTCCTCTTTTTCATACACTATTCCTATTTAGTGAACCGGAGGAAAGATCTTTGAAATCTGCTTTTAGAAGAAGGTGAAAGTAGCAAAGGTCTGATTTGACTAATAGAAGGTCAAATGCTTCCTCTGTCAATGAGGTATAAACCTGGAGTTCTCAGGAAAGCAGAGCTTTAGCCTGGAAATTTCATAAAGGAAAGTCAGCTTATAAAAAAGACAGCAGAAACCATTTCTGAAACCATGTCTCTTCACTGTCATCATCAAGTAAATTAAGAGGATGAAACAATTTCACATTTAAAGAGATCAAAGTTCTGAATTTTTTTTAACCACTTGAACCAAATACATTTTTCTCTTAAAACAGGAGTCCTTCAGTTGTTTACCCCTTCTGATTAACAGGCAATTAAAAAAAATTAAAAACTACTAAAAGACTCAATGAAAACAGAAGGAGCCTCCCCAGCTCCCTATGTGTCCTGAACTGTTTCAGGGGAAGCCATTCCACTGTACCCCTATAGCAGAGTAGGGTGAAAACTTGCCAGAGTTGCTTCTACTTTCTCCTATGGAAGAACCCCCTATCCTCGTTTTTTTAAAAGACAGTTACAAACAGAAGAAAAGCAGCATTTTCCCTGTGTTTTTCTCTACCAAGGCCTAAACACCAATCATGTTACACATGAAAATGGCAGTACATTTGTACTGTAAGATGCACGCTTAGGAATGTTCTCTGAATTTCTGACATTTGAACCACAAAAAGATAAACGTATGATTTGTAAAAAAACAGAGCTGGAAAGGATTTCAAACAAGTCACCCAATTACACCTCTTTTCCCCAAAACAAGAACATATTTCAGGGTTTTAAATCCATGTATTAATTGTGATCTATTAAACCAGACTTGCAAACAACTTGTAAACTACCCTAAACAAAAAGTAAACCTTTGTGTGAAAGCACTGCAGATACTGCAGGTAGGGTCCATGAACAGCACAGCTGCCAAAAGACTGAGTATGTGTTGTCTGCACAGGCCATGGCTGAAGAAGAGCAAGAATACCAAAAATCTGATGCACGCTAAACACTGTTTACAGGCTGTCTTGCTCACTGCCCTCGTAGATCTCAGCAACTTCCTAATGAAAAAAATAAATTTATTTTTAAGGCTATGTCTATCATTTTTAGCTGTCTACATCTTTATTTCATTATTACTTCTTCTGTGCCCCTCTTCTGGTTCTAGCTCCCTGTGCACCCAGCAGATACACTACATTGCTAAACATAGAACTGATACACTCGGTCTCCAGAAAAACTACATGATCTCTTCAGATCAGTGACTTTCAAAAGGACAGAGGGTATGGATCTGTACACTCAGCTTCTACTTCCCTGATCCCTAGTGGCCTGCAGGAAAGGATTATTATTTCAGGGCAGTCCCTCCTTTCTCTTTCCTGAGGAATAATTTGGTGCATCCTAAACCACCTCTATCTAAATATCTGAAAGTCATTATTCGTATTAAGCATACAGAAAATTATATTCTGTAACTTCCCTAGGTAGCTTCTTTTATTAATCATGCACCCATAGTGTAAAAGGTTTTACCCAGTGTCTCACCAGCTCTTTTTTCTTCTCTTTAGCTGGAAGTTACTTTTAACTTTAGCCATGTAAAGGTCATGCAGAAAGGTCTACTGCCATACCTTATGCAAGTATTTTAGTTCTGGAAAACAGCTACTGTTCATCTCCCTTCAGCCTTGTATTTCTAAGATGAACACAATTATTTCATTCAAGCTTCCTTTATAGGCCCTGTTTCATAAATCTGTTATCATTCCTGGTGTTCCCTCCTGCACTCTCTCCAGTCTGTGAACAACATCCCTCCAGTCCTCTGTTTACACTGGGACAACACAGTGCCCCAGTGCTGGCCTCACCAGTGCCTCAGACATCATTTATTTCCTTCCACATCTGACATTTGTTTTATTATGTGTCTTCCCCTGGTCCCCAACAGCACAGCTGATGCAGACTCAGTCTGTGATCTACAGCATCTCTGTAATCCACCTGTTCTTTGTTCACTTGCTTATTTTTTTTTTTTTCCTTTTGCCTCAAACATAGTACATTGCATTTGCACTTCCTGGATTTCATCTTGCTGTTACTGTGCACTTTTTACAATTCCTGGATTTCATCTTGCTGATACTGTGCACTTTCTCCAATTTATCAAAATCATATTTAATTTTAGACCCATAACCCATCATGCTTTCAGCCTTTCCTAGCTCCACATCATCCGGATTAGCACAACATTTCCATTTTATCACTTAAGTCATTAAACAAGACATTATCTCTCTGCTACAATTAACCCTCAGGCCATCACTTGCAACATCTTCCCAATATAAGGCAGCAAATAGGGCCACAGGCTGAAAGTCTGTATCACGTTCTGTATGCAGATATGTGAATGTCTCATAGCACTGTGTCAGTAATAAATACTCAGTAAACATCCTCTGTTTCTGTCATGCCCAGCAAACCAGGTAACCTGTCAAGAAAAAAATTAGATTAGACTTGATATTGTAATTAGTGGGACAATTTGAGGGCTTCAGCCATAGCCCATGGATGTCTGCAGGGAGTTCTGGAGTGACCATATTGCCAGGTACTTCCATTATTGTTTTGTTTGCCGGAGTGGTTTTGGTTTGTTAGCTTGTATGTTTATGATTCACGTATGATCAACTCTTACTTTTTACTGGTGATTTCATAAAACTGAAACATTCTTCTCACTTGGGACTGAAAATGTAAAATCAAAACAAAACACCAGATACATCCCCAGAATCAGGAATTTCAGTCCTCAAGGGACATCTCTCTTCCTCCTACATCAGCAAAATCTTACTGTTGCTGCCCAGTAGCAACCTGCAGTTCACATTGCTACTAGTACATCACATCAAGTTCAGCTAGTACCTTTCCACCGTTTGGTCATCTGTCCTTCCCACTCAGCTGGCAAGGTAATCCTATATTACCACGTGAGTGTACACACAGCCATACACGTAAAATCAAAAAGTGAAGACAAAGTAGATATAGGAAGAAAATTATCAAAGGTATCAGAACTAGTATAGCTTCCTGAATTACACCACTGAAAGTAAAAACTACATTGCAACTCTCCAGGCATTTTTATCTGAAACACACTGTAGATTATAAATTCTTCTAGCAATTCTCCTGGGACCAGAATTCAAAAATCCACAGCACCTGAGTAATAGGATACTGATCTTCCACCGCCAAGGTCAGCAAAAGAAAAGAAGTGTCTAGAGTATATTGGATGGGTTGATATTGTCACTTTCAGAGACAGGCAGTCAAAACGCTCATTCTGCCACCTGTATATGTTGCTTGAAGTGCAGGACAAAAATGTAAATACATGTGTAATCCAGTGACTAGTATGAATCAGTGATCTACAAAGTGTGTGTTCATGCATTACAGGAACATAAAGATACTTGGTGTCTACCTCACACCTGCCTGAGAGGAAGCCTTCTGCTCATCCCTGTCTCTTCTCAGTTTTCTTGGTTTCAGTCATTTCAGCACAGACCCAGCCTCAGCAGTCTCAGAGCACAGAAACGCAGTTGTCACAGAAGTGCGTTTCTGCACTTCTCTGTGGCTCCCATCATTTTGATTCAATTACACTTCGATGCATAGATAAGAAGTATCAGCAGGAATTGGTTTCTAATTCTGTCACTTATGACAGAACTGCTATTTGCTGTATTGTGTGCTCCAGGCAGCCCTGCTTTATTGCAGTTCTTTTTTATGATAATCTAGGACAAGCTTTATCAACAAAACAACTAAATTCCTGTTCTCACATCTTTCTTTATGATCTGAAAGAAAATTGGCACTTGATATGTCTAAAATAAGTTCCATAATGGCAGCAAAACTGCTTAAATACATTCAGTGTGCTGAAAATATCAGATAAATGGCAGGCCTGGCTCATGTTAACAAGCTTTGCACTTTTTGTGTTCTTTTCATCTGTGACAAAATTCAGCACTTACCAGCCATTAAGGTTGCATTGTGCAAGTCAAAAATGCAGACAGATATTCTGAGATAATTTTAGTCATATAATTACTGTACAAGACATTCAGATATTGTATGCTCAGATATTTTTTTTCTCCTTTTAACAAAACATGCATATAGAAAAAAATCAAGAATTCTAAGAAACAAGATTTTATTTATGTTCATCAAAACAGCTGTTTTGAAGACGGCAGGATTAATGGCATTATCAGGGACCACATCAACCAAAAAGGTCATATCCTAAAGCAGTGAGAAAATATATACATGTTTTCAAACTCCAGAAATCTAAAAACAATGCCAGAGGTGATTAGAGCAACAATATTACAGCAGTCTGCACAAGGAGGTGCTGGATATGCCACTCCTTAATTGCTGACATTCAGAAAAAAACTTCCTGAAGTGAACATATTAACCGTCTCCTCTTGCAGTTACCTGCCTATTCAGACAGTCTGTGTGATGGCACATAGTATCAGCACCTCCTTCCTATGGACCTGGGTCACGTGGCAGCGATTCGCTATTCCAAGGCACTGCACAGGACAACAGAACAGGACTTTCAAAAGAGCTCACACAGTCTAAATGCAAGGAAAACAACAGGAAAGGGAGCTTTGAGAGGACAGAGGGAGGCATACACGAACTTGCTCAACGCAGCCCCTCAGCCTGCCACTCTGCAGACTGTTAAGTTGTTCAATATAACACCCATAAAAACCACGAGAAAGGAGAGAGCAGTGCAAGGTGAGTAGAATAATGCCATGTCTCCTGCCAGCCATCTTCAGTCATGAAAGATTTTATCTTTACAAAAAGCCAAGCTTCATGTCTGTTTTAATCAGTTCATCACCATATGGAAAATGGAGGTAACATCCTTGGTTGCACAATGAAGGGCTGTAAATGAAAGAAAAGTTCATGACTTCATGTTAGCTGTCCTACTTCAAGTTATCTGTGGGTTTCTGGGCCTGCCAGTTCAAGATGGAGTAATTTCTGAAAACTGGGTTTCTGAAAATCAGAAACTAAATGAACACTTTTCCCGTGTTAGCCATAGCTGAAATTCAAACCAAATACATAGTAGTTTTAGGTTTAGTGAAATATAAGGGTGGAAAAAGAGAATCTTTCTCATGGTCTGAATTTTCAGGTTTCACGAACTGTGAAAAAAAGAACCCTCTCCAAAAAAAGGAAAACAAAAAAACCTCTTGAAACCCACAAATAAAAGTTTTTCTCGATAAGCAAAAAGAGCCAACACTAGAAAGCTCACAAGATAGGCTATTTTCATATGCTTTTCTGATTAATGAAAAAATTTAAATAAAATTCAGAAAATTCTTGATTTTCAGAGTTCTCAATCTCTTCTCCAAAATGAAGGAGCCCGAATATAAAAAAAATCTCAGGGAATAAGTAACTCCTGCAGTTCTTCTTCAGAGCACTTAAAATGTCAGTCACTTTATCTAAATCAAAGGCTCTAGCAAAGCTTTGGCTGTTTGCTGAGCCCAAACATGTGGCTTTCACAACCTGGTACATGCCCAAAAGCAAGACGCAACTTGTGTTATTAAAAGGATGTTTATGACATAAATATCTGCTAGGGATCAGAGAGACAAAAAAACAGAATAATTGGACCCTGGTTCTGGCTGTGAGTTTGCTGGGTTTCAGGATTATTATTCTGTAAGGACACTTTCCATCCTGAGATCTGAGTATTTATTAATCTTAACTGATCAATCATTACAACATGCTAATACTATGACATGCAAGTATTATGAGACTGAAAAAATACAAGTGAAGTAGAAGTGATGAGAAATTCCTTTTCTGTTATGATTTCTGAAGTTATCTTTGTTTCCTGCATTGACATGAACAGTAAGACAGAGAGACATACTTCATCTTTCCTAGGAGTGTGGTTTTTTGGATCCCTGTCATAGCACTGCAACATGTCTTTATAGGACTGCTTTCAGCCAATGGCATGAACTATATCAGGTGTTAGTTTCATCTTCATTTTTTTAAAACTGGATGATTTTTTACCATAAGGATCCCTAAGAAGTCTGTTCACATTATAACAAATGTCAGTGAACATCCATGAGTTATTGCTAATTTGCTCAGGCTAGTGGCCTCTGGCTATCTCAGCTTTTAACATATTAGCCACAGGAAAATATATGCTCCCATTCCTAGTGCATTTCTAGAAACACATCTCTGCCTGACTCTTTTGGTCAACAATCTCACATCTCAATTGGTATCTTCATGAACATCACATGAGTTACAGATGGAAGGTTTTTCTCATAAAGCGTATTTAAACCCTCCTACTTTAATCCAGGACAAGCCCAAAGAAAAGCAAAACTAGCCAAGATTTACAAAAACACAACTGAAATAAACATTCTGCCTTTTTTTGTGTCTATAGCCAGAAGAGTAAGAAAAGAGATGGGATAAACCAATGTACTAACTTATAGTTTCTTTTAAGATTCAAGGGGTCAAAAACAAGGGAAACAAACTGTACCATATTTTTTAATTCTTGTTTTGTCTGAAATTCCTGGTTTAAAAACCAATTGGAAGAGTACACAAAACTGAAAAGATGTGTTGTAAATTCACAGTACACCTTTTCCACTTGAGTCAGCTGTGTGGGGCGTTTATTTAAAGTAAGCTCCAAAACCTGAGCTTCTTCTGTTCTTTCTTTGCCTCAGCACTGAAATCTGAGTGAACTGGCACATCCCTGGTCAGAAGTTAGTAAACTTAACCAAAGCATCCACCCTGAAAAACTTCCAGCAGATATTGCCAGAACACTTCCTAAGTCACCATGGTCTTAATAAGCTTTGCCAGCTGACCTGGGGAGAGCAGGCCTATCACACTCTGCTTTTCTTGACTCTTAAGTGTCTTTAATTTGCTGGTCACAAAAGTGTGTGGTCACACTCTCCTTTCGGTTTCCTTCAAGTAACACCATTGACTGCAGTCTCTGGCTCATGACCAGTCCAGAATCTGACCTTTCACAACACGGAAAATGTAACACATTGCTTTTGCTATTTTCTTTTTGAACAGCAGAATTTCACATTTTCTGTTGTATTCTTTCATGTATTGCCATCACATTTTGTTTCACCTGGTCATGACAGTATACTGAGTTTCTGTTTTCCCATTAGATTTGTAATGAACATAGAAAAGTATTCTTCAGTCCCAGTCCACATGGATAGACTGGGCGCAGGAAAATATTTTGTAGAGGAGTATTTGATTCTAAGAACAGATGTCCCAGAGAACCAGGACTTTTTGTTTTGTTTTGGCTTACTGGGCTCACCATAAAGAGAAAAGGGAAAAAAACTATACAAAAAATTTAAGTCCAAATCTGGATGTAAGTTGAGGTTCATTCCCAGTCAAGTTTTGCTTTGATTTCTGATTTCCAAGTAAAACTCTGTCACAAGCGCTGTCATCATATGCTTCCAACTGTGTATCCTAAGCTGGGCTCAGAATTACCCACATATGCATCATGCACAGCAAATCCTCCAGTTTAGAGGCTGCAGTGGAACTTTGAACAGACTGTATTTCATTTACGTTTGAACATATTTTCTGTGTACAACCTGGATTCACCTGCCTCCACAAAGGGATATGTTTGATTTGCAGTGGCACAATCCAAGGCCAGCAGAGTGGCAGAGCCCCCTTTTGTAGGCTGGTAGCAGCCCTTGGTCAGACGATGGAGCAGGAACCTCTAGATGTGGACACATATAAGGTTCCCCAGCACCTCACAGAAACACATACGTCTCATCTCCAAATCCTTACAGCTGCACATGTGAGGATCAAGAGTCTAAGGGAAGGCACAAGTGCTCAGCACTGCTACAAGCAGCCATGAGTTACTGCCTCCTTATTCTTCCTCTCTTCTCTTTCCTCTTCCCAACAGTAAAGCTGTATTTGTGATAAATGAGAATTTCCAAAGCCACACTTTCACTTGTTGTTTCTAAAACCAAACTGTGGCCATCTTTTTTCAGTCACCTAACAGCAATCTTTTTTATGTTCAGGAGAAAAAACAGACCTATGCGGTTAAAGTATTGGATAGGAACTGGATTTTGCACTGAGTGCTTGGCTCTCGTGTAGATTTGCTGTGTAACTGTGAAGAATTCACTTACTTACTAATCATGAAGTTCTCATCCACTAGGTATATCAGAAATAAATATGTAACAGGTAATTTCAGGCCCCTCTTGTTTAGATTTTACAAAATCTAGCCAGCATAACCATATGCTATTCAAGCAAGAGCCATAATTTGGACAGGAGGAAAGACATTTGTTTTATTTTAATCATAAAGCTGGTTTGTCCCTTGATCTGTGCAAGATGCAAACAATACAGAATTACTGGGGGTCCAAACATACACTTCTTGGAGAGAAAATGAAATTACTAGATTAGCTTCATTAATCAAGAATTAAAAAGGAAAAGGAAAACTGGAAGTACAAGAAAATTTTCAAAGTAACTGTTATTTTAGTACTGCAGAATGTCATTAACTTAGGAATTCAGGGTTTTCCTGGCATGAATGGTGTACCAGATGTATGATATATCAGTTAAAACAGAGTGGCATGGCAGTTACATAATGGTCTGTTATTCCATGTTTTCTTTACCATGCTACCGGTGTTGACACAATTACAAAATCTGCACTGTCCCCTTACTTTCCCATCTAGGCATCTGCTTGGAGCTCCTGGGAATAGTCTTTGATACATCCTCAATAATGTCAGTTTTGTCCCCTTTTTTTTCTGAATTCGCTTACTTGGATTGTCCAGTTCCACTGATGCTCCAGGACTTGGGGAAGCTCTATCCCCAGTGCAAATTTTCTCTCCAACATACAGCCTTTTTGTTCTTCCATGCTGCAGTGAAGAACAGCACCCAGTTGCAGCACCCTTGTTGACTTTGGAGAAGATGGGACAGAGAAAGATGTCTTTGCCCCATGACAGGTACTTGCATGGTAGGTGTCATTCAGACCACAGACTCCCCAGGACTCCATTCAATTTGGTGCTACGTTCTTCAGGTGCCAGCATCCAAGGTGGGTTTTATGCAGCTCAGCTCTATGATCTTCTGACCTGCAGCCTAGTCCTATACTCAGCAGGGTGCAAGGCTGCAGCACTAAACAGGACTCACATTTGCATGTGGTTATACCTTCCTCATCTCAAAAATCCTTATGTGCTCAGTGTGCTGCAGAGAAAGTATCTTGCAACTGAGAGCTTTTCTTGGTGCTCTTAAACCTTGTTAGCAAGCCCGCTGCTTGTTAAGAGCTGACCAGATGCAAAAGTTTGGCATTAAAATGAGCATACTTGAAGACAGCAGAGATTTCTCTCAGATGTGCTAATATTTGTCTGCTTTGCAAATTAGCATCCTGGGCAATTGTTCCTAGGCAAGGACAGGAATATTTAGTAGCAATTTTACTAAGCCTGGAGTATGTGGGGTGGTTTAAAATACATTTGGCTGGCTATTGGAGGAATATTTAGTAGCAATTTCACCAAGCCTGAAGTATCTGGGGTGCCTTAAAATACATTTGGCTGGCTATTGGCTGCCTTGCTCAACCATCAGCTCAGGAAAAAATGTAGTGAATCATCACTTAACTCAATGCATTCAGATGTAAACTTATTCTGTAATGTCCTTGCATGTTTACTAAGCACAACCTAATGAATTTTAGACTTTTGCCATAAAAATATTTGGAATTATCCACCACTTTCCAAAACAGGTTTAATTATTATTAATTGCATCCCTTCCCACAGTCTACTATGCAACCTTGCATAAAATACTATGATTCATTAATCATACTTTTTGAATACCCTGGCATTTGGAGGCATAACCTAGGTCCAGGCGGCACTGAACACAGAGGACTGCTGTAGCCATAGCTTCCAACATGCAGACCAGACCACTGCTTATTTGGCACCTTCAGGAAGTCATGATAGAAAGCTTCCAGTTAGCCCATAAAGCCATCCTGTTTTCACAGTGCTCTCAAGCAATATGGGCCAAGAAACATGTGTTGTTTGACATAAATTACAGACGTGACCCATGTCCCCAAAAATAATTATATGGCACCAGGCAGTGCTGGAAGATTAGGAGGGAGACAAAACCCATTGTAGTAACTTACTGTTCACTTTTAATATAGCAGATGCTAATCTTAAAAGATGTTTAGTCCTCTGAAAGAAGCTGCTCTGAGTACCTGCTAATTTCAATGTGTTATAGTAGCCATTATTACCATTATATTAGTAATGTTTTCAAGCCCCTTTTCTTACCTTTGTTTAAATATTTGAACTTTCTTGAATCTCAAGCAAAGCACAAATACCCAGTTTCCCCCATGAAATATTTGTGTTATGGGTTAGAAGAGATAAAAATCTAAACCACTGTAGAGGAGAGATTATAAACCTGAATTTATAACCACATTCTAACCAGCAAAATGAAAAATAAACGGGTCAGTAGAGAAACAACAGAACCTCTCAAAGGAAAGGGACCAAATCCTCAGCTAATGTAAACTGCAGCTTCATTAAAATCAATGGATCTATGCCTGTGTACACTGGCAGAAAATATGGCTCTGGATCTCTGCTTCTACTAGTGGGGTCTATATGGTAAGCCTTCACGTGTCTGAGTTCTCTTCATAAATGAACGACTGTGTTTAGCTAACTTCATACGTACAAGTTTCCTGTTTGTGACTTCAGTAACATCCATGAATAATTCATGGTGGAAAGTTACAGATTTATAGTGCTTTTCCATCTTTTTACCACCAGGCTTGTACTTAGCACACTCAGACAGTATCATTTCTAGAGACTTAAGTCAGGCAATGCAACATATTTCTCATATAAGAAATAATTGTTTGCGTAACACTTGATGTCTGCAAAGCCTTTCTCACAAATATGCTCATATTTGTTCGAATTTTGGCAACACAGTGAAGGATAAAAAACTGGGAATGGAGATGAGGATGCCAGACCCAACTGACTTTCATAAAACCTTTCACATGCAGAGATATTCAGCAAAGTACCTGCAGAGCTTTCAGTTGGAGCAGTAATGCAGGCAGGTGTGAAGGAGACAAACATGTGACACACACACCTTGCCCAGACATCTACCAACCTTGGTGGAAGCTGAAATAACAAAGCCTAGTCAGAGTTCATGATCCCCTTGCTAAGCATGGAAAGACATGGCCTGTCAACAGCAGAGACCCAGGATCAGATCCAGTTCTCCATCCCCACTGCTTATTTCGTTCCTTTGGTACATGGCAGCCATTAAGTCCACTGTAGGTGCAATTTGGTTCACATGCAGTTTTTAGCATGGTGAATGCAACACATTATCACCTATATTATCTGAGAGACATATTTCACCTTGCCATCTCACATTCAAGATCACCTATGACACAGGGCAAACTACAGCACTGCCCAGAGGGCTTCCTCTTTGCCACAGAATCACTTATTCCACTCAGTTAATTACAGCAGAAAACACAATTCTTAGTGCACAGGCTTTTAGACAAAATGTGTAAGTGTTCTTCCTCCTTATGTAATTGCAGAGCATGCCATTCCTCTCATATCCCTCACTTTTCCCTCTTCTGTACTGTTACCCCAGGGTATCCATAAACCCCATCTCTGGCTACAAAAAAATCAGTATGATTATTCTGAATTTTCAACTGCAGTCATTTTGCTGTTTGTCTGTCAGTAAAAATCTAGATTTTCCCAGTGTGCCATATACCTTGAAAGTGTTCATCTTTTGATCTTTCTTTTTCTTTTTTTGCTACTAAGATGTTGGCCTTTTCAGCAGAAGTCCAATTCTGAAAAGTCAATTAGTAATTTTGGACTCTCCATTTTAGTGTTTCCCACATCAGATACAACAATACTACCTCATTTTCTGAAAGAGCTCAGTATTCAGTCCTGGAAAACTGGATCTTCAGAATAACCAGTCACTAATCTTCCCTAGCTCCTAAGTCATGAATCTCAGAGAGAGAGAGAGAGAGAGAGAGAAAGATACTGGATTTGTTTATTTAATGACATATTCATTTCTTTATCAAAGAAAAAGAAGGTGAATGAAGATACAGGAGAAAAAAACAAGTAGCAGCAATGAACCATGAGTCAGACTTATACTAAGCCTGCAAGGAATGACTGTCTAGAATTGGGGCTTTACTAAATCTAATCCAGCAGAGACTAATGAAGAACACCCTCACTATTGCCCACAGGAATTTTTCTAAAAGGATTTCAATCCAAAATTCAGGTTTGAGAAGGAGGAGGAAGTTGGTGAGTCATCGGGTTCTAATAAATCAAGTTTGTCTGTGTATTTGCAAGATGATCTTACTTTCTCTTGTTTTGAATTAATGAAAGGAACTGAACTGTTCTTGACAAAAGCTCATTAGTACTCTAAGATGTACCTTTTTCATCTAAGATCTTTTAAAATTACAATCTATTTTGCATTATTTAGACAAATTAAACTACTGTAGACTATCCCTTTTAAAAATAACCTGCAGAGCATTTTTATGTCTGGGTCTGTACGCTGGAGAGCCTGGAGTACCAACCATCAGGAAAAGCAAGTGCCTCTGCCTGAGTCCGACCTCCAAGGAAAAGCTGATGATCAAAGATCACCATCCTTTCCCTCCATTTGCAAATGTCCCCCAAGGCAAAATATCAGAGAGGAAAACAGATGTCATGAGAGACAGAATCATAGAATCATTTATGTTGGAAAAAAAAACCCTTAAGATCATCAAGTCCAACTGTAAACCTAATACTGCCAAATCCACCACCAAACCATGTCCCTAAGCACCATATCTGCATGTCTTTTAAACTCCTCCAGGGATGATGACTCAACCAGTTCCCTGGACAGCCTGTTCCAATGCTTGACAACCTCTTCAGTAAACAATTTTTTTTGCTAATATCCAGTCTAAGCCTCTCCTGTTGCAACTTGAGGATGTTTCCTCTCTTCCTGTCATTGCTACTTGGGAGAAAAGACCAACACCCACCTCACTACAACTTCCTTTTAGGTAGCTGTAGAAAGCAATAAAGTCTTCCCTGAG
This sequence comes from Falco peregrinus, assembly GCF_023634155.1. NCBI lineage: Eukaryota > Metazoa > Chordata > Aves > Falconiformes > Falconidae > Falco > Falco peregrinus. The sequence goes on from NC_073739.1 coordinate 10,189,869, forward strand.
TGTCCTATTCTCCAGGCTAAACATTCCCATCTCCCTCAGCTGCTCCTCAGACAACTTGTGCTCTAGACAGATATTAGAAAAATTCTGTACAATATCCAGGAGGATTTCATCCCCAACAAACTGACCAGGGAAATCACCAGCAGAAAGATCATCCCCAGAAGAATCAGTAGGATTCTGAGATGTGTTTGAAGCAACACTCTGAGTATTAATAGACAAACTCCTACCTGAAGCTGTCAAAACAGGACACCAAAGTGGAGGAAACAAGGGTGCCCAGAAAAAACTCAAATGAGATGTTTTCAGAACAGGGCATGATACGGAGAGCAAAGGGCCTATGAAGGAAATGGAAAATAGAAAGTAGAAGAGATCTGGATTTTGTCGTGCAAGCTGGAATTGTTACAAGAAGATTGAAGGAATGAACTTTCTTCAAAATTTGCAAGAAAGAACATGAGTCATTGTCTGTGAAGACATTGTAACAGCTTATGGACCAAAAATCGTGGTGAATAATATATGCTTAAAACACTTCATGAATCTTTTTGAAGGACCTAGTCTCTCTCAGCTACCTTCATTAACATAGTTCTTCAAAAAATTAATGTCCATGACAATGTTCTAAAGGAGCTTCAGATTTATGAGATGCAGGTAAAGCACAATTAAAGGACCCCTACAACATTTTATTTACATCTTAGTAGCAGAAGACCTTGACAAAATAAGATGTTCAGATAATTGCCATAGAACATCCCAAGAACTTTTTTTGGCTATGAATATTCTAACTATCAAACTTGATCTATAAAACAAGTTCAGTTCTTCCCACAAAAATATCTGGCTCAACAAATGAAAAAGACTGTATACACAGAAGCATAAACTAGTTTATCTTATTTGGAAAGTTATATGCAGAAGGAAGTTGTGTGCAGAATCTGTTGTATCTATTATATATATAAATAAAACCAATTTTTGTTTCCATCCCTTGATGCCTTCATCATATTGAACTAGCAGGAGCCAAACAGAGCATTATGATCATTTCCGTAATTACAGATTGATGAAATTTCTACTGAGAAGGATCCATCACCTCTGTTAATGGGAGGAAATAAGAATCCATACCTTGTTCATTCACAGTTCCCAAAAGAACTGAGCTCAGATAATAAAATAAAGGCCAAGTAGTTACTCAAGGCTCTATGCAAATTATAATAAATTTCCAAAGTCCCTTGTTTTATTGTTTAGATCAGAAAAATAGAGGAATCCATGCATAAAATCAGAAAGGAAACAAAAATCAACACAAACAAACTACAGAGCGGCTCTTCAAAAGTTCTTCTCAGACTGGAAAAGAAATCTCACTTTATAACTCATTACCATGATGGTTGAATAACTAAAACAATTTTAAAAGATGCCAAACCCCTATGCCCTGTACAGAAGAACAGAAAATAGCCATGCCTCAAGGCTTTTGAAAACTCTTCCTCTGAACATCTCCTCCCACTGGTGGGATAAAAGGATGATTGGACTGAAGTCACCACAACTATTCATTTCCCCAGTTATGCATGATAGATAAGCACCTGAGTGAAATAAGACTTCACAGTCTAGCCACGACGAAATCAGCTCTGATGGGCATTTCTTGCCTGTGGAACAGACATAACCCTGTTTATTTCAGGTCTTGTAAAAGCTAAATTTACTCAAAAAAACAAGGTGAACCTAACTTGCAAAAAAAGCTAAATTTATACATTACCTATGTTTAGGAGACTTCTAATTCCAGTACTAAGCAAATCTAATCCACCTGTCAAATGGTAACTCTACCAGAACTATCTGTGTGTGTGGTTAGAAAGGGACTAAAGTACTAAACAATTTCATAGAGGTTGGACAGAAATAGGACATTAAACAAATACATACATTTCATGTAAAAACCATGACTTGGGAGTTTGCAGCTTTTCTCTTTTCATCTTGAAAGTGGAATCAGACCCACTGTCAGGCAGTCAGATGGGTAACATCTGCCTGTCCTTTCCCAGGAACCTGCCTCCAGCCACCAGGGCCTTCCCAAACTGACAGAAAGCAACTGTACAAGGATATCTGCCATTTACCTCAGTGCCTTCGGGTGCGTCCTTCTGCTCCCACGGGCCAGGGTAGTCATTCATCTCTTGGTTTTGCTCTCCTTCCTTAGGAGCTAAAAACCCTGGTCTTCTCATGGTCATTGTGACCCAGGCTGCCCTGCCTTGCTAAAGTCAAAGAATACAACATCCACTGCACTTTCCTCATCACTAGAGCCAAACACCTCAGCAAAAAAAGGCAGCCAGAGTGGTCCAGCACAATTTGTTTCATATTTCATAACTTGCTGTTGCCCACAAGTATTTGCTATCTTTAAGCTTGGGGGAAAATACCAGTATTCCAGCTTTCTTGGATGGTAATGTCCTTCCCTTTTTTTTTTTCTCTCATTTCTCTGTATTTCATTTCCTTTTTGATTATAAGTCAATGTCTTCTCAGTATCTCACCTTGATTCTTGAATTTGTGTGTGGAATTCCATTTTTAGATTAGGTGCTGAATGCCACCCCTCAGCTATACTGATGGTAACTCAGAGAATGCACAGGTCTGCTTTAAAAGTTGTGTTCAGGTTTGGAAAATAAAAAGGTAAAAAAAGTCCTCTAATGTAAGACCACTACAGAGCTTTCATAACTGGTAGCTTCTTCCATAAGGTGGCAGAAAATAAATAGGATACGTTTCAGAAAAAGAAAAAAACCCAAACAAAACCCAAACTCTTTCTAGCCCTCAATACATGCATTCTTTTCAGCACTGAGTCCCAGAAGCTCTGGTGTTTTAAAATATTCATCAGTTATGAAATTCCAGAAGTTAATATCAACATTCTTCATCTGAATGTCTGAAAGTTGACTTTAAGTAAAAATCCCTTAACAGTTAGAAGGGATTCTATCAATTTCAGAAGTTGTTGTGGAAAGATGTAAAGTTCTCTCTGGGTTTAAAGTACTTAATGGTAAATTTAAAGTGCTGCCTCTTCACACTCCCAGGTGCATAAATTTTGATTCCAATCTCCAAGCTCAAGGTTTTCTGGTCTTATGACAAACTCTAAACTCATAAAAGTAAGTGTAATGTGTAGATCAGTGTAATGTTAGCATCTGCAGCTCTTCTGTTGCTACTAAAGCACTGACCTTATAAATCATACTACTGCAGAGTCATCATCCCTCTAATTAATTGGCCTATTAGATAGGTCTGCCAAGATTAAAGAACCCAACATCCACTGTTGCCTCTCTACAATAAGAAAGAATATCCTGGCAGTGCTAATACTAACACACATCTGGTATTGGTCAGTGTCATGAAACAGAAGGAAAAAATTGTCTGCTGGGGATACTGGAAACCTGTTATGCAGAATCTCAGTTCAGTCCTTGTAATCATGCATGGCTGATAGTCACTCGGGATGTAAGAGTTGCATAAGCACCTCAGGCACCTTTGGGAATTTGATCTTCAGCCCCTTGAATGACTAAGCACAAGGAATACTCCCTGTAGCAGTCCCTCCTCAAAAAATAACAAGGAGTGGGAGAAACTTATTCAACCCATGCAATTTTTCCATTGCAGAAAAGGCTGCTACAATGTGAAGATCATTAAATAAAAAGAGAAGCAGCGAGGGAATAAGCAAAAAGGAAAACTGGGGTCTTAGAGAAGACTCTGAGGTAGCATGGGGAAGTTGGTTAGATAAGCCTGAACACATCCCAGAACAGGCTAGAAATAAATAATATTTACATCAGGAATTCATTATTTTACCATTTTGTAAGTCAATAGGTTTGCAATCGATTTTGCTCATGTGTCTTTTATGTCTAACACAATGTGTTAGTAGACTGAAAATATATTTTGTATGGTATTTCAGACACAAAAATACTCCAGAACTTTTCAGGCATACTTCACACAGCTGCAAAAATTCAGTGTGCACATACTTGCCTGCACAACTTTGCTCTCATGTCACTTGGAGTAGAATTACTAACTTGCTTAAGCCTTGCAGAGTGGCAGGAAGTGGATGCATGTATTCTAGATAAGACAGAAAAAGAATTACTGCCTGAGGGGTGACTACTGACGTGCTTGGCAGGGGCAGAAGATTTTAAGGCAAAGTGCTAAAAGATCTCGGGCTGTGGAGATGCAGACAATAACAGAACAAGTGCAGAAAGAGAAAGAAACAGAAGAGAAGGAAACAATAGGTTGACAAGCCAGCTACAGCAAGTCTCTATTGTATTTTGAAAATACATACAGGCATACTTTCTCTTAACTGAGAAAATACTTCATCACCACCCCCCCCAAGGTGCTGCAGAGTTCACCAGGGGTAGAAGCAAGGTGATATTCTGAAATGCCTGTGAAAACAGTGTGCTGTGCTTGATTGATTGATTGATTGACTTACCTAGGTTATATCACTGATCCTATTTCCTTCACTGAACTCCAAAATCTACATGTCATGTTCAGACATCCAGATGGAAAGAACTCTGTGATCCCAGAAGATGACCTTAGCAGTAGAAGATAAAAGCATAACCACCAGCAGAGAGCAAGACCAACCTGTTGTACTTCTATGTCAAGTGTACAAAAACACATCGATCAGGGGATGACTTTTATTCTTTCAGGTTTTTGTCTTGCCTTCTTCTGAGGAAGTGTCATGTGGAATTTAGGGGTAAAACCAAAAAGATTCTATAGAAATTAAACAATTATAAAAGTGGCTTTAGACATATTTATGAGATTTTAGCACATACCACAGATCAAGACACCATACCGATTCAATCAGATAAATGTGCATTCACCAGGCAGTCAACACCAGGTACTCCATAGCACTCCCTTAAGGAAGCCATTCCAATTAGAAAACTGCTGGTCTAAGAGCAATTTTTCTTTAACTGCCTTGATAGGTTTGGCTCAAGGTCAGTAGGGTTTATACAGTGTGAGGCACAGTGAACGTCCAGCTCATCCTCATCTGCAAAAGCCCTGCCTTCCTTCCAAATAACCATCTATTATCCATGATATTACTGTCTGCTTTATGAAAACCTGCAGTAGGAATACAGTTTGCTTCTAAATTTTTGAAGAATCTTCTGAATCCCTAACAAAAGATTATTATCTTTTCTAAACTTAAGAACTTCACAGGGACATAAAATATATCCTCACTTCATATATAACTGTTGACTTAATTAGAATGCTGCCCTTTATCTAACACAAAGAAAAATGGCATTTAAAACATTTCTAACTCGTTTGGCTTTCTGTTCACTCATTAGCCGAACATATTTTTCACCTGTATTTTCCATTATTCACAGTAAGTCTATTTTGACAAGAGTATTTTGACAACTTTTTAACTGCAAGTGCTCACTGGTTTTCTGGCAGTCCTCTGCAGAATTTTTAGCAGGATCTGCTTCCCTGGCATCATACCAGCAGAACTCAATGTTTGCTCTTCCAGCAGTTTAAATCAGTATATGAGTATCTTTTGGGGTGGCTCTAATTTTTTTAATTACCTAGCCCTCAGCAGGTGCTGTTAATTTGTACAACTACATTGACCTCAGTGAAGCAAAAGCAAGTAACGTCATGGATTTGACTCATATGGCTTATCATTGTTCCAGGACTCTGCTGTTATTACTAGTTAGTTGGTTTGATTACAAAGCCTTCTCCTGAGATAATATGATGTTCAGTGTTATTAAACCATTACTACACTCATATGCTTATTCCACCCACAACTTCTTGCTGGAACAGTCAACGGGGGCCCAATTTCTACTGAATGCCTATTGGCTTTAGACTCATAAATTCATTTAGGTCTAACATTATATCAACATATGACTCATCTGTATCCAAGCTAACTTCAAACACAAGTTAATGAACTTAACGGAAGCATTTGCCCAGAAAACCTTCCAGCATATATTTTCAGAGAGCTTTCTAAATCACCATGACCTTAATAAGCTTTACCAGTTGACCTGGGAGGAGCAAGTCAATCCCACTCTTTGCTTTTCTTGACTCTTCATTGTCTTCAATTTCTGGTCAGAGAGGTGTGTGATCATACTATCCTCTTGGTTTCCTTCAAGTAATGCCATTGACCACACCCTGTGGCTTCTGACTAGTCCAGAATTTGACCTTTCTCAACACAGAAAATCGAACATGCAACTTGTTTTACAAATGTAGCTCTTCCTTTGTTTAAAATACTGTCATTCACAGATAACTGTTATGGTTTTACTGTTTAATGTAAGAGTGATAACACAGACATCTTGAGCTGAAATTATGTGGATTAGCTCCTATTCCAAATTTGCTACAATTTTCACAGAAAAATGAAAGGATTGAGCAAGGAACAAATAGCACTGTTTTAAATAAAATGTGATTCTTTTAAAATTACTTATTTAAACCAGTCTGGAGAACTGCATAAAAGCACACATATTTTAGTCTGAATAGTGCTTATTTTAGATAAAGATTGTTTCCCTTTAGCACCACTGAAACTCAACTAGTTGCTATATTAAGCTAAAGAGATTCAACTTCTTCCTGTAGACAGGTTTAGCCCCTTGACAAACTTGCAGTACTCCACACCAGCTGTGGGCTGTTAACAAGGCAGGGATAGCACATCTAGCCCAATAATTGTGAGGGGTTTTTTTTATTATTATTAGTCACCAGTGAATAATTCACAGCAGCCTTAGTGAATCTCATTTATTTTTCTGTTCTGCAATCAGCCTGTGCTTCTTTCTGGAATATTTATTGCTCCCCATATTATTTGTCAAATGCAGTCTCAGCCTATAGATTTATCAAAAACAGCTTCTTGCAAGTGATTGATAGACAGAATTCAAATACATGGTAGTTTTCATCAGGAATACAGGGCTCAAGACAACTTTCTTCTTCCATTAATTGCAAAACTATAACTGTAAGACACAGATTTGAGTTAGAACTCATTCATTTAATTAATCAGCTGGGGATTTATTTGGAAGACTAAGGGGATTTTACCTTCTTTCTTCTCCCCACTTTAACAACATGTGATGCAATCATGCAGCTTCCAACCAATCAATATAGTTTAGGACCCTTATGAGCCCTGAGCTGATGAAATATTTATTTTTTACAAATATACTCAAAGCAGTCCATTGTCCTTATGGAACTTCCTTTTCCTGATTTGTTAGGGTATCTGCAGAAACAAAGCAAACCCAGGGCAAAAATATTACATTTATAAGTGTAAATAACTTCAGGGGACAAAAGGCACAGAATTCACCCAGTTGGAGTAGCTGAACTCTTCTCTTACATAAAACTGAATGGACTCCTGTAAACAAACCAGTGGCTTGATCAAACCAGAAAGGTTTCTTCAAAATACTATCTGCAGAAACCACCTACTATTTTTGATAGATTCAATTCATACCAATTTGTCATAAGACTGTTCAATATTGGATTTCCTTCACTCACTTTTCTCCATTCCAAAATATTTATAATCCCTTATTACAAAGAAATTTTCTCTAAGACACACCAGATACTTTTTCTTTTTTTCGTCAGTGGCTGCATTTCTGGGTTTGTCTTCTCCTTTTGTTCCACTCCTAGCCAAACGAAGTAGTTATGTACTCCCAACTTACAGTTCCACATGAGATATTCCCAGTGGCTGGGTAATGCTTTGGGACATTTAAGTTATGCATGCAGCTAAGCCACAGTTCTGCTTTCCTCCCTACATATTTATTCAGGTTTATTTCATGAACATTTTGTGTGTATTTGACAAAAAATTCAGTCTGCTATTGTAGACAACCATTCCATGGCAAAAATAACTCTGAGTATCTAAAATATCTTTGCCATTTATATTGAAATTCATCAGCTTATGATATTGAAATTCATTAGCTAAAATATCATCTTCCCAAGTGATGTTCCCAAGGAGTTTCCTGCTGTCTGCAGAAAAATTCTGAGGTAGGAGACACAGAGCACTTCAGATGTTATCTGCATTCCAAAGAGCCTCCAAATTTTTCATTTCTCATCAGCCTTTGTCAACCATAAAAATACTTCTGCCATTAAAGTTAGGAGCAGCCAATGCCCAGGTTGCGAGCTGTTAATGTCACTGACATATTATAAGAAATGCCCTGCTTGCTCCCATTGTGCAGTGCCTAACTCCACCTGGACGCCTACTGAGGTCAATTTACCGGGAGCAAGCTGCACACAAATTCAGCAGTGGCAGCATTTGACCTTCAGTGGTGGGTCTGAATCTTATTATGAAAACTGAGTAAAGCACAGAGCATAATTCTGCTTCTCTAGAAGCAAGTACACTCTGCAATTTCTTCTTTATTCCTGGAGGTCTGTGTTGTCTATAGCAGATTCCCTATGTATATATCCTTTCCCTGCCTATAGCAGCTTGTCAAAATGCTGCTTCAAGAATCTCTGGTGACGCAAAGGTGGTGCTCTGTTTACTCAGAGATGTATCCTTCCCAATAACACCTTTCTGCCTTCCTGTGATGGGCTAGAGTATCTGTATGGTCAGTATTCGACCATAAAAGATTGAAATTCAGCAAGGACTCATGGAGTGTATAACAGAGCTGGAAAGCACATTACTATTTTGAAGCCCAGTGTTACATCGTAAACCCTGAGCTATCTTTACGCTTTCTTTTCATAGGAAATACCTATTCACAGCTATCTAGAACCACATTAAAAATACTTGACCTTGCTCCAAGACAGCCCATTTGTACAATGGGAATAATGTGACACTGGCATTTGTGCTTGGGAATTTAATGAGTGTGTTGTTAAAGGGAACCTGTGTTTTTAAAAACAGCTTTTAAAAGTATCAGATTTCATTTCCATTGGGTAGATGTGTAAGTTCTTCAGTTCTTAGGTTGCTTTTGGAGCATGACAAAAACCATTTGTCATATGTATGTGTCTGATTTAACTATTGGTTCTTCTGTACAAGAAGAGAGCACCCAGAAAAGAGCATACCAGGAGAGCATCCAGCATCGCATTATTTGAAGGCTTCTTGGAACAAAAGCCACACATCCAGTTCATCTATCTCCTTCTAAAACCACAACCTTGGGTTAATGCCATTCTCACTTGTACTTTATCTCACATGTCAGCATTTTACAGACATTTCCCTTCTGCCAACGTAATCTCCTATGTGAGCCTAATCCTGCCAAATTTTGGCATTATTTACCCTTCTAAGACATTTACCTGTATCACATATTTTTTTTCTGACATCATTTTGAAGGGGGCTTAGTTGTAATTTAGACTATATTGCAGCTTATACCTCTGCTGGGTAGCCTGTTCTTGAGTTCAGAAGCATAGGAACAAACTGCTGAATACCTCTTTGATGCAGACAAGTCTTATCTCCTTTCACGAACATGCCCTTATCAGAGTATTTGACTCAGAAAGATAGCTTGAATATCACAGCTGACACCTAGGACATCTCTCACTGAAGTAAAGAGTGAGTGAGGTGTGCAATCTCTCCCAGAGCTTCCCTGAGTCTTTAGATCAGCACTATGTGTAGGCATAATAGAGTGGATTTTGGTTTGGGGTTTTTTATTATTATTTTTATGTGTGGCACGTCTTAAGGGACATTTCAACAAGCAGCATCTTTAAAGGAATCTATTATTCATTATATGTGCACACCACACACACGCACACACGTGCATGCCAGTGAGCTAATACTGTGCAGAAAAAGCAAGTTATTGCAGAGATCAGCAGCCTGCTGCTCCATATTACAACCACGTAGGGCTCAATCAACAGGTGTGGGCACCACACCTGCCTGTGAGCTAGACAGCATGCTGTGCAAACACAGACCACAAGAAGGTTTTTCCTTCTGATGAAAGCTAGGGAGGGAGCTCTGCACAGGGATCCTCAGAGGGACTCACATATCTTTCAGGGTGTCATCCTTCAGATGTGTCCCTGACAAGCTGCATCTTCAGCTGTGCAGCTTCAGGCAGTGCCCAAAGGCACAAATGAGTCCGTGGACTTTCAGGAATGCAGCTGTCAGAACTGTGGCTGACAAGCCAACTCCTGCCCAACTCAGTTCTGCTTGTACCAGAAATCCTTATTAAAGCCAGTAATTTGAGTAAGGTCATCCCAGCTGCTCTGAATAAGGGTTTGCAAAATCAGTTCTTTAAACAGCAAACAGAAGGGTTAAACTAACACTGCCTCCGTGCTTCTGAGAGGAGATTAGGCAGTTTGCCAATTTTGCAGCCCTCAGTAAACTTGACAGAATTGTTTAGCTGGACAAATTGGGTAAATTATCTCTTAACCAGATGCTGTTGTAGTCTTTCCTTAGTTTACTTATTTAGTCTTTCCCTGTTTGTTTTTTTTTTTTACACCATCCTTATAATTTAACTTTGATAAGCACCCACGATTTTACACTCTTCCCCCTCCCCTTTTACCCCCATCTTTAAGTCAAGGGAAGCAGGAGGAAGGAACAAACAGTAAAAAGCATGGGATCTTGTCAGGGTGATGCAGTGGTGTCCTCCTAACCTTGTGGAAATTGAAGACTTTGCTGAAAGTTAAGCAGTCTTTATTCATCTTTACTGAGCAGTTACACCACAGTGGCCTTTTGAAGGCAACCAGACCAGTGCAAAGGTTGCACACAGCCTGTAATAGTTTTACATTTGCCATAGAAGTGTGGCGGAAATGGTACAATGCAGAGGGCACTATGATGCCAGCAAAGCAGTACCAATATTTTTTAAAACTGTGGGTTTGCCCTGGGAGAAGGTGCTTGTCTGACCTCACTACTAAAATGACATTGATGTTGGTAATAATTTTGACACTGACTTCAAACAGGTTTTGGTCTTTTTTCTCTTCCTGCCTCCCAAAATTTTCACAAGTGCTCAGCTGTCATCCTGGAATAAAGAAGAAAATACCTGCAGGGAAAGTTGCGTTTAAGCCGGCCTGGTCCTACAAAAGTCCATGGACTTTTTTCATCCTGTTTTCATGGGGGATGTCCTGAGCAGGGCCATGATAAAGGGTCTACAACTACTTGGAAGAAAAAATGGCAAAGGGAATAACTGCCTGCCTGCTGACAAAAAAGCAGGAAAAGTATCAATATACTCAATGACATACAAACACATGTACACATCAACCTAGGACCCAATTCCACTCTCTCTGCTTAGGGCATGCTGGCCTGCAGTGGTGATGACTTTTTTTGCTCAATAACTCCCTGTGGATACTGTGATAACACATTTCTGGCACATAGCTGGTGGGTTTTTTGCTAGAGATTAAAGGCCCCTGCCCAGCTCTCTCCTGTATCTTCAGGTGTGGAGTAGCCAGACAGCTTTTTCCTGTGCAGTTGGCTCTACCAGAGTTTGCGTCCAAGACTCAAGAGAGAGACTTTACATTCAACAAAACCCTGGATTCCCAAATAACCATCTACCTAAACTGAGGGTCTTCTAAAGGCTCTCTGTGCCACCTATCATGATGCTGTAAGCACTGCTGGGACCATTCCTATCTAACAGAGTAATTTTCATCACTGTCGTATTAACTATGAAGGAACAACACAGGAGATGTGACAACAGAATGGAAAAGACTTAAAAAGTAAAAACAACTACAGGCAGCAGCAGAAACTTCAGGTAATTATAGCCAGAGGCTTAGTACTCAACCGAGTCATTATGGTGCTTCTCTACTAGTTGTAGTTCTGCCCAGGATTAACGAATCTCAAAGCTGAGAACAATGGGGAGCTCTTTAAGTGGACCAGCAATGAGAAAAACATGCCTATGTATCCAACTCAAAATAGATGGCATGACCAAGATATGTGGCAAGTGGGGATCTCACAAAAGTGCTTTACAGCTACTAGTTTGGGAAGATACACACTACCACCTTAAACAGGAAGCAATAAAACCAAACGACTGGATGGCTTACATCAACAAAGAGCAGCGCTTTCACCTGCAACTAAACTCTTCCTTCCACATTTTGGCAATGGAAACAAGTCTCACAGTGGGAGTGTATTCATGCCTACTTTAGGCACCTTTATACAGTCCCAGTGGTGGAAAGAAACTGTGACTGAATAGTAGTCACTTTTGTCCATTTATAGCTGCCTGAATGTCTTAATGTCCTGGTTTCAGCTGGGATAGAGTTAATTTTCTTCTTAGTAGCTGGTGCAGTGCTGTGTTTTGGATTTGGTGTGAGAACAATATTTATAACATGTTTTTGGTTGTTGCTGGATCATGTTTATACTCAGTCAAGGACTTTTCAGTTTCTCAGGCCCTGCCAGGGAGGGCTAGAGGGGCACGGGAAACTGGGAGGGGACACAGCCAGGGCAGGTGACCTGAACTAGGCAAAGGGATATTCCATACCACTGAACATCATGCCCAGTACATAAAATGGGTAGGGGTTGGCCAGAGTCAGCTGATCACTGCTGGGGGACTGGCTGAGCATTGGTCAGTGGGTGGTGAGCAATTGTGTTGTGCATCACTTGAGTTCTTTTCCCCTTCCCTTTGGATTTTGTTCCTCTCCCCTTTACCCTCCTTTTCATTATAATTTTTGTTGTTATTATTAATAATAATAATATAATATATTAATATTTTTATTTTATTTTAAATTGTTCTTCTCTCAACCCTTGTGTTTCACATTCCTTCCCAATTCTCCTCCCTATCCCTGTGGGGGCAGGGAGTGAGCCAGCAGCTGTGTGGTTCTTAGTTACTGGCTGGGGTTAAACCGCAACACTTGAAATCTTCCCATGGTAGCACCAGTTTCAGAGAGGAGACTACCAAAGAGGGGCTGGTGGGCTGTGTGCCACTATCTTATAATGTTACGATATCTCCTGACTGATCTTCAATCCAAAATGGACCAAAGATGTAAAGTGGTTCTCTGCAAGTTTTCCTCACTGACTCTCAGAGCCTCCTCTGACAGTATCGAAGTTTGTCTGGATTTATATTGCCAGGAGAAACAAAATGGAAGTTTTGTTTAGGGAGCAAGAACTGTCTTAGCCATTTCTCTGAGGCAGGAAGATAGCACGCAGCCCTCTGCTGAAAATCAGTTTGACCTCAAAGCAGTCATTTGGATTCAACACCAGGCCTGCCCACAGGAGGATATTTGCAGGCGTAAGTCTGGAGTAGCCAGTGTGCTGTTGATTCACACCAGGCAAGTGCTAGAGTGACATAAAATTTTTCAAACATAATACCCTACTTAACATTCCTAATGCAGTTTTAGATATCTGAAAGTATTTTCAAATTTCTTCTAGGTGGAAAAAAAACATGAAGGAACAGCCAGACAACTTTTTTTTTGTTTCTTGAAAGGGCAATTCAGATGAAAAACATAACATTTTGAAATGTTTTAAACTGCATTTAGATAAATTGGGACATCTAACCAGAAACAAAATAGTTTATTCCTAGTCAATGAAAACATTAATTTTACCTGAATGGTTTATTTTTCCCTAATTCTCACTTACCAATTACAGCTACAAAAGGAGAAAAAAAAAATCATTCCAGGCTGGCCCAAGATAAAACCCTTACCCTCTCCAAACCTAAAGAGATAGTGTATGGTACCCTGCATCTCAGCTAGTCACAGGCATTTTGAAAATGTGAGCAGCTAAAAAAGGGGCAGATGAACATGAGTTTAAGCATGGCTATCATGCTTTGGCAAGCCCAAGGAGCTCCTCCCTCAGAGCGAAAGGAGCAGAGCAACAAAGGACAGTGATAACCTACTTCCAAATAAATCAAGCTGCTCAGAGGGAACAAGCCTTGCAGAAGGTCGCTGTGGTACACACAGGACAATTGTTCTGCTGCCCAGAAAGCAAATAAACCAACTCTCCTTCAAAGAGATTACAGTGAGCCAAGCAAGCAGAAAGAGCAGCAAGAGAAATACAAGCAGTGATTTTAATCACATTTCCCTACTGCATTTCTCATTGCTGAAGGGTTTTCACTGGCTTTAACTGTGAGGCTCAGCCACTGATCATGGATTAATAGTTTCTGTGGTCACCCTTCCCCAGCAATCAATGCCACCAGCATTTCTGTACTCATGGTTACCCAAGGTGACAACCAATTCAGAGGAGGTCCATCCACTTGCCTGGACCTGCCTGGTCTTATTCTAGTTGAGCATTTAACACAGCAGAAGAGCAGGGTGGATGTTCCTGCTGCAGCAACCACGAGAAAGGAAAAAGGGCAGAAGAGAGTAGAAGGCAGCTAGTCCTTTGCTTGAAGATGAAGAGTCAAGAATCTGTCAATAAGTCTATTCTGCCAGCAGCCTTGGGAGAGGGACTGCAGTGCTGCTAAAAAGCAGGGTGCAATTGACACGTAGCAATTTCTGATTCCTTTATAAAACTAAATCAATTCTGCTCTTTTCCACATGCATATTTATGTAAATAAAGCAGAAAAATTAATGACACAACTTCTCAAATGTTACACGTATACACTTTGGTGGGATTTATATCTTTTTTCAGATCATTTTCAGAAAATATTCTGGCCTGTTACAGAGCAGCACTTAAGGATTTAAATGTCTTCTTAAAAAAGCCTGTGTTTAAGCACTTTGGTGTATCGGGGTAGTGAATTTTATTAACAGAAATATTTGATCAAAGAGTAAACATTAACACAAATTGCAAAGAAGACATTCAAAATTCTCTGTTACAAAAAATCAAGCTGAAAAGACAGCTTCAGGAGCTAGAGCCATTTGAGTCAAAATTATTATATCGCCTGCAGAGTCTGCCCACTCTGTACAGTTCAGGTCTCTACAGTTCAAGTTCAGCAAGACTTGCTATGACTTGCTGAAAAATAAGCTTCATACTAGTATTATTTAAAGCAATAATCCCAAGAGTGCCACTGCATGATCACCAAAAAAGTGGACTGTGATCTGGTCATATATTATCCACAAACAAAAAAACCAAAAGATGGAGATACTGAACGCTTTCCCTCCCTTTATTAATTGATTTCTTGTGTAATTTTCAGAGCTGTTTCAATAATGTTTGATTACAATTTTTGAAATGCTTTTTTAAACCAGTGTCACCTGTGCCTAAAGCCAGAGAAAAAATTGCTTCTATAATGAAGCTTCAAATGAATGACAAATTAGAGCTGTCTGTTAAGACACAGAAGAGTAACCATTCCTTGTAAAAATAATTCCCACATGAAAACTAGTAATTATGTAACTGCACAGCAAAGAAGTTATGTGCTTACCAGGTTTCTTCCCAACCTGACATAAAGGATGCAAATATGCAAATACAGACAATGCCTCAGAGTTGTACAGATCTCGAATGAGCTAATTCTCACAACCTGAAAGCTAACTCCTGTGGTTTGGGAAAAAAAACCCAAAACCAAACCAAAAAAAACCCAAAACAAAACAAAAAAAACCAAACAAACAAAAACAAACCAATGAAAAAAAATCATTTTCTTCTGCACTGTTTGAAATTGACCATATTCAAAGGCAGTTCTCCCAGCTGATACTTCTTCTTGCTAACAGAGGAGATTCTGAATACCTGTGTTAATATGATACATTCCTTCAAAACAAAATGAGGAAATGGGACAGGAAGAACCTGGGTTGATCAGAGAAGAAGATATCAAGAAATAAAAATATGATTATAAGACTAGGCAAAAAAGAAGGAAGAAAAGGGGAAATAGGAAAATAGGGAATTGTTATTAACTCATAAACATAGTCTTAGCTCACCTTTACATGTAGCAGCTGGTACAGTCAGTTTTGGCCTACAGACCACCTCTCTGCCACTGGTAGTTTTCCACCTAGCAACCAATTTTGCAACAACATATCAATTTTCAGAGAGAAACCCTAGCTTTGTAGGTCATTTGGAAGATGGTAACAGTAGGCGTGTATGATGAGGTGCAAACATGATAGAGATAAGGGCATAGGAGACAAAGAAATGCCAGCACAGGCGCAGAAGACCTTGGTAAGACCTCACTTTGCGTGTACACCTCTGGTGACATCCCCTCAGGAAAGATGAATCTAAATCAGAAAACATGCAGTTCAGACCTGCTGGACCGTAGTGACCACCCCTTTTATACATAGAAAAGTGTTTCCTTCTACACAGATTTTGTGCATACCAAATGAGGGCAAAAAAAGGGACCATGTTTCTTCATAAATGACTCTGAAGATAAATCTCAAAGAAATGGAAAGAAGGTTAGCATTCAGAGGAGAAGTGCTCTTTAAGTTAAAGCATAAGGCTAGCACTAGGTCAAGGTAAAGTACTCATGAAGAAGTGACCAAGACATTTCTAACCAGTCCAGAACTGAAGGTCTCAAACCATCTTTCCACACGGGACAGCAGACAGCATTCAAACAGGATTGAATCAGGCAGGGAAAGATGACCAGAGTCCCAAGGGCAGAAAATATGTGCAGGTCTTTGGGTGTCCCCTGTGTCTGTAGGCAGCCCAAACCTGGGTGCCGGGGAGAGCCGTGGGATGACTTCCCCTCTGATGGACAGCGTGGCTGTGGGAGCAGGCCTCCTCTAAGATCCTGGAGATCGATTGCGGAGCAGAGACATCAGGCTGAGCGTGTCGGTGACCCCATCGGAGTGTTAAAGCCTCAAACTTCGGGTTCCCGCGGGTCCCGAATGCCCAGGATTAAGTCCCGTTGCCAGAACCGAGATAAGGACGAGATAAGCCCCAGCGCCTCGCAGACAGGCATACAGACGCCCATCTCTGCTTTGCTCTATTTTCTGTTAGGATAAAGGTGTTCTATCATGAAAGCAATTTTAGAAAAGTGTCCATGGCTTGCTGAGCCGGGATCTTAAGTCCCACATGCCGAAAAACGACTCGCTTTGAAGCGGCAGCGCCTGAGAAAGACACGGAGCGCAGGCAGCGCTGCCGCTGCCGCCGAGCACGCCGCGGCGGTGAGGGACGCGGTTCCCCCCGGCCTGCCGGAGGGGCGAGGGGAGCCCCCCGCCTCGGACCGCAGCGACTGCGGGGACGGTGCATCCCGAGGTCTCCCCCCGGCGCCTGAACGCTGTTTCACTGCTCCGGTGCCGTGACGCGGGGAGAGCCCCGCGACAACAGCCGGGCAGAGGATTCCGTCGGGGCTGCCCAGGGACGCTTCGCCGCGGGAGGAAGCCGGCAGCGCGGAGGGAGCGGGCGATCCCCCGAAAAGCCCCCTTTTTCCCCGGGGCAGCCCGCGGGGGCGGCGGCGACTACAAGTCCCGGCTGCCCGGGGAGGAGCCGGCGCGGGGCTGCCGCTCGCCGTCCCTCCCGGTGGGAGCGCAGCGCAGCCCAGCGACCGCCCGCAGCCCCGCCGGCAGCGCCCGCCGCGGCCGCCCGGCAACTTTTCTCGCCTCCGGAGCCGGGCAGGGGAGTGCACCGAGGGCTGCGGAGGGGAGCCGGGCCGGGGGGCTGCAGAGAGGGAGCCGGGCAGGGGCTGCGGGGGGTGGCCCGGCGAGGGAGCCGGGGACGGGAGTGCGGCGCGGCGGCGGCTGCGGACGGGAGCCGGGCAGGGGAGCGCAGGGCGGGCTCGGGAAAGGGGAGCCGGGCCGGGCAGCCGCGCGGGGGAACCCCCCGCTCCTGGCGGGGCAGGCGGGCAGAGCGAGCGCCCGGGCGCCGGCGCTGGGCAGGGCAGCCTTGCCGGCCGCGGCGAGGGGCGGCGCGGGGTGCCGCCCCGGGGCCGGGCAGCTCCAGCCCCGCGGGTCCGCGGGGGGCGTGCCGGGGGCCGACCCCCCCCACAGCCCCGCGGCGTGGGCGCGGCGGCCCCATGGGCGGCGGCGGGGGCGGCTCTGCGCGGGGGCCGCCCGCCGCGGCTGATGCCGCTGCCGGCCGGCCGCGGGGCGGCTGAGGCGGGTGGCGGGGCCGGGGCCGCGGGAGGCGGCGGGCGGCTCCCGGCCATGTGGCGGCCGGGGGTGCGCGGGCTCCTGGGCCGGGCGTGCCTGCTGCTGCTGCCACCCTGCGCCCTGGTGCTGGCGGCGCTGCCCGGCTCCGCGTCCCACCCGCAGCCCTGCCAGATCCTGCGGCGCATCGGGCACACCGTCAGGGTGGGGGCCACCCACCTGCAGCCCCGCGCCGCCGCCTGGCCCGGGGAGGCGGCGGGCGGGCGGCGGGCGGGCGGCAGCCCCGAGGTGGGGAGCGCCGCGGGGCCGCGGAGCCGGCGGCCGGGGGGAGGCGGGGAGCGGCGCCCGTCCCCCTCGCCGCGGGACGCGCTGCTGCTGGCCGTGGCGAACCTCAACAGCGTGGCCGGGCTGCTGCCCTACAACCTGTCCCTGGAGGTGGTGATGGCGATCGAGGCGGGACTGGGCGACCTGCCCCTCTTCCCCTTCTCTTCCCCCAGCGCCTCCTGGAGCAACGACCCCGTCTCCTTCCTGCAGAGCCTCTGCCACACCGTGGTGGTGCAGGGGGTCTCCGCCATCCTCGCCTTTCCGCAGAGCCGCGGGGAGATGCTGGAGCTGGACTTCATCTCGGCGGCGCTGCGCATCCCCGTGGTCAGCATCGTGCTGGGCGAGTTCCCCCGGCGGAGCCCGGTAAGGCGGCGCGGGGCGGCGGCAGGGCTCCCTCCGCGCAGGGGCAGGGCAGCGCGGGGCCCGCCTGGCGCCCGTCCCGCGGCCCCGGGCTCCTTGCGAAGGGCCGGGGTCCGGCTGCCCGGCGCCTGGGCGCGGGAGCCGGGCGGCGCTCCGGGTGGGGGGGGACGGGGCCCGACCCCTGCCCGGGGAGACTGACTCTGGGGCCGCCGGAATCGGTTTTCTGGTCATCCCCTCCTCTTGCATCTCCCCCGTGTTGACCCTTGCTCGCAGCCCAGGTGTGGAGGGGGACGAGCATCCTCCCTGTGAAAAGGCAGAGCTCGGTGGCAAAAGCAAAGTTGTGAACCCGAAGCCTTAGGCTGTGTTAAGTTGTAGAGTTGAGAGGAGAAAGGGCGTCCAGGTCCAGGACGTGGACTGATGAGTGCTGGAGGTCCTTGGCTTGGCTTTTGGAGAAGGACATGTTTCACAGACGGAAAGAAGGTTGCTAGCAAAAAAAAAAAAAACACCAAACCAAATAAAACCAGCACCCAGGTTGTTTGTTTATTGGTGGTCTAAATGCTGTGCTCCGTTTGTGTAGGTTGTTCACCAGATGTCACTTCTCAGGGAAGTTGTTCACTGTAACTTGAATTTGCATCGAGCTATCTAAAACATCAGGATTTTATTCACTCATAGTTCATGCATCACTGCTAGATCAGATTTTTGCTAAATCTAATTGCTAGACTGAAGTCTGGCCATGTCTGCGTTTGATTGTGTAGCTAAAATAGTAGAAACTAAATTCATTGTGTTTGACAGTCTTAGGTGCAAATAGCATTAGTATCCAAGGTGAGCTAAACTTGTTATTATACAGAGATGGCAACTTAATGTTACACACTCTGGAAAAGGTGATAGTTCAATATTTTGCAAATGTGTGTTTGATGCCAGTGATCATCTTCAAGCAAAAGAGATAGAAGAAAATGCACTGTTCTGTGTGGCCCATGCAAGCAAGGGAAGTCATGAGTAAAATGGCAGAAGCTGCCATTTAAGTAGCCAGGAGAAATAGTTGTTTTATGTAAAAACACAGATGTTAATTTTGCTCTCAAAATGTAATCAGAAAAAAAGATTACCAACTGAATTTGCTTAGCAAAAGCAAATATAAAACCCAGCCTGGATCACTGTTAGACTTGCCTATTTTTTTGTGTTAAATTGTGACAAAAAATGCAGGAAAAGAAAGACCGTGCTGGGCAGCACCTAGCCTGCAACTGAAGGTGTGACTGCTCTGTGCTGATCTGAACTCAGTTTTCACCTCAGCAAAAACCATGTAACCCAGGTTTCTGTAGATTTGTACAGAAACTCGAGGATAATCAGTGCCACTGAATGCCACTATTGGTGTGTGTTTAGTGCCAATAGCGTCCAGGTTTGGTCAGTTGTATCTACCAGCTTTGCAGCTACACTTCTAGTTGTGCTGGAGTCAATAGCCAAAGCTCCCTGGAGACCAGATCTTGCACCCAGCACCTCCTTTCTCTGTCTATTAAAATCAGAATTACTTTAATTTCCATCTTAGAAGTGTGTCTAGTTCATCCAAAGCTGCCTGAGGACACAAGGTGTGTTCTATGCATATAGCACAGGGTTAGAGTCATTGCTCCTTTCCATAGACTTTAAAGCTCCTGCTTAATTTTCAAATTCTTCTCAGTGGGAAACCAACTGGATCAATCTATCCAAATCAGGACTTTGTTCTTAAGCAGACAGTTTTCAGTGAGTGAAACCAATGCTTGACATCGAACTTGTGCTGAATAGAGTCCATTATTTTTTCAGCTGAGCTAAAAAAAATTACTCTTCAAGGCTCTGTGGATTTAAAAGCAATCGCAGCCTTACTCAAAGGCCAGCAGCTAATAGAAGTATATTAGTCTCTCAAGATTGGCTTGGATGGCCAGACGTCTTTCTGAACACTCTATTTTCATACCTTCACATGATGAATACCATTTTAAGGCTGACTC
The DNA here is from genome assembly GCF_023634155.1 of Falco peregrinus. Taxonomy (NCBI): domain Eukaryota; kingdom Metazoa; phylum Chordata; class Aves; order Falconiformes; family Falconidae; genus Falco; species Falco peregrinus. The sequence continues at coordinate 10,210,124 of NC_073739.1, forward strand.
TGGAGGCAGTGTGCCAGCAGCCTTACCTCGCATACTTCCCATAGATAAAGGATTTGCAACAGCATCTTGGACCCAGGGGACCCCAGAGATACTTGCCTCAGCAGCCTCTGGTACATTACTACTGTCACAATCCCATGCTAGCACTGGCATGACATGAACATACCATGGACCTCCCACCTTCCCAGCTTAATGGGCCTGGAGCTGCAGACTGGCCACTTCTACTGACTGGCAATCTTAGAGGAGATGACTGTAAGTGACATCTTTGTAGGTGAAACAGATTTTGCTGACAGGCCCAGCATGCAGTTCTTTAGAGAAGAAAAGTCAGGAAGAAAAGACTTGAGATCTAGCCTTGCTTCTGAAATGTGAAGCATCGGCCTCCCTGGGGTCATCTTTCCCACTGATACTTTAGCAAAGCAGTGCTCCCTTCCTCCAGAACACCACCGCGCACACCTTGGGGGGCTACCTGCAGTTAGTTTCCTTCCAGGCAGGAGCAGAAGCAGACCCAAAACTTCTTTGCCCTTGAAGAGCATTCCCCACTGTCTGCCATATGAGGAGCACAGCAAACATGCTAACAAACTCAACATTCACTACATGCTGTCTGAAGCTGCTTCTCTTCAGCATTCAGAATCTTTGTTAGGATGCTTTTAAGTAGTAATATCTAGCAAGGTCTCATTTTCCACATTACGCCAGGACAGGAGTACACATAACAGTGTTTGTACTGCAGCTGGATGTTAACATTAGTTCATCCAGAAATGTATTTAGTAGATACTGATTTTGTAACTGAAAAGCAGGTTGATCTTTGAGCAAATCTTCCCTAATATGGCAAAAAGCAATTATTTAAGAGGAAGAAGATAAGGATCTAGAATGGAAATACATTTCATTAATACTGGCTGTTGCCTCTGTGACATTTGATGCTATACTTAAAACTTGTAACATCGAGAAGAAATCCACAGCGTCACAGCTGGGCAACTACAGTCAGGTGGATACCTAGGGTGTTTTCAAAAGTTTTGTGATTGTTCAAGCATCTTTAAAAGTTTGTTTCTCATTAAATTCTACTCTCCTGAAGTTAACAAAAAAAAAGCCCCAACAGCCATCACAAAGCATGGTACAGCATTCGTTTTCTCACAAGCAACAGCTTTTGCTGCAAGTTCAGGATTGTGTGTGGAAAAATGCACACATGGCTTCAAGGAATGCTACACAGAGTAAAATGTGATGTACTTTTTTTCATTTTCATTTGTGTATGTGATTTAATGACTGACATACGCTGATAGTAAATCCAGACACTGTTGTGACCTGAAAAAAGCTGTTTCCTTTTTTGAGTTCACTGTCACTTCAGTAAATTTTCACAGTCTTTGTAAGCAAAAGTAACAATTTAACACTATCATTCAGCAATCAAAAAACCACTGGATTTCTTTACTACTAACACAAATGCAAATTGCACTGAACCTTTGACAGCTCATTGATTTGAGACAGCAGTTCACAAGCACTGATGCCATTGAGGCAAGGCTTGTCACATCACGTATCTTTGTATGAAGAAGCACACTATTTTTTCATTCTAAGACTGCCAGCATCACTAATAATTTTCCCAGGGACAGAACACAGAAGAGATCCAGCGAACTTGAACCATAAATAAATACAGTGATATCACTTCTACTACTACAGTTCAGAGACGAGAGTCTGGGAAGAATAGGCCATAATAACCATTTTCTAGGTGATACTATCAGAAATACAGGGGAGATAATGTTTGCAGCAGTGTTCTCTGAGCTTAAGAACTTAGGGAGTATTTTCAGTGTGTTTCAGATAAATCAGTACCTCTGATGCCTTTTAACAGGAAAAGGAATCTTCTCAGAGCCACAAAACAGAATAAAGTAAATCTGAATCATCAGTCCCTTCATTGCCAGTCCATGCTTTATCTGGTTTCCTGAGGAACTGGAATTGCAGCATTGCTGATTATGGCTATGACTTCAGAGAGGGTCAAAAGAATAAATAAATCAAGTCAGAGTTTTAGGTTAAACAGTTAATTTGCTGGTGAAGTAGCAAGCTCAGCCGCGGAACAGATGCTCTGAAAAGAAACTGACCATTAACATTTGTTTGTTTGTTTTTACAGGAGTTAAGGTTTCTTTTGAAAACACCTTTACAGTTTTATGTATGTCAAATCATTCTGGGTGGGGAATTATACATCCTTCCCTTTTGGAAATAGCCAGGAATACCATTGTGTGTACAGTATCCCCAGAAGTCATAGTGACCTGCAAGACACAGGCGACACAGAGCACCAATGAGGGGAGGCAGAAATTACAGCGAGGGGGTGGAGGTGAGGGAAAAGATTCTGTCCAACTAAATACTCAAAGGAACTTTTTTCCTCCCCTTCAAGCCAGAATTTCATTTTTGCAAAAAAAAAAAAATTCTTTTTAATCAGCCAAAAAAAAAAAATTTAAAATTTAATTTTTCAGGAGAGGCCACAAAATGTGGTTAGCTGCAGGCTCTGGTAAATCAGACTATCATTATTAATCTGACTTAGTACAAATCTTGAAGTTTGTAGTAGTTACTCTGTAGATGAGGAATATTTGTTCAGTCTTTCCCTGTGATCACCAACCCTCCTCACCTCATACTGCATAAATAGTATGGCACGTACCTTTTGTACACTTCAAGAGGGTTTGTGGGAGGTGCCTTGAGTGAAAAAAGGGTGGAAATTGAAAGGACATGAAAACAATTGTTCAGCTGCTTCTTTCAGCCAAGGTCTCTGAGCAGTTTTGCTCATGGTGAGCTTTTGAAACTTGCACAATTTAGGCCACTGATCTGTTGTAAAGGGACAGTCCTTTTACATTGCCAGCTAATGTAAAAAAAAGCTTTGGGTAACTAACAGTTTTGCTCCATAGCCAGCTATCCTGTAGATTCATTAATTCTTTTAAACACAGATTTCAGCACCATAACTGCATTTTGCTGGCAGTTTTTGGTTCTAGCCTCATATGAGAAGTCTCCTGAATTGTAGCAGTCCTCTGTTAAAGAGCAATTACACAAGGTTTACTAACCCGTCCAATCTCCTGCCTTTCATATGCTTTTCCCCAGTATCATACATTGTCCTCAGGTTGTAACTGTGAGTTGTTTTACTTGTGCTCCTGTGCTGTGTTGGACATTGTCAGCCACGAGAGCACCACGGTTTTCATAGTTCACTTGTGTTGTCAGCTGAAGCCAATCCAATATATCTAAACTGATAAACAATGTGCATTGAAGGGAAAGGAGTCCTCATTTATATTCTTTGCATGGTCAGAAAGCCCTCAATTTTTGTGAAATATTGTCATAATGTTTGGGAGTTGTATTGGCACCTTCTTCTATTTTGCCGTTTTTCACCTTGTGTAATGCTCAGGGTCTGTTTTCTGTGTGTGTTGCACACTTGATAATACAAGAAGTCACTTGTTTTTTGTCTTTGTCCCCTAAATTGTCAGAGTCACAATAAACACTGTTTAAAACACCACTAAAGGCATCCAGTCATGTAAAACAGAACATTGCAGCTTGCCTGCCTATGGGGAATTAAGGGTAGTTCCTCTGTCAACAAGCTTTGCATACTCAGAAGCATGGGGCAATGAAAAGAAAAAAAAGAACTAGTCTCTTTTATTCCAGTTAATTCCAGTTAACAGTGTTTAAGGAGGATTCAGTGCATTGTGACTGCAAAAGGTCACTTTTCAGAATGCTGGGAAGTGGTGAGAGTATTTTTACTTTCAGTTCCTTCCTCTGGATCCTTAATTTTTATGTCTCATTGAGACGGACAGAGCCAGAACTCTAACATAGTTAACTTTTCCAAGTAGCAACTTTCCGTGCTATCTCCCAACTCCTTTGCTTTGGAAGAAATCCCCTCAGAAGCTCATTGAATTTGGTATCCTGCTATTGGGCTTTTGCAATTAAAAGCTTTTGCAGCTTAGAATGTTTTAGCATGGTATGTCCTAAATGTATACGACACTTCGAGGTATGAGAATGTATTATTTTCCCTGGTGTTTTGTTGCTTATGGAGGAGCAAAATTTTTGAGGTGCAAAAGTGTTTTCAAGCATATTAGTTCAAGACTTGGAAGCTGTTTGTAATACTAAAAAGTTACTTGGTATTCTTTACCACCTAAGTCTCAGTGGAATCCTACAGCAGGCTTCTTCAACTTTTCTAAGTTTCTTCAACACTTATTTTAGATAGCATAAAGGTCTTCCTGTTTTATAGTATTTGTAATTTGTAATGTAATTTGTGAGGCTTGGTTTGCACAACCACCATTCACAACTGTATTCACCATGCATAATTTTCTGTATATTTCTATTGTCCTGGCAATTAATATATAAGGAAAAGCTTGACATGCCATAGTTTGAATGCTTATTTCAAAGTTAGAGGGATATAAGTACTACACACTTTGAGTCTGGATAGTGCAGCATTATTTGGAATACATAGCACCAGGGAGTCTTCATTTGAGTGCCTTCAAGTCAACAGTGAGCAGTATATCTCAAATACAGCAAAGGGATGTTACCCAGATTTAGAACGTGCACTGAGTCTACAATTATTTATGGTCTGTGACTCTGGGAATCCTTAGATAAAATTGTGCCAATGTTCTCTTTGTTCTTGAAGTACATCCTGTGTACAAACTGTGAAGTTTTAGCAAATCGCTTGGTCAACTTTATAAATTCTGTTTTATTTTAAGTTACATCCATTCCATGTGAAAAGGGTGGTGAAGAGTTAAGATTTGGGAAAGGGGTGGAGGGAAGGTGATTCTTGTAGCTAAATATTAGACTAGTAGATACTTCCTGTGTAAATGGAAAAGAGATATCTATACTGAATTGATAGGAAAACTCAAAAGCAAAGATACCTGCCCTGTAGTTAGATGTGCACTTGCTTATCAGTCTCCTTCCGTGCTGTACTTACGTTTACTATACTAGATTCTGGAGAAAATATTTGAGCTGGCTAGTAACAAGATTTTCTCATTGCTCATCCTGAGCTGCTTCCCTGATGCAGAAAAAGCTGAGTTAACATCAAATTCAGTACCATATGTGATGTTTTCTTTTGTGTTTTTTGCTATTCTGGGTGTTCACAAAACAATGTCTTCCTCATGGCATAGCCTAGAAGAGGTCTTTCATAATAAACTGCACAAACTCATGTTCATAATGAGTGATTAAACTATGACAGAGTTAAATTATTGATTATTACTTTATCAAATGACATGCATTATTAGAAGAAACACCAAAGAATACTTAGCTTTATTCACAAAGTAAAAAATAAAATTTGGCCCCCAAAAAGACAAATTTAATGACAATTCACTATCAGATACTATATGAATACAAAAGATATGGTACCAAACAGATTAACAAAGAAAACACTGTCTAGAAATGTAAGTTGAGGTGTTCAGTATAACTTCCCCCAAGAATGTGTACACAAAAGTCAGAGAAAGCACCCCATCTTTCCACTAAAATGGAAGCAGAGCTATGAAAATCAGAAAACAGCCAAGGATCCTGTCATGCAATATGTTATTCAGTTCAGTGCTCACAATTAAATTCAAAGACTACTTGCAAATGTTTTCATCTAGGGTATATTTAATGATTTATTTATTATTTAAACCCATGAAATACTGAAGCCTCAGAGTATTAGAACTTTAGGCTCTGTTGGATTTAGTTACAGTTTTAAGCCATTAAATAAAATGTTTATCTTGTGTTCTATTCTTTTCCCTGTGGATTTCCCATGTGATTTTTTAATGTGAAAGAAATCCAGGCATAGCATGGCTAGACTTTATATATCTATTTTAATTAGAAAACTGGAAAAAGCACAGCTTCTTTTAAAAATCTAGATTTCTCTTTCAAAGAACATTTGAGCTTTAAATCCGTGTTTCTGTAGATCTTACTGAAGGGCTTTTAAAAAGGGGAAGGACCACCTTTTCAGTTTGATTGAACAAGAGAGTACATCAAACCTCACTGCACTACCAGTAGCTATGCATTGCTGAGTTTATTCTGAATAGCTGAAAGCAGCCAAAGAGAGGGAAGCAAACAAGAAAAGGAAGGAAGAAAACTAAAACCATAATTGTCAGTAACACAGGTAGACAGAAGGAGAAAATAAACTGAACTGAGAAAAAAAGGAAGAGGTGCCCTTCTCTGTCTCTCTACTTTTTGTGATTCTAGAAGCATAAAAAAAAAGGAACTGAATTTTACATGAAAGCACTGTACAAAGAGCTGGGATCACCAAGCACAGAGTGAAACAGCTTGCACAAGTCAGGGTTGAATTAGCAGGGATGTCTTGATGCCTGGCTAAGGAGAGTTACTTCCAGTGAGTAACACTTCCCCAAAAATTAGTGCAGACCTCCCAGAGAACTGCTAAGCCAACATCTAGGAAGCAGTGAAAGGAATAGGGATTAAGTTAAAGGTAGATAGTAGTTTATTGCTGCTGGTGGAGCAATATACCTTCTTGCAACGATGTGATGCCTTGATGTGGGTGGATATAGTTACTGGAAGCCTTTTTCTTCCTTGGTGCTGAGAATTATAGGAAGAGATGCACCTGAGCGTCTCGGGACACAGTCCCACCTGATGCTCTGGCACATGGGGTCAGACATCTTCTGGTCAGCATTTCAGAGCGCCAGGAGACAGGCCAAAGTCACTTGGATACACACAGCATCATACCAATAATACCCAAAAGGGATTTCCTAATAAATGGGCACAGGTTCAGGCACAGTGGCTTTAGGATTGAAGCTTTGGACATCAGGGACTGTTCTTTACTTCTGGTCAGGCCCTGAAGGTCTCCACATTTTCCCAAACACCCTGTCAATCAGCCAGATTGGTTCTCGCCACCATGGGGAGAGGATGTGCAGATGGTGGAAGTAACAGCAGAACTGGGAGAAAGATTTAAGCTTGAGTAGGCAGCAATGACAGATGATTCATTTATTAGGGGAGTCACACTTGAGCAAAGCCATTTGTGCAAGGGACTTCTTGTCAGTGTGACTAAGAAGTTCACAATCTGGTCCCAAGTGCTTCGCAGCTGTCACATCAAGCTACTAACATTATTCTTGGTAATAATGGACAACTACATGAAGAACTGAGAAGGAACTTGACAGCATGGCATACCACAAACCACAATAAAGCACAGTAATTGTTATGTGCCACTTTTGCAGGGCATTGCAACCAAATGTTTTTGTGCATCTGGCCTTGGGACTAGGTTTTGGCTGTAGACAGGGTTTCAAAACATACCGCTGTTCAGGCTTGATGTTCACCTCTCAGTCCTGAGCTGTATCATTTCCCCGCAACACAGTACAATATACAGCTGTTCACAAGGGTCTGGCATCCCTGTAGTGGGTATATACCCTGTTGGTATAAGCAGAGAGCATGTGTCTACCGGTGCCATGCTAGGCACCATCCCTGTCTCTGCAAGGTATGTGAGTGCGTTATCAGCAAGTCGAGAGATGATGCTGAACCTCTTGGATGTGCCCTGCTGCATGGAGTCTCCCTTGCAATGGACTGCACCCTTGCAGGAGAGGTAAGCTGGGAGAGTCCTCAGGAGCTGACTGGAAATCTTCCACTTCACACTGGTTTGAAAAGATCTGGAGTGCAGCCTGCTGGCTAATTCAGTTGTACCTGAAATGTTTCAGTCACCTGAATTTGCATGGCTGCAGGCAGCAATGCGGGGAAGTGGAGGAGGCAGAGAAGAGTGAAGGTGAACACAGGTGCACCCTCAGCTGCCACAAAAGCAGAGTAAATGGGGAAATTACTGTGATCATTTGATTGTTATTATGTAGGAGAAATCGAACATTAGGGAATTCAGAAGCAGGCACCATTTTTTCCTTTTCTTCCTACAGTGTATTACTTTTTCCTCACTAGCTTTCATCTGTGATGATAGTTTCCAAAGCCCATTTTACAATGTGGAAAGTATTTGAAATGCATTATAAAAATCTATGAATATGCTGCACAGGCATATTTTAAACTTACGCCTAAAGGCGTGCTATTCCACTTCCAGCTTTTTTAAGACTGTGAAGGAAATTAGTGCCCATGCTGATCATAAGACATTTTACAACGCTTTCTAAGTTAAGACAGAGTTAAAAGACAAGAGAGATCTTCAAGCTTAAACTGAGATCTTAAAAATGAAGTTTTGCATTTGTTGCAAGAAAGAACTACTATACATAGCAATTAATAGCCAGAAAGAGCAGCTGTATTATGTACCAGGCTCTCTCAGTGATGCTACTGATAAAGCAGTTACATTACACTCATCTTAATAGCGTACTCACTCAAACTGGCTTAAAAAGACCTTTTTAAAATCAAATGAAAAGTCAGTATTATGAGTTCACAGTTTGATAATTTTCTGATGTTATTTTAGATGAAAGCATAATTATTTATGACTTTCTCAGCATGTAAGTCTCACTCGTATATAACCGCTCTCTGTAGGAGAACAGTTTTTTTAAATAATTTACTGTACTCAACACAAGCATTAGAACATGGGAAAAACAGATCTGACCTTTACTTGGAGCTGATAGCTGCCCTCTTTTGAGAGTGTACTGGAACTGTTTTAGCTGTGATTTACATTTTCCTAGTACACTAATACCACGGAGGGTTTTTTTTACTCCTACATTGGAAAGGCAACAAGGTGAAAGAGTTATGTAGCTGGTTCCTTCTGTTTAAATTGTATGTGATAGGCAATAAACTGCAGAGCTCCAAAGGGACAAATATATACCCAATAACAGCCTTGAGGCAAACATAGGTGAAAAACTAAAGCAAAAAGCATTGATCATTTTGGTTTAAGCTTTCAGACATGAAAAATTCAGATGTCATTGTACCATACTGCATTTGCCAAACAGGAGTTTGCAGGAGCATATTCTTGTTTCCAGAGTACAAAACCAAGCAGCGCTTTGAAGGAGGGCTCTGCTCTTCTGCTGTCTCTGCTTCCCCAGTCATCCAGCAAGCATACAACCTGCACCAGTAACATTTAGTGATGTTTCCTTGCTCCAGCACTGCAGAAGGAGGTGATGTGGTGGTGTATGATCCCCACTTCGTTGCCAGTTCTGCAAAACCGACTGCACTGCCTGGTGTGGCAGGCAAACAGTCTGCTGCTGTTAGCAGCTACCTTCTGACCACCCAGAGGGGCAGCTCATGCCAAACTCCCATTGGCATCTATAAAATTGTCTACTACAGAGCAAATTCAGGGGAAGTGATAAAACGTGGCAAACTGTGTTTGTTCTTCAGAGATTCAGAGGAGGAAAAACCCCCACCTATTAATCACCTCTTTAAAAGTTCATACCAACATGTGTATGAAATAGGCTGGGTAGGCTGGTATGGTTAACAGTACTCTTGTGGCCTCTGATTAGGAATCTTGCATCAGCAATCGACACAGGGAAGCCAAAATGGTGATTATTAGTCACCCTTATGATCATCTTTTTATACACATGAATTATTTACATAGTACAGGGTACTTACACACTTGTTAATTAAAATCTGCTCTTTTCATTGTTATACAGGTAAGATCTCTTCAGACCATGTAGTCCTTCTAACGGCATTTATTTCACATTCATATTTTGTTTAGTGTTATCTTTCACTGCATAAATAGAAGATCCTTCAGTGTAGAATACTTGTGTGAAAGGATTCCTTCACACTGAGAATTTCTTTTGAGAGGGAGAGAGATAGATAATCAGTTTGTTTTGAATATTGATGCCCAGAATCCCCAGGAACCCTCGAATTTTCTTTCAGCTACACCATTATGCACCTGCTCTTCCATTTTCAGAGTGGCATGCTCATTTCACCCTTTCTTAATCTTACCCATTAGTCTTTGTTCTGAGGTCCTGTGTTCCACTATAGGATAACACAGATACTAAATTAACAGAGCCTTGACTCCAGAAGAAGACTGCAAGGCTCCATTGTGATACAAATGATCAGCAACATAAATTGCTCATCACTCACTGTTCGTCACATTCTCTGAAGAGCACCAAAAATAAGACACTTATTTATAAATAGCACAGCCTGCTAGATTCCAGTGAAACTCAATTTCATATCTTCCCACCATTTTGACAGTGCATATAAATATGTAACATGTAGTTATGTGAAAGTTAGCAGTACTGCGATGTCCTCCTTGGGCATTCACAACCCTTACAGGTTTACAGCAAAAGAATAAAATGCAAATTGAGACCTGTAGTGGGATGCAGCATACCACATTATTAGCATAAGAAAGATGCTTTGTGTGACAGAGAATGGGAGCTTGTTGCCCAAATCATACTGCTCTTGTATTCCTCCCCAGAAGTACTTTAAGAGGAGAACAAAGTGAGAATTCACAGTGAATAATGCATCTAATCACAGACGATTTTTTCTGCCTGAAAACCACCTGAAATTTCTGAAACACGCATGAACAATACAAACATTAGGAATACCTGCATCCCAGAGCCTTCCAAAAAATGTATAAAAGTGCTTCCTTTTAATTCACTGCCTTTGAGTAGGGAGCGGCTTGAGTCCAGTTTTGGTTGTTTGGCTAAGCTGCATGAATATTATTTTTTTTAATCTTACGATTTTATAAACACAGGAATTGGGGGTATACGTGGAAGCTGGAACTTGCAAATACTGCACATGTTTGGTTTTGCTATTGATTTTCTATAAGCATTTGTCCTAGTATAATTTGATTACTGGAATGGTCATGAAAAGTAAATGTTGAGGAGAACAAGAAGAGCTGAAGCCAATCATTTCATTCATTTGAGTATCTATGTGTTGTTTCTGATGCAATTGCCATCATTTAAAAAAACAAACTAATATATTTGGACTTGCTCTTCATTTAAGTGTGGCATGGCTTTGCTTAGGATGAGGAACTAGTCCAACAGCATCTGTGGCTTGTTGCTGCAATATTAAAACTATATTCATAAGAGAACTTAATACTTCTATCAACTTTAACCTTTAATTTTACCTGATTTTGCCTTATTTTCACCAAAGAGTTCTCGTCACTTAAAAATCTATAGAAAGCGATTCACTAAGACCAAGAACAATTCAGAGAATACCTCTTTTTGTGGATCCATATTATGCCAGCACTACAAGAGCAAATGCATGTCTTCTGAGAGTCATACACTTCTGTTACAATCTTATTAGAGACTAATAAGCAGCAAAATGGCTTATTATTGTCAGTAAGAGGTAGAGAAATGAGTGTGCAGTCTGACTATTGAACAGGGGACTCAAAAGGGAAATTCACTTTTCTCCAACACAGTTAAAAAGTATGAGAAAATACGCTGGGCTGAGTACTGGAATAGTTGCTGGTCTACCAGTCCAGGCATGGGGAAGTCCAGCTGAATTTCCTTCCTTTGTCAGAAGTTTCCTCTGGAAGGTTAAAAGTTGTGCAAGGCTGTAAGAATCAGCAGCATCCCATTGCCTGTCTGTAAACAACATGCTGAGTCTGTACTTGTGTTTGACCAGTTCAACATAACAATGGTGTGGTCACCATTGGAACTGTTGTGTGGTGTTGTGGCATCCATCCTTTGCAAGAGTATTAGTGGTGAGAGGAAATAACAGCCAACCCAGACAGCAAGGCCCCTGCTGTGCACAAAATCTTTTTTTGCGGAGAACTTTATTTGACCTGAGCGATGCTTCCAGTTGTGCAGGTTGGGACAGGAGACCAACGCTGCCCAGCTGCTGGAGCAATTCCCCTTGCCTTCACTGTGAGCTTGAAGTGTGTTGTTTCAGCAGCCTTCGTACCTCTTTGCCTCACTCCCTGCCCCCCTGATGCCCAGTTTAACAGTCCACGTGTGTGTCAGTCAATATGGTCAAGTATGTATCATTCTGAGAGTGGTCTCCAACCGTTGCTTACCCTTCTGAAAAGCAAACCTTTCACAGAAGATCCTGCTTTCTCTGAGTGTCTGTCTCTCCCTTTTATTCCCACAGCTGGCTGGCTGTTTCACTCCAATTTATTAATAATACATCCTAGTGTTCTGTGTGGTGCCTGGTAAGCAGGGAGTTTTACAGACTATTTCAGTTCCCTTGCTCAGGAGGCAGAGTGCAGCCTCTGTGTCAGTGCAAAATACCAAAACAGTATTACAATGAAATTCAGAGCTCACAGTTTTTCACTTCCCTTAGTTCCATCCCAGGTCCCTGAAATATGCAGAACTATAATTTATCCTTTGGAAGACTCACCAAGATGCGCTTCCAAGTGCTAGCATCATGTAAACAGAGAAAACTGAAATGGGGAAATAAAAAAATACACATTCATATTTCTTCAGGGAATATACATTTTTTGTGATTCTTCTATTATAGATTCTCTCTCCCTGAAGCAGTACCGTTTCTTGCAAAGAGAGACAGCAGCTTTGATCATATGTTCTTGCCAGACTCATAGGAATGGTGGTCTGTCATCCCTTCCTTTCAGGTTGTCTGGGGGAATTAGATACTCCTCCGCAACACTTCCCCTTGTTCAGAGAGTTAAAAAGAATCATGGCGCCAAAAATAGTTTATGTGAATTCTTCGTCCTTGGGCTTGGTTCACCAGACTCTGCGGAGTCATTGCAGATTATTTGCATGGGGATGGATAGACGCAAACGTCTTGCTGAGATTAGTGAGACACGATGCTTTCGTATTTTATCACAAGCACTTATCCATGTTAATTAAACTCCTAAGGGCACGCTTCATGTTCACTGGTTCTTACCCTCCCCTTTAGGAGGATACAATCACCCACTCAAGAAGCAGAAATAGTGCATGACTAACTATGTCACGGAACAAATGATTAACACTAAGTATTTTGTGCTAGCTGTTTGCAAACAATCCACGTGCCAACAATTATGCTGAAGCAATTTTGTGAATACCTAACTCAATGTATTTTGCGTAACTCAAGACTGGCTCACAGATCATTAAATTCATAACTTCTGTCTTTCTTGTTTGTTAAATTCATAAATGTCATTATTTCTTCTGGGCCATAGAACTGGTAGTGCTAGACTCAACTGTGGTATTAATCTGCAACTGGACTGGTGAAGGCAGTGGGAAGGTGCTGTTCAAAACAGCTGCTGTGCTTGTAAGAGTTTATAAGCCACTAAGTGCAGAGGAGGGCAGTCATATGCAGGCAGATCCATTAATACATCTGATGCTTTTGGATTTGCAGCTGTGCAAAGAAAGATGCTGTTTGCCCCAGCTGCACACAGCCTACCTGCAGAGAGCTTGGTCTAGCTGCCCAAATGCATCAAAATGCTCACAGAGTTCATTATCAGGAGCTGAGGGCCTCTTTGTCAGCTGTGATCACTCGTCAGCCTTCTGCTGATGTCAGGGTTAAAGAGCTGACCTAGAGAGCATAGCATCCATAGTGTCATCACATGGGCCAGGGCAGGAAGAGCTGAGCTGTGAGAAAGAAAATGCCTTGGATGTCTCTAGGAAGCTCAAGCACAGACAAGAGTTTATTGATTTTGGTTCAGAGCATTTGAGAGCCTTTTGACTCAGAAATGTGCAGCCCTAGCAGATCCTAAAGCACATAGCTCTTAAAAAATAAACTAAATAGCAACATACTTGGGTACTTGGTGCTTTGCAATGAGTGTATGGTTTTCAGCTATCAGAGTTGTGCAAACCCTACATAACTTTAAGGAGGAGATAGATTATTTTATAAGAAGGGGTTACAGAGGCAGTGGAAATTTGGAGAAATTGCAGCAAAGAAGGTAGAGCCAGTATTGAAAAGAAAATTCAATTTGTAAAGACCTTTCCCCTCATTTCTATGCAGTGAAGTATTCTTCCCATTAATAATATCCAGCTTGTGAAATTGTTGCTGTTACTTTCATTACTTTCTCATAAAATAAGTCAACCTGTATTAACCTGCCACAACAGTTTTTTCCCTTTCCCCCTCAAGAAACACAAGGTAGCAGTACAAATCAGTTTTCACATAAGTAGATAGGATGAAGAACTTTCTTTTCAATTAAATAAATTTGGTATTTAATTCCATCACAACAGTTTGTCCAGCTACTCTTCACTACTTTTTCCTGCTTTTTAAAGTATATTAAACTTTCCCACCACTGAAGGTTTTGCTAGTAAAAGCAGTATGCTGAGTTATTTTTGTCCATATGCTGTTGAGTTTCTCATTAACAAGGGAAGGTCGTGTATTTCTTTGATGCAGTATGGATTTCCAAATTTTTTTTCAACTCTAGGCAGTTCTCAGGCAGCGCTGCGGTGCTGGGCTGTTATGCAGAACTTGTCCCCAGGCTGCGGATTGAGCGCTAGCAGCACAAGAAAAAGGAGGGGAAGGCTGTAAAGCTTTAAAAAGCTCTGTGATTAGTGCTAACTTCTAGCGAGTGATGGTTGTCAGCAATATGAATCTTCAGTACAGCATGCTGTTTTTCCCAGGCTGCACAGTGACATTTAGCTTCAGCCTGTGACCAGTATCACATACTATAGTATCACTACTACAACATGGATGGACATGTTGATTAAAGCCTATGAAGTATCAGTTACCACTGGTCCACTGAGTCCAAACTCAGTACAAAGGAGGGATTAGTAAGTATCATTCGTATTTTATGGTGATTTCAAGCTCTGTTCAGTCACTTCGTTGTTGGTCTAAATGTCTGTGCGAGGTACAGAGTAAAAGAAAACTCGTAGCAAGAATCCATGCAAATGTTTATGCGTAGTGGACAGGTGATGGTATTGTGCATTTTCTGTCAAGCATTTAGTTGAGAGCAGAAGATTGAGTCACAACTAGGAGCTGTAGATGTTCGCCTGATGATCTTGCACATATAAATCAAAGGATGAAACAGGCATGGGTGGTGATTTTTGATACATTTTCCCAAGCCTTACCACAATACTTGCTGTAAACCACTTTCTGCTCTGTGAAGTACCTGCTACAGTTAGGGTTCATTTCATGACTTTCTACCCAGGAGTCTTTGGTAATACAGTGGATAATTAGTAAGTTGCTTATCCACTTAAAGCATGAGGAAATCACAGCATCCAGGTGCTTGCAGGCGTGGGGTCCTGCTGCGGCAAGTATCAGTGGTATGGGTAACACTAGTCTGGAAGGACAGATCAGTGCACTGTGAGCAGTGTAATGGTACAAATGCCCAAATTATTTAGCAATAACCCATAAAATAAATGACTGGCTGTTCCTTTCCACATTATCTATCTGTTGAGGCAGCTGTGTCTAGCACGGGAAGGAACAGGAGCTTTGAGCACTAGATTCTGCTTCTGGCAGAATCTTGGTATTTTCTCCAGGAGGTGTGATTTAACCTCTTTCCACCCCGCCACCCCCCTTTTTTCCTTCTGATCACTCCCTCTGTAAGAGGGTGTGAAGTATTTATCTTGCTGTAAGCCTTAAGATGGGCAGGGAGCCATTTCAGGAAGAAGCAAGAAGCCTGGCCCTGCTGCAGGGGTGATTGTGCCCCCCAGCACACTGCGGAGGGGGTTATCCCCATCTATAGAGAGGGGTTTGCTCACAAAGGGAGCAGAAGACAAGGCAGAGATTTCAAATGGGATCTCTCAGTTTCTATATTTGACAGCCAGCCAGGGCCCCTTCCTCCTCCTCCGCCTCCTCTGCCTCCTCTCCCTGTGTGCCTTGGTAACGGGCTCTGCGCAGTCACACACTTTTGTGGGTAGTTGCTATACACTTTATTGGAAACTCGAATGTTTCTGCATTTGGGGGCAGGGAATAGGTGCCTCCTGATTACAGGATCATGCCTTATTTTCTGTTTTGCATGCCCAGAAAAGCAATTTGCAAATGCTGCCACAAAACTTCTAAGTTGTACAGGGTTTGGGAGGGGTGTTGGGTTTTTGGGGGTTTTTTTGGTTGGTTGGTTGTTGGTTTTTGTTGGGGATTATTTGAATGACAATGTATTCATTCAGATTGGGAAGGAAAAATGGGGAGCGGTGATTAAGAAATGTGCAGTGAATATAAGCACTAGATGTTGCTGCATTTTCAAAAGTCAGATTCTTGTCTTCTGTTGAAAGATAGTAAATCTGCAGCCAAGGAGCTAACAAACATCACACCTCCCAGTTTATTTATTTTTTCCTTCTGCAGCAACTGCTGGTGTTGAGTGGCACTTATCCTTGAACTATTTCTTATGCAAACAAACTGGCTCCTGCTGAGGAAAGTAGCTTCAGCACTTGGTGCAATTGGTGAAAGGTGCCCCAGCGAGGTGGGGATGCTCATACAGGACAAGATCCTCCTACTCGGCTGGCAGGGCAACATCAAACTTTGAGCAGGCATCAAGTGGCGTTTCATGGCCACTCGGGATGGCATGTCCCAGTGGATGGTCCCCTCTGTCACTTCCATGCCCCACTGCATGCAGAGTGTGTTGACTTTCCCCCCGCCCCCCATCTGCTCAGCCCCTGCCCTGAGAACCAGTTAGAACTCTTCTTTCTAATTTCCTGTCTTTCTAATTAAATCCTTGGTGTATGAAATAAGAAACCTCAAGTGAAGATGCTTAAATTATGTTTCTGATTTTAAGCCAAGTAAGTACACACAAGAATTCACCTTAGAGCCATGATTTAAATGTCTAGCCACAGAAGGATGAACTACTAACTTAATCTACCTGGCCTTATTTAATAGAGTTAAGAGATCAGTCTTTGCAAGCTTAATTCTTGGCTTGCTTTCATACAAAGAATCAATATAGAGCAAAATGCACCTATACATAAAATTTATCCTGTGAAACATGCCCAGAGCAAGGCCCAGGAGGAAAGGATGTGATGATGAGCTGTTGCTGGCTTTCTGAGGAACAGGACACAGGTCAGCATTAATTCCCCCCACTGTATATTGCCATATAGAGCTGTCATTTCAGTGACTGCTTCATGCATAACTTCATGCAGCACAACCCATGGGTATTTCTGCAGGGACTCACAGAGATGGGGAAGCTGACTTGGTCCCTGGTCATCACCCTGGAGGAGCAGGACCTGGTGCCCTGCAAGGAGAACCAGGAGTCCCACAGCAGCCAGGGCTGTCCTGTGCCTGGAGGTGCTGCCTGCAGCAGGACAGCCTGGCACTCTGCATCCTGAATGTTGTGTTATGGCACTGGCTCAGGATAAATGGAGGTTTCTTTGTTAAATTGCTGCCTCGTTCCCCATTTGTCTACAAGATCAAACGACCTAGTTTCACTCTGCTGAGCTGCGAACACCAGATAGGGTTGCACAGCCTGTTGGTGGGCACATAATCATTTGTAAAAATGAGACATCAGGGGCACAGCTACTGAGGGTGTTGGGAATGCAAATGATCAGGGAGGGTTGAAAACACTTTCAAGCCATGCTGGAATTGGACTGGTGAGTGAAAATGGCATTCCAGATTTTATTCCTTGCTGCAGGTGTTAATGGTGAATAAAATGTAATTGGATTACATGCTTCATGGGTATACCAGGTGCATATCAGAAAGGACAATAGCTGCTTTTGTAAAATGGAATCATACTTCTTTTACCTGCATAATGTGAATCACTCATCCTCATACCCCCTCTCCTTATAGTCTGCATTTTCTTCCAGAATTAATTTCTTTTTGTTCAGCCAGAATTTTGCTCATGTCTAGAAAGCTAGGTAGTACAGAAAGTGCACTCACAGCCTGTTAAACTTGTGAAAAAGTAGCATTTTCTAGTGATATACTTTAACATGTCCATCTTGCTGATGGGAAGGTAGAAGCTGCTGTAACAGGGCAAGGATGGCAATGCTGTTGCAAGAGCCCTTTATGCTGAGGAGCCTGGTAAGGGTGACATGTCAAGGAGCCTGGTGTGGAGCAATGCTTGGCAATGTGCACTGTAATTACAGCCTCTGTTGCCAAATTCTCTGTCAACTCTTGTACTGTGTTAATGGTAGTCCTCAAGAGCGAGGCATCAGAGCAAACACCACATGAAATTAACATGAGCTTTAGAAACCCTTTCTATATGTGAAGCCAAGAATTTATTGTGTAATTAAAGTCCCAGCAGTCTTACCAAAGTAGTATAATTGGTCCCAATGATGCTAACACAGGCAAATTATCCAAGTACTACAGCTCATTCTCAATAATGATACGGTTTAAATTGTCATACATGCAGTTCCTTCATCTCTTTTTTCAGATGTTAGGCTCACCCTTCTGTGGACCTCTGGGTCCCAAGTTCAGCATCATAAATCTTGAGGGAGACAGAGCAAGTGTGTGTGTTTTCAGGGGGCTGGGGTTGTTAGTGGCAAGTTGTCTGTGTCCCAAGATCTCTAAAGGGAAGACTGTTATGCTGATGGTGGGAGATTCTTCCTCCTCTGGGTTTGCTTTCGGTTACTTTTTTATGTGTGTTAATGCTATCTGCATGTTTGCTGTATTTCCTTGCCTATTCCTCATTCATTTGCAGTTCCACCTTATATCCACATTTGTAGTATCTGGTACATATTATATATTGGATATGTGTTCTTTGCTCTCCCTAAACCCAGTTTTACACAGCTCCCAAGGCTGCAATCTCCTAGTGACCAGTAGCTGACAATTAGTGAGTTGTGACTTTTAGCCCTGGCACCTCTGCTGCCATCCTGTGCTTGCAGTGTTAAGGCTTCTGCTGTCATCTTGTGGTAGTGTTTCTGGGGATCCTTGATACAACCCCGTTCATTTGTTTTTTCAACAGCCTTTGAATTGTGATTTCTTGACCATCCAAGTAACATTTTATTACTTCAGCCTGATCCCACCTATGTCATTCATGTAGGGTCATTAGTACTCGAATAGTACTCTAAAAGACTAATAAGAGTTCTTCTATTAGCAGACACACACAGAGAGTGCTCTGGTAGCTACCTAACTCACCACTGGTGTGTCATCAGAATTTCTTTACAACAGGGTCTTCCTTCATCACACCTCAGACATCAGGAGTGCCAGGATCAAGGAAGCAGATCTCAGGAAGCCCAAAATGCATGCATTGTCTGCTCACAGGTACTGGCACAGCTTTGGCTCTGCTGCTGTCAAAAGCTGGATTGCTACCTGTCCTCATGAACCAAAAGTGGGGAAAAAAGCCCTTTCCTTGTGCATTGCCCAAATAATACCTGTGAGAAATCTTGAACTGCCTGCTTTGGAGTCACTTTAAAACAGAGCCCTTCTGACTGATGGCCAGGATGGAAAAAGCACCACTGTTTGTGGGGTGTTTCTCAACAGAAAAGCACACAAACACCCCTAGACAGTCTGCTGAAGAGCTTTGAGTTAGTTGAGTGCCATGTCTCCTTAAGAGAAGAATTAGATTCTGGTAAATGTTATTTGCCAACTGTTCAGGCTTATAGTGGCATTCAGAAGAACCCCAAAAAGATACACCTCTGTGGAATGGCAAGTGTGGGAAGACTTGTAAAGGGATAGCTGCAGCACACCACCAGGTGAGAAATCCTGCTTACAAATTTGATAGTCTGGATGAGGCCAGCCTAAGAAAATGTGTTACTGGGAAATGGCATTAGAAAGAAAACCTGGGGTAGAGGTAGCCAAGATCTCCTTGCTTTTGCTAGCAAGTACTCACTGACTTGTGACAACCTTATTCCCGTAACAGCGTTGAGCTTCTAGAAAATAATACTGTGCTGTAACAAATTTTCCATTGTGGGTAACAGTCACACTCAGTATCTCTTGGAATCTTACCCAAACATTTGCAGGGGCTTTGTTACCAGTTACAAAACTGTAGCACTTGGGGGCAAGAGTCACAGACATGGACCTGCCCCACCTCTTTCTCCCTTTTTGAGTGTACCATGGAGCAGAGATTGTGCTCTAGAGTTTTGCATTGGCATTTTAATGATGGAGGAAAGCCTGTCAAGGAGAATTAATGCAGCTCCCCCTGATCTATTTGTATTAGCAATCACCTGTCTTTTTTTAACTATAATGATAAATTTTAGGGAAGGAAACTACTTTGGCTCTTGGCATCTGTATGAAATACTCTTTGACAAACTTTAGATGTTTGTTGGATTTTATTTTTTTTCTCCTGGAGCAAAGAACACCTTGAAGTTTTTGAAGCAGTATTACTTATGATAATTTTAAATGGCTATGAAGATAAATAATGGGTCTTACTTTCCAAGAACAGCTGAAAGTTCGTATTTCATGTTGCCTCTTTGACCTTGTAGAGAGCTGTGCATATTCAGATTAGTTTGGAGTATTTGTATGTAGGCATTAGAGATGCTAAGCAACCTCAAGCCATGACTCTCTGGTTTAACAAGGCAAATAATTTTCAGGACAGACTAAGCCAAGACTTAAGTTAATCTAACTCTTGTGGTTTTGTGGTTTTTAGAATCAACAGTCAGTGCCTTTTTAAGATCTGCTTGTAAGTGTTGCTTGGATGGATTCCAGGCTTCTTTTGCTACAGGACTCAGAGTAACTCTGGCTAGCCTAAGATTGCTTTGCTGTCTCAGAAGCTTTTAAACCATCTGCAAAAATACCCTTTAGTGTGTGGACCTAGGCTGTTTCAAATTATGGTCTTGGTCAAACAGGTGTTTATGTGGATACAGGTGCACAAGACAAGAAAAAGAGAAATTCATGAAGTTGTCCTCCTCTTTTTAGGCCAAAGCAGGTCTGGGATTTTCTCCCCTAGAGAACCAAGAGTCTGCTAAATAGCAGAAGAAAAGTACTACTCCTATTTTTAATCATGCTGCAGCTTAAACAGATGCTTAAGTATTTTGCTGGATAAAGGCTTAGGAGCCAAATCTAATGCTTACTGACGTCCATGACAAGGCTTAGTGGGTTTAAGTGGAACCAGGCAAGAGCCCAGGAGCAGTGCAACGCCCAGGTCCAGCTCCCAGTGCTCTTCACAGGGGAGCGGAGGGATGCATGCCTGCCCTGCGTGGCGCTTGAATCTCTGCAGGAGCTGCAGAATGGATTTTGAGAAGAAAACCAGGATGCTTCACCCTCCACTGTGGGAACCTGTGGGTCCATAGCCTCTGGGCTGCAGTCTCCACTGAGGTCAGAGCAGGTTTCTCGCTGCAGTCTGGAGGTGGACACGCTGAAGCACACCTTCCCTCTGTTGCTGCTAGGTGGGCCTCACAGCAACTGGGATGCAGTATGATGGGCAGCTCAGCAGCTGGTTGGGAAGGCTGGCAGGACCTCTCCATCCGATGTACTTCCTATGGTCTGTCAGCGGCCAACACAACATCCGCCTTGAATATTAAAAAAAATACAGTAACATTTTATATCACCTTTTTTCATGGCATGAAATGAAGAAACAATAGGTGTGCCTGTAGACTTTAAGGAACTTGGTTTTAAGCCTCAATTTTCTAATTTCAGCCATGGAAGAAAGAGCTTCCCAGTTTTTGAAGCTGTGACATCAGCTTGCTCACAGCTGCCATTTAGCTCTGTTTGTAAAGCTGTGAGTACCCACAGTTGCACTGTAAGCCAGAAGGCACTTTTTTTTCCTTCAGTGGAGCTTTCGCTGATGTAATTATATAGCCTGTCTTCTTTTTTGTGTTTCTTATCATAAATACATATTTGAGCACTGCCTTTGCCCCCAAGAATCAAAGGAATAAATTTTCTGTGTATTACGTACTTTTACACAGTTAGCAAAAGAACATTCACATGTATGCTTTTAACTCTGCTAATGAAGCTATCATAATGTCAAATAAAATGTCATGGTGGGCATACCTAATTAGCATTACAAATTTGCTTGAAGGGGTAAATGGCCAGATCCTTCCAGCCCAGCTCCAGGCATTCGTGCTTGCAAGATTTACAAGGGCTAAGGATGGGTCTACAGACTACTGAAATGGAAGCTTGAAAAATATTGCATTAATGAAATGCTAATCGTGTTTCAGTTGTTAAATGAGCCTGCTATCTCAGGTGTCTCAGGCAATGAAACTGTAAAACTGCTCTGGTTGGGATGCAAAATGCAAGTAAGTTGTTACACTCTGCTGATGTACAGGAGTGAAACACATCAGACCACGTAGAGCTTAATATTCCATGAATGGCTTGGTCCAAAGTCCACTGAAAGTCAGTGGAAAGACTGTTGACATCTGATCTGAAGGTGATTTATCAGAAATTAAGGATTCTAGGCCTGTTCTTTACCCAGTAAACACTGAAGTCAGTTGATCATGGCTGGTTTTAAAACGGGAGCCAATGACGTACAATAAAAAATTAAGCTCTCCTAGACATAGGAAATGTTCTTGCTAGTGTGCATTTACATAATGTATGTAATGTAAATGCAATACACTTTGTAAATACAAACACATTATTAAAAATAGATCACAATTAACATTATTCAAATTAGGTTTAAATGTGTGTATTTTGACAAAAAAACTAATGTAAGTCATATAATCTTTAATGACAGCTTAAATTCAAATGTAAACAAAGCAAGTGAATTTCTGTATCAGTTCTAATTGACAGTTTAACTGAAATAGTCAAACTTTACAAGTTTCCAGAGTGAGGTAATGAAGGAGTTTGCCTAAGAACTTAAATAAGGATGGATGGGCATAGTTCAACACACTGATATTATCTTATAGATCTTATGTTCCATGATAAGTAGAAAGTTAGACACACCTAAACTATCGCTGCAGTTGTCAAAAGGCTTTGCTATGAAATTGTGCTGTCTCAGTGATTGCTACTGAATGACCAATTAAACAATTTTCAGAAGTTCCTCATTTAAAAAGCAGTAGTTTATTTTAAATTAAGACAAATCAAAAATCTGTAAAAGCATTAAGAACACGGTAATATCAAAGGTTGTATACTGAGATGTGACTTTGGTGTAAATTTGTCAGAGCTTATATGTTCAACTGCATCCTACAAATGACAAATAAACCTTTCAAAATAAAATTAAGAAGGTATTAAATCCAAACATCTCCACATCCTTTCTTAAAAGGATCTTGTTTTGCATATAAAACCAGTGAAGTCAACCAACCACTCTCTAGATGAGACCACAGAGAGCTCTTTTGGTTGAGATGTGTAACAATGAGGCTCATCAGAGTGCCTTCCCTGAGTTGCAGTACGAAGCAGACATTAATGGCTGTTCCTCCCCAACGTCTAAAGCATAGTGGGATAAGAATTATCTTAAAGTTAAGCAGAAGATAAGTGCCTAGTGACAGAATTTTAGGTATAGTCTTGTATCAGAAAAATTTTGAAGACAAGGTTTGCAGTCCCAATACAATTGATAAAAAGAGACCAATTTTGCTACATTTTTAGGGCTGAACGTTTACCTTTCAAGCACATTAGCAGGGAATTTAGCAACTGATAAATTGCAGTGGTGGTGAAGTGCTTACGTAGATGCGCCTGTGGAGTTTTGAAAGTGATAGCTGAAGCGCCGATGGTTTTGCACCAAGAAGCACTTTTCAACACAGGCTCAGTCTAAGCCAGGTTATCCCAAATCCATCTCTGTTCAGTGAGGAGCAGTGCCTCAATACAAGAACAGTCTGTTGGACCACACTGACACATCCAGGTATGTTGCACATAATACAGGGACTGACACTAGAGCTTCTGAAGTCTAAGCCTGCAGCTGCAGTGCTATGGGAGAGTCCAGCCTTGCACCTGAGAATACCAGGTCAGATGCAAAATGCCTTCGCCTGCACTGCTAAAGAAAATTATGTCCAGTTTTCTGACCCACAGGCAGAGTTTCACTTTATCTAGACTGTATGTGTTTGGTGCTGTTTGCTCTGGGACTGGTGTAATGCCCAGTGGCCCTAAGGTATAATTTTTTGTGGCTTCTGTCTCTTTTATCAGTTCAAAATGTTTTAATTCAGGGAGAACTGTGCTGTAGACAAGAAGTGGTCTTGCATATGTGGAACTGTGCATATGCACTGTGTGTTTAGCATGAGGATGTAGAAGTCTTCAAAGATCTAAACCCGCTGCATAAGACAGAAAGCCAGTTGTCATGCAGTCTTATCCATACTGCCTACTGGGGGTGATTCCCAAAATGTGCCAGGATCCAAACTGCCAGTGCATGGTGTGAGAAAGCCAATTGACATGTGCCAAGACCAGACCAGGGACAAACTAAGCAGTACAAATGCTGAAGTTTGGTTGCTGGGGCTGTTTTATTCAACAGTGGACACCGCTGTTATGGCAGACTTTGGTCACTCATCAGTGCATGGTTGTTTTTCTGCATCTGGTAGATATTTTTTCCGTATACTTGTGTCTGTATGATAATAGCTATAGTACTATGTTTGGGCTGTTATACTTCTGAATATACTGAAGACATTTGCTTTTCCTTATACAGCTATGATCAGGTTGTGTGGTGTCGTTAATACATGCAAAATATTCTACGTATACTGAATAACTAATTTCTTCTATAACACTCAAATTAACTAAGCCAGCAGACTTGTAAATTTTCGCTGATTGGGGGCAGATCATCATGTAAAATATTCATACTTTTACTTGATCTGGGACAGAGAGGACACAAGGAAAATCCTTTCTCTCTTCTATTTGCAGTGAGAGACAAACTAGAGTTATTAATTTACCTGATGGTCTCATAACCTCAGAAAAAAAGTTTGTTGTGATTTCGTTTGCAGAGATTAATTTATTAAAATCAGCTTTCTAAACCCAGATACTATAAACAATGCTCTTTTTTTTTTTTTCTTTTTTTGGAACTAATCATGTATTTTAATTAGTAAGCAATGTTTTCCAGCTTAGAACTGAAAAGTCTGCACAGCTTAGCTTCTGCATTCAGTAACTTGTCCTTTACCAAAGAGTGTGTCTTGTTGGCAGTACATGATGTGTATCAATTGTTGACAGTGCTTTCTTTAATTAGCTTATTCATGTGGATGTGTAAAAAAAGGCCACAGATGCCAAATGCAAGAGATAACAAAAAGAGCTAAGAGCATCTTCAATTACAGTATTCTCTTTATCAAGCTCTGAGTGTAAATTATCTGCTCTGGAAAACAGATGATGAGTTCATGTAACTGCAAATTAACACAATAAAACCTTGCTGCTTATGAACAGGGTTTAGCTCTTCAGGTGTGTGGTTTTTTTCCATTCCACCCCTTATATCTGTATTGGAGAGCCCAGGGTTTTATTTTAGTAAAACTAGTGTAAATTGAGCATTATCATATTATTGCAAATCTCAAATGACATTTTTAAGATCCAGACAAACTGGAGACTATAATGAACAGTAAAATACTATCAGAATCAAAATGACAGCATTTTATACCAACTTCAAACACAGTAAAGGTGTGATTCCTCTTTTATATTATACATGTTAACTACTGAAAACATAAGAGAATGAAGAACAGACCTTAAGTGTTTAGTAACTTATTGGATAGAAAGATAAAATTCAGGTACTTGTATAGGGTAAGATAAAATTTGAGGGGGCATGAATACAGACAGATGTTAACATAAAGTCACAACAAAGATCTCAAAGCAAAAGTTACACTGAAACAGGCATTGTAATTCACATTTTTTGAACAGCCTCATGGCTGGAATCAAATGCCAATGTAAAGTAAAGTAACATTTTAGCAAAGCCACACTGAAGACTGTCAAGTTCTTGGGTGAAACCAAAAGTTGGAACAGTATATAAGCTAGCTGAAGGCCTGATAGAAACATTTTGGTAGAGTGGAGAGTTATTTTGTAGCAAAATGCTAGCAATTGCTTGGAGTCTTTAATTTTCCTTATAAAATCTGCAGATATAATTTAACTTTATTTTTGGGACCACAGGGAAGGGAGAGAAATAAAAGTAAGGGAAAAGTATTTATGAATCAAATAATAAGGAAGGAAAAATTTTTTACCTTAAGAGAACTGATAAATTAGCCTCACATCCTTTCTCCTTTTCTGGAAAAGATAAAGCTAAGGGCAGTGGTGTTGGGAAATGTAATGGGTTAATTTCTGTTACATCATCAACAACGTGGAATAAATTAGTATGGAATGCATATTTATGGAATACTTTCCAGCTCAGAAACCAGAGTCTGCGTATCTTAGTCTCTTGTGCTTTCAGTAACTTGTCCTTTACCAAAGAATCAGTCTTCTCATGTTTTATTGGCAGTACATGGTGTACATTGATTGTAGACTGTGATCTGTTTAATTAGGTTACTCATGTGTCTGTGTAAAGAAAGCCCTTAACTACCAAAATAAAAGGTAATAAAAAGAACTGAAAGCTCTTCTTTATTTTTCTTATTGTTTACTAGAGAACTTGTCAGCATCCATTGAATTTGAACATTAACACAAGGACTGAACCTGAACAGTAAGGGCATGCCTTGTCATACCTTTGTTAGGAAGCACGATAATCTTTGCTGGAGAATGGCAAAAAGTCCCAACAGTACAAATGGATTGACAGAAATACAAATTCTTGGAAAGAGACTCGTTAGTGCCTACTAAAGTTTACTCAAATTCTGGCCAAAGAAGCCCATGAATCACAGTCCGTTCAAGCTGTGTGGGTGTAAGTTTCCCTTCTTCTCACACAGTTCTCTTGGTTGATAGGTGATTACTTTGAACTTAATGAGTGAATAAAAAATACGCAAAGTCATTAACTTTGGGTCCAGTATATTTCTGATCAGTTGTCTTTCATATTTTTAACTACAGAATCCCCTTCACCTGCAGATGAGTTTAGAAAACTCGCTGAGTTCTGATGCTGATGTCACTTTCTCGATCCTTGCAATGAACAACTGGTATAATTTCAGCCTGATGCTATGCCAGGAGGAGTGGAACATCACAGATTTTCTCTTCCTCACAGAACACAGCTCCAAGTTCCACCTGGGATCCATTATAAACATCACAGCAAACCTCACTTCAGCCAGTGACCTTCTGAACTACTTACAGTTCTACCTGGACAGCATCAAAGACACAACATCTACCATGGTGATGTTTGGATGTGACATGGAAAAAACACGGAGGATTTTTGAAATAACTACCCAGTTTGGTGTGATGCCTCCAGAACTTCACTGGATTATTGGGGATTCACAGAATGTGGAAGAACTGAGGACAGAAGGTTTGCCACTCGGTCTCATCGCACATGGCAAGACAACACAGTCAGTCTTTGAGCATTATGTACAGGATGCAATGGAGCTGGTGGCAAGAGCTGTAGCAGCAGCCACCATGATTCAACCTGAACTAGCTCTTATTCCAAGTACAATGAATTGCATGGACACGGATGAAAGGAATATCACTTCAGGGCAGTATTTATCGAAGTAAGTGTTTCCTTTTTTTTCTTTTTGTGGCTAATATTT
The DNA here is from genome assembly GCF_023634155.1 of Falco peregrinus. Lineage (NCBI taxonomy): Eukaryota > Metazoa > Chordata > Aves > Falconiformes > Falconidae > Falco > Falco peregrinus. The sequence continues at coordinate 10,237,054 of NC_073739.1, forward strand.
GTGGTATACAAGAAAAACAATTTCACCATCACCACCGCCATTCCCATTGGCTTAGCTACCATGCTAACCATCCCTCATACACAAATTTGTTTCAATATTTCCTCCTGCCTTACTACTTCTGGGCAAGTAATGAACTTAGCCTTTTAGCCACAGAAGGAGATTAAGACAGCTGTAGGAGGCACTGTTCCACAGAAGTAGAGATCAGATAGTAAACACAGGCAAGGTTACGGACTGTGCTCTGGAATTATCTTGTATTTGTGTTTATGCATGTTAGATTGAAAGGTCAGGGCTAATGTCATGTTCTCTGAGGTTTTGAGATACTTGGGAGAATGCAAAACACAGTAAGAATATTTGCACTACCCAAGCAATCAGGGAGTATAAAAGCAGACGTGTAGCCTGTGCTAGTGCGCTTCCATGGAAAAGAAACAAAAAAGATGCACCTCTGACCACCTCATAGGCCACTGCTGCTGGTGAGAGCAGTCAAAAACCAGGAAGTGCTCCTCTGTTGCTTGGTGTGGGAGCGTCCTCTTCCAGCTTCTGCTAAAACTGTTGCTGTAGGCCACTGCATGTCACTGTACTGAAGTTATTTCCAAAAAATGCTTGGGGATTTGCATCTAGAAATATTCCGAGTTTTAACATGGAGAGGAAAAATTGCATGGTTCTCTTTGAAAATGAACAAGAAGGTCTTTGCTAAGTGTGAATTCATCAGCTGGTTTACATCCAGTGACTGTTCCATGTTTTCCCCCCATTACGTCTGATTTTGTTGAATGGAGTTAGGATAAAAGTTCGTGAAGTATCTTTTCAAGTTTTTTTTTAATTTTATCTGAACTGTGACTTCACAATAGTATGGTAATGGCATTGCTCAAAGCACAGCCATCTGAGAACCTAAGAGTTCCTTAGCCAGCACTTGTTCATAGCTCAGGGGTCAAAACCCCCCTGTTTCCGAAGAGTGAAACAAGGCTTGGGAATAAATACTGCACTGGCTTGCAGTATCCCCACTGACTTGTGATATGAATTTTGTCTCATTATTCTGGGTATTTTAACTATATCAGGCCCAAGTTCCTGAAAAGTAAAACTCAGCAAGGGCCTTCTTAAAGTAACAAATATTTGAGGACAGTAGTTTTATGAACAGACTTCATGAGGGTTAAGGAAGGGACAAATAAAAAGGAAGGCAAAATTAAAGCTCTTAAAAGTATTCTTGCAAAATATTTCTTTATCATTGCTTTCTACTATTAGCTCTGTCATGAACAGTGGCTGCTATAACTTGTATTTTGGGAGACAATATGCAATTTCACATCTATGAAATTTCTTGTCCCTTCATCTCAGTAAAGGTATTGTGGAAAAGAAAAAAGGATCATATGCTTAGCATTTTTTTCTCTAGGCACCTGCTTGTGGACCCTGTTAAAGACAAAATAACACACCAGATAAACCCTTGTCCTGAATCACTGCAGCTGGTTTTGTAGTGCACCAGTGAGACATACCTGATGGCCAGTACTGAGGTGTTTGAGTTAGCAACATAACTATTAAACTCTGAGTGGTACTAGTAATTTCTCAGGTGTGAAGCACTGATGAGTAGCTTAACTGGGACCAGCCTCATCCATTTTACGAATGGGGATATAGAAGGCACACTGGCATAGAACCTCACCTCCCTTCACTGCAGTGTGTAGTTAAACAGCAGTCCCACAAGCTGCGACCATGGACACCTGAGCTTTCATTGACAACACTCCACTCACGTTGTCTGTGCAGACATTTACATGCCACCCAGGAGCAGAATAATGATTATGAACAAGACTGAGATCTGGGCAAAGCATGCTTTTATTTATATGGGTGTGGATATAGATGTACAAACCCCTGAAGATTATACTGTTGTAAGTCTCAGTCCTTCATTCCTCTTGTGATGAAATTGATTCCCTGATCTGTTCCTGCCTGCTCATGGGAGCATCCTTGTCGACAGAACAAGGTTAGAATTTCAAAGCCTCATCTTTGTCTTATAGTTTTAAGTAGTCTTACAGCTTTACTAGTCTTAAAGCTTTAACTCTGCTTCTTGGGTAATTTCAGCAGCCTGCTATTTGCTTGCCTATTCCAGTTCTTGCCTCCAGTAAACTTTCCAAGAAAGATGTGGAATGACCAAGCCATCAAGCTTGGAAGAAAATGAAATCATTTAATTAGATCATTCTTAATAGTACTAAAAAGATACCAGTGCTATGGTAGTATGGTAGTACTGCTAGAGCTCTAATGAGTAGTTCATACAACAAAGCACACGAAAAACACAAAAAGCTGAACTGAGCAAATGACACACTTTGGACTCATTGGTCAAACTGAAGTGACACGAGTGAAGCTTTGATGCAGCTATCACACCCTGTTGGTGTGATCATCAGCTCACACACATTGGCATAGCATTAAGGAAATCCATTCAGCCGTCAGACTGGAGGGCCTGGCCTTTCACGTTCTGAAATTTGTACACACCGTCTTTCCACACAAATCTGTCAGTTGCTGTGCTGAAAAGGTATTGCTCAGATATTGCCAATGTGTCTGTGCAATACTTAGCACTTGCAATTCCCAGATATTCGCACTAGAGATTGCTGGCTTAAATAATGTAGCCAGATTGTTTTACCTGTTTCCTAAAGTTACTGAGAGAAGGGAATTTTTACTTGAAGTCCAGGGCGTGAATTTCACTAGTGCTGCGTACAGCATATGCAAATGATTAGCAGCCATAGCCACTCATGTATAAAAACAAGGTATTGTTAGAATGTGTCTCCCACATGGTTTCCCTCATTTATTTTGATTCATGTCCTGTGAGTATGAAAAATATACAACATGCAAATCAGCTGCAAAAGTAAGCCACTAGCTTGATACGGTAGTGAAGCCATACATTTAAATGCTACCAAATCTCTCAGGTCACCGCTTCTAACACAATTCAGCACAGGACAGGTACAGAGGGCTCTATTCACCCTCATGGGCACACTTGCACATGCACATGGTCAGAGAACACCGTGCATAAATTCCACTGTTCTCATTCCACCTGCAGAAAATAAATCTAATGCATTATTCCATAGCTTCCTCTCCTCTCGAAGCACCTGGTCTGCAGCATTCTGATATCCAAGTTGTACTGTAGTAGCAATGTGGGGCCAAATTCATCAGAACTTCACTAGCTAATTCCATCTGAGAACTCGTCTTCCTCAGTTTTGGCATTTTGTGAACTGTTAATGCTATTTTCTACACTTGAACAATTATTTCAAAATTTTACATACAGACCCATCCACACATGGAGTGGTTTTACTGTTACCGTTGTAGTGATGGCTTCAGCATATAAGCCCAACAAGGCTTGTAAGGAAGAAAGTGCACACTTTTTAACAAAGGCTGAGGAGGAGAGATAAAAATCAGATAAGTTTATCAGCACATAAACCTTTCTTTAGTGCTTAAGATTGCCTTCCCTATAAATTTTGCCTTGATAGTGTTTCCATACACAAATAGGCAAATAACACTGTCAAATATGAAACACAGGGTAGGAGGAAAGAACTAGTCAACAGTGGCAGACACCACTGGTTAATGAAGTTATGGTATCATTTAGCCAGGACTAGACTAAATGGTAAAGGATTTCAAAAAAGAGAACCACCTTCATGCATCTGTCCCATTTATGAACACCTATATGTGTGTTTTCAGGCATAATTTTCTGCCCCAAGTTAACACATGTGTAGATCAATTGGTTTTGACAGCATTAGCTATGTCATCTTTCTCCAAACTCAACCTGCTCAAAATAGACTGCATAAGAAGAATTTTGAAGCCATCTCAGAGAATGCTGCCACACACATTACCGCACTGAAAACTATATTATTTAATTCCATAAATTAACCTTTGTTGAGAACAAAACCTGGTACTATCTTGAGACATTCACAGTCCAGAGTTCTAACTGCTGAAACTCCATCAAAAATCACCAGAAGTGTCAAAACTAAGGGTAGAGGCTGGGCATGAGTATGCATGCACACACACTTGCTGTGGATTTATCCTTTTCAAATCAATTTGAGGTTCTTTTTTATCGACTCTAAATATTGATAAACAATTAACACTCCTTAAAGTTTATGTCTTGCTTATTGAGGCTGGAATGACAGCTATAGCCTTTATACTTCCTTCAATACTTGCTTTCATCCAATTTCAGAACTAATGTGAGGTGTTATATTCTACTATGACAGCTAAACAGTCTGTCTTCGGAATGCCTCTTAGTGAAAAATACGTGCCTGACTTACACCATATTAGCAGCAATTTAACTCAGTGTTTTTTTTAATGGAACCACCATGCTAAGATTTCTACAGCCCCTGCAAAATGCATAGCAGCTTTAATATTAACAGAGTGCAGTTCAGCTTGTCATGGAGTTTACAAAAAAGATTTTCTCCTTATAACACTTATTTCCTGCTCAGCTGCCTGCTCCTTTATCCATGTCATTTTAGCCTCTTTGATAGTGACTTACCAGAAGCTAAATTCAATATACAGGGAGGACAACTACTAGCAAACATTGCCACTCAGTACAAAGGAATAGTAAAAGCCCGGAAATCTCAATGCAAAGTGTTCAGCGCAAAACTGGCACACTTCATGAGATCTGCTACAATATCAAAGTTGCACTTTTAAAAACATTATTTCTGCACATATTTTTAACAAACTTTTTTTTCTTTTTTCTTTTTTTTTTTTTTTTTGTAAGAATTAAATTTGACTGTCCTAGGGCAACATTTTGCATTGAGTCCCTTTCTTCATTCTGAAGTGGCTAACAGTGATTTACCAATGCCAAATTTACATTTTTGAATCTAGATAGGTTTACTTCAGAGTGCTTGAAAGGTGTTGACAGCACTTCAGTAGCCTCTCATCTGTAAGCTAAATCTTTCTGAGATTATAGGATTTTTCTTGAAAGGACATTTCAAACATAATTCGCATTCTTCCATTTTCATACATATTTTCATCTAGGAAAATGACTATAAATCTGGTGACTTCACCTGAGAACTAACCTATGTTTTGTTAATGTACAAAGCAAAGAGAACTGAAAAAAATTGGTGTTCTCTCATGCATTTTTTTCTAGTAAGTAAAACAATTTTTTTCCTGAAGAGTTTTAATCTACATTAGGTAAGAAATGTAGGAAAGCGTTCCCAAGTGCTTTAGTCATAAATAAGTTGCTTGTTCGTTGTGCCATAGGAAAGCTATCAACGATCCAGGTGTTCAACATCATCCCCAATCTATTCTCTTAAACATAAATTTGTGGTGTCTGCATATACTTCAGTATGATGACTTAAGCTGTCTGCTTCTGATTACTCTGCTTTCTCCCTCGAACAGGTTCTTAGCCAACACAACTTTTGATGGTCTCAGTGGCCACATTAAGGTGAAAGGCTCCTCCATCGTCAGCTCAGAAAACAATTTCTTCATCTGGAATCTGCAGCACGACCCTGTCGGGAACCCGATGTGGACTCGTCTGGGGAGCTGGCAAGAAGGGAAGATAATCATGGACTATGGGATATGGCCAGAACAGGCCCAGAGACATAAAAATCATATGCAGCACCCCACCCGGCTGCACCTCAGAGTAGTAACTCTCATTGAGCATCCATTTGTCTTTACAAGAGATGTAGATGATGAAGGTCTTTGCCCAGCAGGGCAGCTGTGCCTGGATCCTCTGACCAATGATTCAGCCATGCTGGATAACCTGTTTGAAACCCTTCAAGGAGGGAATGACACTGTTCCCATTGAGCTGAAGAAGTGCTGCTATGGCTACTGCATTGACCTGCTGGAGAAGCTAGCTGAGGATATGAATTTTGATTTTGACTTGTACATTGTTGGTGATGGAAAATACGGAGCCTGGAAGAATGGCCACTGGACAGGGCTGGTGGGAGATCTTCTTGCTGGCACAGCTCATATGGCAGTGACGTCATTTAGCATTAACACTGCCCGAAGCCAGGTGATTGATTTTACCAGCCCTTTTTTTTCAACCAGCTTGGGCATCTTGGTAAGGACCAGAGACACAGCAGCTCCTATTGGAGCCTTTATGTGGCCACTTCACTGGACTATGTGGCTGGGGATATTTGTTGCTCTCCATATCACAGCTATATTCCTCACTTTATATGAATGGAAAAGTCCTTTTGGGATGACCCCCAAGGGAAGGAACAGGAACAAAGTCTTCTCTTTCTCCTCTGCTCTGAACGTCTGCTACGCAATCTTGTTTGGAAGAACAGCTGCCATCAAACCCCCCAAGTGCTGGACTGGAAGGTTTTTAATGAATCTGTGGGCTATTTTCTGTCTGTTTTGTTTGTCCACGTATACAGCCAACCTAGCTGCTGTCATGGTAGGAGAGAAAATCTATGAAGAACTTTCTGGAATACATGACCCAAAGGTAAATCATGTCTGTTGTTATTAACTCAGCCTTTTCTTCTTCCCTGTCAGAATTCACTGCTGCGTAATTTACGGTTTCTAATGGAATCAGAAAGCAACCTGTGTGCAGAACAGCAGCTGCACTACAAATGGTTACCACTTGATGGCACTGCAGCAGAACAGTTCAGCGACAGGATCTTTAACAACTGTAGAAGTGTAGGGGGCGGATCTCAAAGATTGAGGGTGAGGAGGAAGGTGAAGAATTTTGGTGTTGCCCACTGCAGGGAAGAAAACCTGTTGCTACGTGGAGGGTAAGGGGTTTGATTTCAGTTCCGAGCCCCTTTGCCTGCAGTTGTTTTGATCGATTGGATGATTTGGGTCATCCTGAGATCTGCTCAAACAAAACAACCACATAGCACAAATACAAACCACTGATGTTCTAGGTGGGAATTTGCAAGTATTTCACAGGCCATAATGACACTTACAGAGCCGTTACTGGCAAAATTCCCCATGAATGCTAAATCAAATGGAGAAGAACTGAAATCTTTTGAAAAATCCTACCTTCTGCATCAAAACAGTGGAATTCACTTTACAAGTCGTCAGACATTTGATTTGCAATGTTATTTCTGCTGGGGAACTGTCGTGGGAGGAGGTGATGTTGTAGACAACCCATCTGCAAATACCTCAGACTTCCTAGTGCTTTTTGGTAAGGCAAGGAAAAATCTAGAAGTGGAACTGCTTCCATGCCCTCTCTCTGCTACTCCCAAGGGGGGGTGAAGGGATATTCAGTTGGGATTTAAGTCCAGTCATTTTATAAGGCTATTCTGATTTTTTTTGTCACTAAGCAATGATAGTGAAAACACAAAACCATGCAGAATGGTTTGTAGAGAGAATACATGGCTGCAGGTGACACAAGCAGCCATCCTCTTCACCTGACAGTCACTCTAGGGGACAGTGTGGCAACGGCAAATTTCCCTTGTTTGGTTGGCAGTTTCTGCAGGGAAGGTGTGAAAATTTATTCATGGTTTAAAGCAAATTGCTACTAATAATCTGCCCTTCCCCTCCCAGCAAAAATACCATAAATACTGCATCAACAACTTCACCAATGTAAGCTGCAAAAGTCCAGCAATCATGCATTTGTTTTATCCAAAGTATTCTGAATAAGCAAGTGAGAGCTGTCAGCTGAATTTCACCAGCTCCAGGCGTATCTCTATTGCAGTCATTGTGTGACCTGTAATATTGGCTTGAAAATGAGGTTAGTCCTCTGCTTTTTTGCATGGACATCACCTAATCCATCAAATCAAATCTCATCAGATTACATCCTGGTTTTCTGCATCACTATTGTGACCTTACATGGAGTTCCCAAGACAGGTATTGAAATCTCTGCAATTGCAAGAAAATGAAATTTTTCTAAAGCTGCACTGTAAAGCTTGAATTGCAAAATTGGGTGCAGAGTATTGAAGCATATTAGGTGTTACAAACACAGGTCATAGTCCTGAACAGAAACACTGATGACTTATGCTCAGTAACCTCAGTGATCCTACTAAATCAGTGGCATTACTGGCCTCTCCTAGACAGGCACTTCTCTGCTTCATGGACTAGATCTAAGCTTCTGAGTAGTTACCACTTTCCAGTGTGGGAATAACACAAGGTAGGTTTTGTGGAAAAGGATTGCCTGCCATTACATGAACTGCAAAATAGTTTTGTATATTTCATTCATGCATTTTCCTCCAAAGTCTTAGCCTGTAAGAGTAGTTATAATAGAAAATGTATTGGTTTAACCTTTTCTCACACGAAGCCTGAGTTATGCCCATTCAGAGTTCTCTCTAAGACTTCAAGCTTAGATCTAGGAAATGTTTGGGGTCCAACAGTTGCAGAGGTACATACGCCACTTTTTAGTTAGTTACTTAAGCATTTTTTATGTGATTTAAAGAATTTGTGGGTTTTTTTCCAGATCTGCTTACTCTTTCTTTTCAGTGGTGGAGACTAATTTCCAAAAGAAGGCAGCAGGATGCAGAAATAATCTTTTTAATTTTGATATATTTTTAAACATTCTCCTGCTGCTCTCATGGTACGTATGTCCTTATACTATGCTTTTGAAATGTATTTAAAAAACAAAGCCCAAAATAGAGCAGCAACCTTCTTGAGGTAAGATATATGATTTCTTCAGGCTGTCAGCCACCAACAACAGATAGAATCTGAGATTGCAAACAGTCAGGAAGAAAGACAAGTGGGGAAAAATTAAAAGGTTTTTTTTCCAAGAATAGAAACCTGGTATCTAAAGTCAGTATTGCCAGGAATATCTATGCTCTCTCTTCTTGTTAAAAAAAGACAAGGTTAGATATTGCCTGAATAAAGAGCATCTGCCTTTCTACAAAAATCCGTGTTAGAACAGTGATGTTTAATTGACCGAGCAGTACAGTGTTTTAGCAGTTGCTCATTGCAGCTCGCCAAAGGAAGCATGGTCTTCCCATATTGCTGAAGCCTTGAAGGTACAACATTTTCATCAGAAATCAAAAGAAAATGCATTGCAGTACAATCACTAATTACAAAGTAAAGTGGAACACAGAATTAGAGATACTTCTGTTGGACCTTTAAATGCACTAATGATGTAGAAGTAAGGAAATCTATAAATAACATCACACTGCTGAAGGTGAAGTGGCCAGTGAGGCAAGACAAACCAGAGTAGAAGGCAAGCAGCGGGAGGCAGGATAATTAAGTTCCTGAAATGTGTCTTGAATTTAAAGAACTTAGTATGTGTTTTCTGTGTAAGAATCTTAACAAGGGTCGGTCACTAAAACCAAACATCTGGTGTATCCATCAGATCTGTCTACTCCCTTTACCAGGTCACATTTCAGGTGACTTTTTATGGTAGGAGCTAAATCATAGCCAGTAAGTTGCACAAGTATTAATGTCCTGCCACCTTAAAAACTTAATCTTCTAAAAGAATAGTCAATTTGGGCCACAGCTGCCCTCTCTCCCCCAATTTTCAAATCTTATACATTTTAGACCATCATCTCTTGTCAGGGGAAACTGTAAAACACAGCTTTTGGAGAAGAAACTCACCTGAATATCTTCAGTCTGGGTGCAAGAGGATAGCTACAGGATGAGCAGTTAGTTACCTGGATGAAAGTTGCAGCTGTGTCCTAATTCCCTCTTAGGAAGCTCTCTACAGTACATGGCAAAGAGGTTTAAAAGTTTGTTTGCAGATAGAGGAGATAAAGACAGAGGAAACACATTGTATTTGGACCATTTTATACTGCTTTTACCCCTTCTGTTATCTGAATCACAGAGGCTTGTTTCAGTTTTCCTCCTAATGTCACATCTTTGGACGGACAAAATATTCCAACACTCCTCTTTGCCAGAGTGCTCGGCAGACCAGGTATGCTGTTGTATGAGTTGACTTCTTTACAAGGTCAGTTATTCAGCCTACAGGCATGTAAACCAGCAGCCTGCCTTTGGGCTGGTCTGATCATTTGTCCTACCTACCTGTAATGGCTGGAGACAGCTGGCTTTGTTCCTGACATCTCCCAACCTCGTTTGTCACCTTGTTTATTGTATAACTCCTTAGCCCCTTGGTGATGACATTATATTCATCTATAGTTGAGAAAGCCACCACCCAAAGTTTTTATCCTTCACTGGGGCCAGCACACATTTTCACAGTGGCAAAGGAACTCCTTAAAACAGAGCTGGTGCTAGAGGAGCATGCAGGTACACAGTCAAGGACAGGTAATTCGTGGACAGATGGCAGCTGTCATCTTTTTCCTGATGGACAGGAGGTGATTTCATTACAGATCTACAGTACCAAGCTGAGTATGCAGCCTTGCAGGCATGGGCTGAGCAGAGAAGGGACACAATAATAAACAGGAGGCTCTGGGTACAAAAAGGAGAATTTGTTACCATTCTGCTTCAGAAGCATGTATCTTTATGGCTGTTGACTCTCTTAGCCAGTCTTATGACAAATCCAGATATTCTGTGTTTCAGTTTCCAGTATGGTTTCCAAAAAGCAGTACTATCTGCATGTGAGTAGGTCTGCCACGGACAGGGAAAAGAAAAAATTATTGTGAGTACATAGCAGTGTCAGTGCCTGCCTTTGCCCAACAAGCCTGCAGCTAAGGCTCAGATCCAGTAAAACTCTTCATTATCAAATCCAAAAATAGGGCCTTATATATTACAGGATCTCCCCAGGGAGTGGGTTTTTATAGTGGCAAGGGGACTTGAAACAGGGAGTTTGCTTTCAGGCTTCTAATGCAAGAGCACATGTCGGAGATGTACCACAAAGTTAGGAGCATGTTGAGTAGTTCAGACTGAGGCAAAATAATTGTGGAAGCCCAGAGGACAGAAGAAACATTTCAAACATGCCAACAATAAAGCATACAACGCAGAAGTCAAGGAGCTGGACAGATTTTCCATAAGGTAGTCCAATGCTTGGCCTTTCTTTCTCCTAAAAGTGTCATTCTTTCAACAATACGATGAGCTTTTCAGGTGCTGTCCGACCATTGTCACTTCTGTGACGGCTGTTAGCTTTTCTTTGCCATCTTTAGGATACACTTAAGAACCTATATCTGTTAATTTACTGTGGCTGTATTTTTGCTTCTGTGGATCACTTCACCTTCAACACACCCTCTGACAATGACAAAGTTCCTTTTCACATTGTATTTTGACAGAAAATACTGAACCTGTTCAGATTCATTTAACAAAAAGAGCTACACTTGTGAATCCCACTATCAGAAATTTCATTGTGTTATCTCACCTAACTTTACCTGTCTGCATTGGAGACATTATGTGTAGTTTACTCAGTCTAACATGCTTTTACAGTTAGTTGGGAGAGGTAGGCAGATGGGGCTGCTGTTGAAGACACTTAACTTAGGAGATCGCCTAAACCGTTCCCCGGAAGTGTCTACTTCTCTCCATCAGGCATGATGGTGTACTAGCATGGCCAGCACTGATGTCTCACAAAAACTGTAGATGCCCCAAGGAGTACACTGCAGACACCTGCAGTCACTCTGCCAAGCCACATCAGCGAGTCCTTTCAACACCTTGGTGTGCGTTGGGATTAGTCCTCAGAAATCTCTGCTTCTCTTCCAGTCCATAGTCTGAACACTTGCTCTTAGGAGCTGTCCCATCTTTTTATTAAAAACCTAAGCACTCTGAGTAATCCAGATAATGTATTTCTGAGATTTTGTTACTCAGGAATTCACTATGTACAATCACTCAGATTATTTTTTCTGGGTTTACAATATCAAATGTGAGGGTGCAAGCTCTCATTTCTGATTTACGAAAATCTCAGTAAATTTAGAGGCCTTATGGCCATTATTAAATAATTTAAAACCTCCCTGTTCTGTGTAATAAAACAGTCCAGAAATACCAACTGGCAAGTAACTGCAGTTGAGCTTTAGCAATACCAAACCATAGAAGAGGAAAGGTCCAGCCACTTCATAGGCTTTTTTTCATCATTAGAGGCATGATTCAAATAGCCCTGCACTTAATGATGTTTTACCTCAAAGTTCAGCAAGTTTTAGAGTGAGGCCATAACTGTTGTGTGTTTATCGATACATTTTCTTCCTGAAAAAAAGAAAGTCATGTAAGAATTATAGTGAAGAAAATGCTCTCAAAGACTGCTATGGTCTTTCACTGCAGCAGCCTAAGATGAATCATTATAAGGAGCACCACTTGCACTGCTATGTCTTAAATATGTAATGAAATAGCATGTATTTAAATATGCATTAATGCATTAAATTGTATAGCAAAAAAACAACCAACAAACTCAGTGGTGTTAACAGAAGTCTTATTGCTCCCGTGGAGGTTAGTATATGTACAGGACTGCAGGATTCTTTTCTTTTTACAATTAAAAGATGTTGGCTGCAAAATCTATAGAGCATATGTTTCTGTGCAGGAAGTCATTGGATTCAGGAAGGTCGTGACTCACAGCATTGCATCCTGCTAATTAATACGTGGTGCTTTTCTGAGTATTAATAAGTCAGCGACGGATTTGAACTCAAGAGAACTGTGTCACAGAGGCCAAAGTGAAAAAATCTCAGACAAAGGAGAAATTAAGTATCAAACTCTGGTCAGATTAAAGAGCAGGCATTGCAGAGCCATCTCATACAGGAATGAAAGACACCTGCAATCGATGGAGGTGAAATCTTGGCTTCTCTGTTTTCCCCATGTAATTTACGGTGCTGAACACCTGAATTGTTTAGCTTCCCCATTACCTTATTGAAGCTTTCTTGTAAAGTTACAGCTTTGGAGACTCAGAATCTGTCTAGTTTGGATTTTTATCATTCTCATATCCAGTTTATCAGATAATCCAGTGTTCTCCAAATCAAGTTTCCTTTCCCATCAAGACCTGCTTTTTTATGACTTCTTGCCAGCTTAAGCTGCAGTACACCTGTATGTCATGTTGTTTTAAAAAAAAACAAAGCAAGCCCACTACCAGAAATAGCAACTGCATTATAAATAGGGCTCAGACCTTTGCAAGAAATAGGTGCAAGCAGGGAAATATGAAGAGAAGACATTAATGAAGTAACGGGCAAAGAGTAGCAGAGAACAGTGAAGATGTGTAAAGTTGTTCTTACTGCCTGACAGCTGGAAGATCATTGTACAGCTGACCTAGCCTCATTGAGGATATTTATTGTTGTTCACAAAAGTCACAGCCACTGTGATCTATAAACATAGAACTGGATACCAGCCTGGCTCACCTTCCTAGTAATAAAAGTGCTCAGTCAGCTCCCACAGTGATCCCCTGGATTTCAGGGATGCCAAGGGGTCTAGCCCTCTAAAGAAAAAGTCGTTTTTATTGAGTACAGTAAGATTTGACTGATCACCAGGTAAAGTCAAACACTGTCATCCATATTTCACAGTGCCAGAGGTCAAGGCATCCGAATGAGCCCATCATTTTTCTTTTACACTTTGTGCTTGACACATGCCTCACTGTTCCAAACTGATTCCAAGAAGGAAAAAAAATAACATTTAATTTCTAAGTTGGATCTGTTAGTAACAAAGGACTCCTTCTGATTTACCTTCATTTGATGCTGTTGAACTGAAAGCCAATAGCAAATAACATATTTAAGAAATTAGGACAGTGCTGGTAGGCAGTTCCACAATTCCCAGACACAGTTCTGCACTTGGAAACCTCTTCATCCTAGTAACTGGTAACCCATCTGCAACATGAAATGGTTTTGTGTTCCTTTCCTGGAAACCACAGAGCACTAGCCTTGCCTTGCACGTTTAGACAGCGTCACCACAGAGGATTGTCTTCACTCCTGGTACCTGGGGGACAATTGCCATATGGCCAGGGGGCAGGAGGACTGACAAGTGCTCTAAACAACCAGCAACAGCTGAAAAAGGAGAAATTTTTAAGAAAAATTATTTGAAAAATTATTGTTTTGAAGATGAGAGTTACCTGCACTTTAAGCAACTGTCATGTTAGGCTTACCCCTCGAGCCTTCAGTTGCTTGTAGAGAACTGTGATAGCTTTTCATCGCAGACCTGAGACTCGGGGTGGGGAGACAAGGGGGATTATTTAACCAGAAATCTCCCATGTCTCTTTGATAGTTTGAGCATGTATTCAGCCAAACAGCTCTCCTTCCCTTGCTTCTAATTTGAAAAGGAATTCAGCTGCCTTCAGAGCAGCATTAGTCCTGTGTTACAGGTAGGAAGTGGAAGAACATGGTCAGAGAAGTGACTCAGTCTGGGGCATTTACAGCTGTTTTGTGCTGCTGAAGTACAACTGGAAACAGTGATGTATTACCTGTTGAGAATTACATGCCTTTGATTTTTCCTCAGTTGATCCATTTTTCCTACAATAATTTGCTATCTAACAGTTGTCAGCTCTCCTGAAATAAATCCCAGCTGAAATAAATCCCGAAAACCCTTGAAGTACTATTAAGAAACAGAGATAAACACACCTTTAAATTCATCACCAGAGTTCTGTTCTTGCAGAGCTTTTTGCACTAGAACACTGCCCAGCAACTCAGTCAGCAGGGCAATCTTCAGAAATTAACCTGCCTACCACAGGCTGGAGTCCCCAGTCTCATCCTTAGCTGTACAGCTTCTGCAACACACAGAGGAGCAGAGCAGGTCTTATCAGTAATTATTAGCACTCACGCAGGGACCGTCAGTACAGAGGCTTTATACTTTTAGACAGAGACCTAGGTGACAATTTTTTTCATGTATGCTCTTGTTGTAATGCAGAAGAATAAACTGTCAGTACTGGACCATGCATTTGTTTCTAGATTGAAACTTATTGACTTCAATGCAGCTGTAAGGATTTATGTCTAGTAATGACCTAGCTGAGTTGGATTCAAAAAGACAGGATTTTATCAAAACCTGACATTATCCTGGTAAACCAACAATCGGCTCCACTGACACTTTTCGCAACAGAGAAGAGAAAGTGAGTTTTCAAATATATTCTGCATACACCATCTCCTGGAGGCCCTGGGAATGTCTCCACTCCCAAGCCTGAACACATAGGACAGTTTCTGAACAAAGCCTCCACCTCCTGAAGTTCAGCTGTGCATTTTCATCTGCTAACATTTGAAATTCATGTGCTTCACTGTGAATATTTTTCTTTCCTTTCATCTCCCTCTGCACCCCATAAATATTCACTGGTTGGTTTTCCAAAATTCTTGCAGACAAGTAGGGAAAAGCCCATGAAAATTGTTTGGATTTTTTGAAATTTCATTTATTTTTTTCTTTTTTCCCCTGAAACTTTACTTAGCACTACGAATTGCATTTGGGTCATGAGAAATCTATTAGCAGCTAGATGACCACTTAAATGTATTGTTACATAAGGCAAGATAAAATGGTATTGCTTCATATGCTGAAGACAGAAGACTCACTGCAAAACAGTAGATCTCTAAAAGCAAGCCAGTTCTTCACAGCAGAGCAGACCACTTAATGCTGCCCCTCTCCAGTGATTAGCCAGTGAAAGATTCTGCACAAGTTTCCCTGGCAGAGATCATGCTGGCACTAACAGCAATTCTGCTGATATACGAGATGTTCATTAAACACCACGCTTGGTGTTACACCAGGTAACCAGCACGGTGTCACAGGGCAGAGCTACTGAAACCTTTTTATAATAATTTTTCTTCAGAAGTTGTTGTAAAAGTTAGGAAAGTGTTTTTAGCTATGTTTCCCCTTTCTGTACCCTATTAAAATTGAAAAGCAGTAGTGTAGGTGGTGGTGGAAGCTGAATCCAGTCTCTGGCAATGCACTCCACTGCATATTGAGTTGCCCTTTCCTCATTTTCCTCAAAGAATAATCCATGGCATTGAATTTTGGAAAGAAGAGGTTAACTGAATGAATGATGAAATCATTTTAATGATTTGAGATGCTCATTAGAAATTGAGCTCCTGAAGCATTTTTCCTCCAGCCAGCTATCAAGATGCACAGAATAGTTCTGAATCAGATTCAGTGAGGCAGTTAGAGTATCAAATACTGGGAAAGCATTTCCTAGATTTCAGTCACTTCATTGCTTGTAGAAAATAACCGTAATTTCACTTCCTAACAGTTGCTGTCTTTAGACCTTCATTGTCTCTTCACAGCTCCCGTTAAGCTCAAACTCCCTGGGATGAGAAGGCAATACCATATTGCCTGCTTTTTTGGAGCTGAGACCATCTTTTCACTGTATTTGTATTTTGAACACTTGGAGGTCTTACATACTGCATAAATACATGACAATCAAGTGTGATGCAAACTTCAAAATTATAACAACCAGGGCACTAAGGGGTGAAAAGTCTTCAAGCCAGATCTAGCTTTGCAGCACTGGAAGGTCATACAGAAACCAGAACCTCCTAGAAAGGCCTCAAAACACAACAGCCCAACTTCAGAGTATGTCAAGGTTAACTGCTGGCAGCATCTCATGCATTTTCAGTTTTAAATTCCAACTTGCATAGCAGATTTCTATGCCTGACTGTCTTCAAACCTGAGTCTAGGTGTTCTCAGCCTAGCTGATGGCACTGAATGCAATGGACTTTATCATACATACATAGATACATACATTACATAAACTGGATTGTGACAAGTAATGCAAAATCCCTGAATTCAGGACTGTATTTTCCTGTTTCTGTTCCTGTGGTTTTATCACATTGGTATTTTCATGCATAATTGGCACTCCAAGCTGTAGATGTATGCAGATGCCCAATTCTTCTCAACATCTTCCCAAGTAAAACAAGTTCTCCACTTCCCACTCAGCAGATGTTTTAACAACAGAAGATAGAAACCAAGAAGGTCTAGAAGTAGGGTGACAATCCAAGGCAACTGGTAGCTGCAGTATTTGATTTTGGCAGTAAACAGCACAAACATCATTCATCTGGTAGCACAATGCTATACAAGGTACATAAGACTCTGAGAAGTCCCAAAGCCTTTCTTGGCACCGCCAGAGAAGCTGGATGTTCTGTAAAGCTCTTGAGTATCCTTAAACACTATTGTAACCTCCCTGACTCAGTGCTGAAGTGACCCAACAACCATTTCACCTCCTCAGCACTTGGAGGCATTCATGTTATCCTTTGTTTTCTTAGACAGTAAGAAAACATTAGCCCTTGTTTGTTTTCTTACCCATGGTATGTTTTCTTGAACAGTGAGACTTGTTCTTGGAAATACCAGCATATCCCATGCATCCCACAGTATATATGGTCCTCAGAGGTCACAAGGACAGCATTGGTGCCCCAATTCCAGAAAGCATACTCACTTCCAAAGCAATTTAGCCTTTCTTCTGCACCTGTATCCTGAACTTCCCAGCAGCATTTCCTAGTCCTCCCACCCAAATGCTCTGACTTCACAGAAGGTGGGTCATCTTCCCAAAACGTACATCCCAGACCTATGCAGCAAGATCGTAAGATCATCTGGTGTTAACATTCCACGGCCTTGAACCTGGGAAGTCAGAGTACTGATTCAAGACAAGTGCTTAACCCCCTCTGGCACTGCATCCCTCTGCTGTGAGGGCTCTCATGACCAGCTCTTGACTTTGCCCCACATACTAACCCAGATCCAAATGGGAGGTGACCATGTGTCTCACAACTTCATACACAACAGCTTTCTCACAGTAGACTTGGGGACATAGTTCTAAGAATTTGAGATGCATGTAAGTAGAATGGCCGTTCATGGTATACACTAATGTTTCAGATACAAAACTCAGTTTACTAATATGAAATCCCTCATCTCCAGTATTTCAGCTGCAGAAGTGATATTGTTAGCTGCTAGAGCCTTCACAAGCAACACTAAATAGCTCTTTAACCCCTAAAAAAACATGGGCTTTTGAGTATTCCATTGAGATATTTATATAAAGACTGTTACATTGCCCAGGCCATTGTCATTCCCCTACTTCTCCCACTCACCGACTCAGCTAGCATAGTTTGCAGTTTGCTGTGGTGCTGTGGTGGCCTTGCTAGCTAGCGTTCACAGGGTTGGTTACTTGCCACGTGCAGCAGCAACACTTAGCTCCCATGCACTGCAGAGGAAAGTGCACCACTTGGGACTGCAGTTAGCCTACTGGGTGAGGAGCAATTACTTTTAGGAGCAATGTCCCTTTTAAAAAGAACAAGTTATTTCCTTTGCTTCCAGGTCTTCAAAAGGGAGGTCTGTTAGTTAAAGAAATTAATAAAGAGGGGTATATTATCTGTACCCATAGCTCTACTTACATCTCGTTCAATGAACTGCCAAGCCAGGACTTAGTGTCCCCTGAAAGCCTTTCTCTAGGTTAAACCGTGTTCTTTTGATTTGTTGCAGCCATAGACGTGTGATTTTGGAGGGACCCTGTAAGGTTGTTGAAGCTGAGTGCCAAGAAACTCATGTCTGGACATTGATCTGCAGCTGTTGCATTCATTCACTTTTAAACATACTTGAATTACCAGCAAATCTCCAGGTACTCTACAGATACAAAAAGTGTCAGCAGTTCCTGTGACCATTACCAGCTTTAAAATGGTTATTCACCTTTCACACTGACTGAGCTTTGAATGAAAAAACACAGTAGTGTATAGATAGAAGTGCAGTCTCTACGTTGTAGAAAAGCTTGTAATTTTGACAACTATTTCTTCTTAATAAGATAGCTTTTATATTTGCTATTACTGGTAATAAAGCAAGTCTCCTCCAAATTGCCAAAAAAAATCTTTCCCTGACTCTTCAAACTGTGATTCTTCAAATGCTGATTTTTCAGAGTTCATGATTTCTCTGCAGCCCTAGGCATTAGGGTTTTGTTATTGGAGTAAAGAAAACAGAAAGACTCTTTCAACATAGGAATTTTAAAATATAAGAAACAAAAGAAACAGAGCATAAGAAACAGAAAAGATAAATTTTAAAAAAAGACAACTAATAAGGCAAGACTCACAGGAAGACACTGGTATTTACCTGTCCTGGTGGGACACAGGTATTTCTGGTTTCCATCTTTTCACAGAATCTTCTGTGGAGAGGACTACAGAAAGTAAGAAAGCGCAGCGACAACTGATGAGTTTTGTTTCCATCCTGAATTTTTATCTTCTGTTGAAGCAAGTAAACCTTAGAAGTTTTAGTAGATTAGCAGTGAAGGTAATGGAGGTAGTCTGTTATCTGCTTTTGGCAGCATTTTATGTTGTTAATACGCTATTCATATAGGTGCAAGCAAACCTTTTCCCTATGTGGATAAGCATCAGTAAGAAGAAAGTATAAGTTCCAAAAGACATAGAGGATTAGAACACTACTAAGATTTATCCTTCATAAAAGGAGTCAAGGGTCCTACAGCACAGTACCATCTACTATGAAGAAAATTAACTGGCCCAGCCAAAATCACAGACACATAATTACACTCAAGAAAAAGCATAGATTAGCATAAGCGGGTAGAGTGTAGGATACGAAGGATCACTACATAACTTCCTTTCATGGACTTTCCAGTACTTCCCACCAGACATATGGTGTTGCTAGAGACAGGATATAAAGCCAGGTGGACTTTTGATCTAATACATTTTCCAATGTTGTCATCATTTGTGATGAAATTTGTCAATGTGCCTGACACTAAGCAAAGCATGGACAGTCCTCAATAAAGCATTTGGGACAGAAAATTACACAGAAGTGCAGTTTAGTAAACTCATCTAGTTTACTCTAGTCTTTTGTACTAGCATTTCTCATAGAGTCTTAAATGTGTAGCTAGATGTAGACATCGGTGACAGTCTGGAGTGAGGGATACTTTCCAGTGAAGTGAGGCATCAGCAGTCTTTATCTGCAGATTCGATGCTGCACTGCAGTTGGCATCACCAGGTGGGCCACAAATATCACAACACTTAAGTTGACTTGGAAGGTGGGAGTATGATTCAGTGTTGAGACTCAGTGGGTTTTTCAGTCTCCTCACTGAAATTGCCAAGAAATAAAACCTAAGAAAAATAGTACTGACTGTGGCAACAAGCTTCTTGGGACATAGAGTGCATGGAGCCCATTCCAAGGTCATTCTTTAAGCAGGTCATTGTCAACATCTCGAGACTAGACCTAGATTTGGGTTGAAAGCATTATGCTGGAAGTCTTCATAATGTATTGCCACAGCACAACTCTCTGTTATGTGTTTTCTGGCACTTGAATGCTGCTTCCACACTTACAGGCAAGAACATTTCCCTCTGCACCCACAATCCTTATAGCACAGCATCCACTACGGCCATCTCCAGATGGAAGCACAGCCTGCCTTTCTTGTCTTGTAGTCATCCAGACCAAAATAGATCAGAAAACATGTCAAGACTCCCTCCACACCCACAATCTTGTGTTTATGCACAGGTCTCATTCCTGGGTTGCAACGTGGACCAGATCAGCAGAGCACAATGTGGAAAGCACCTGCCCATTTTATAGATAAAAATTACCAGAAATACAGTATATTCATACCTTCCAGGACATCAAATACCATCCAAAAGAACTTTTCCAGAGTGAACTAGGTGACGCGTTTCAGAGCAAACATTGATTTCTTTTTCAGACTGAACTGGATGACAGTGCATTTATGTCCTACCTCTGTTATTCTTAAAATTATCCATGGAGTCATTGAAGAGAAGAGTGGGAAAGGTCTTTTGTATGGCTTTATGTTGCCCTGCACTCTGTTTTACATAGATGATAATGCAGAGAACCAGATGGACTGGCAGAACACCTCTTTGCTTGATCATTGCAAAGCAGAGCATGGCCATGGTGAGATCACCTTTGCAAGCTGCTGTGAAGACCATGAGCTTCCTGGGAATCAAACAATGCATGACTACTTCAGCCTTAGCTTTATTTGGCTTCCTGTGCTCTGAAAGTTTGACCTTTTAGAGGCCTGCACGTTGCTGAAGGCTTTACAATTAGTATGGTCTTGGCAACACTCAGCCATCTCAAGGAAGTGCTTGGTGTAGCAGAGGACGCTGCCTGACACCTCCACTGCAATTTGGGAATTTCCCACAAGTCACTAAATGCTCAAAAGACAAACAGGCTACTTTAGAAACAGAGGTCTGTGAAACTTGTAAACATGCAAACTACTCAGGGTTTTAATACAGAAGGTGGAGCCAGTTGTGAAATGGAAGAGACACAGAACTGCAAAAATCGTCTGTGTGTGTATAGCCTAGTAGTCAAGCTTACAGCCTGGGCTGTGCTGAGGAGTATTCTTCCTCTTTCTCAGTGCCAGGGGAGACTTCTTGGTGTCCACAACACTTCAGTCCTTAGTATCTCTGTGGAGAATGGCAGCAAAGACAGCAGCGGTCTGTGGTATGGTGTCTGGGCTTCTAGAAATGAAATGGTGGTGCTACCCTTCTGCAGAAGACTGAATCTCATCCTTAAGGATTCAATAAAAGACACTCTGTCAAAACAAACCCAAACTGTGGGTCCTTTGCTGGGTACCTGAAGCCCCACAAAGTGGATCCTGGAGGCTTCTTATAACACTTCCTGAAACACTGAGTGGTTTAAAGACAAATAATCCATGTAAACACCTGGATTGGGGGGTTCAGGGTGTCTGTCTTAAGGCAAATGTTATGACAGTTGAAGAAAATCCCGAGAGTACACAAAGAGGTTAATCAGTCACCTGGTAAGTCTTTTCAAACTTTTTCTGTGATGTGGAAAGCTGACTGCAGGAAAACACCAGAGGGAGGTCTATGAATGCTGAGAATTTCTGACAGACTGTTCACGCATAAAACCAAGATACCAGACATGAAGGAGGCAAGTGACTCTACTAATCTGTAATTTCATCTCCTCAGCTCCACCACCCATCCCAAGGGTTTCGGTTTGGAACCGTGCGAGAAAGCAGCGCAGAAGACTATGTGAGGCAAAGCTTCCCAGAGATGCATGAGTACATGCGACGGTACAATGTCCCTGCAACCACGGATGGAGTGGCTTATCTAAAGTGAGCCTCTGCATGCAATAGCAGATCTGGTCCCTTGACCAGAATGCACAGTAGTAAGATGGTGATGGGTTCCCCGCTTTCAGTGTCACTTATCCCACGAAACAGTCATTGAAGGGAGTGTGGCAGATAGATAGGCAAGGCACATAGTCACCTGGAGGGAGGGAGACTTGGACAGCAAGGTAGTGTAGCACCAGCTGGAGTGTTTCCAGGTGAAAGCAGTGCTTCACACTAACTGCTAGGGTGCAATCAAGTATGGGCAACATACAAGTCCTGGTAGGTTTCTGTGCTTGGGAGCCCTTCATCAGGTAGTAAGAAACATTCAGAAAAAAACCCATCACAGTCCAAACAAAATCTGCGATGAGGTTCCTCACCATCTTCAGCAGGCTGGGAGGAGAGAAGGTTTTCAGAGAGAAACTGTAAAGCATTTATCATTAAAGTGAGTAGAAGAAGCATTAGACTGGTAAAAAGTAATAAACACCAAGTCATCTTGCTTTAGGGAATCATGGTATCGCTGTGTTTCAGAAACATTTGTGCCTAATGACCTGGGGTCACACAGTTGATTCAGCCTGCCAGGAAACAGGAGAGGTGATAACAAGCTTGAAATAATTCATTATTTTACACACAGAAGTTGCATAACAGATGGCCTAAGAATTTTTCACCAGAAGTTGTTTCCTATTTATGTATTTTTCCCAGACCCACCCTAATGATAATTAAGACATGTGGCAGTTCCTTTGGGTAAAACTGGAATCAATCCATAGAAATCAATGAAGTAATGTAACTTCACATTGGGAAACCACCCAGACCTTTAAAGTGACAAGAATGGAGGGTGCAGTCCCTGGATCAGATGAGAACAGGCACCACAACTGTTCATTTATATCATCATTTAATGCAAATGTGCTATTCAGAAATTATTATGTTGGTAAAATCCAGTCCTCTGTGTTCATGAAGACTGAACATAGAGGAGAAGCTTATCTGGGTGAAGGAAACTAATTTACTTCATATTTAAGGAGAAAGGAGGAGAAACACTTGAATGAGTTATCTCCTGCATTTTTGCTGTAATGACCATAGCTTAAACATCACAAAGAAACCAGGACAGCACTAGTATTTTAGCAATTGTTAATCTTTTCCAATAAAGCTTTGTGCTACCTTTCAACTGAGTTGAAGTCTAACATATTGTAGTATTTTCCATCTTTCAGTAGTATTTCATGGGAGCAAAGTAAGTCTTATGCCCATTGTCCTGCTCTAGATGCACAAAGTTTGTATTTTGTGTACAATTCGCCTCCTCAAAATATAAATCAGTTTTTGCATTTTAAATGCAGATGTGCAAATAGCAGTCCCCGGTCTCTGTTTTCATTCAGTAATCTTCCAGAAAACCACATAGATAAACGTTTAGTGAGTATGATTTGAGTTTGAGACTGCAGAGTGATTCTGTTGCTGACTCTGATGTTGAACACAGGCATGATCCAGAGAAACTTGATGCCTTCATCATGGATAAAGCACTCTTAGATTATGAAGTATCAATAGATGCTGACTGCAAGCTTCTAACTGTGGGAAAACCCTTTGCCATTGAAGGTAATAATCAGTTTTATAACATGCTGCTCTATTTCTTATGGGTTGAATTTGCTTTATTGTGATTTTGTATTCTCAGTGAAAGTATACAGGTGAAAGTGTGGACCCCCTGAAGATTATGGTAAAATTCTCGGTGATTAAGCAGAACGAAGGTTTCACCCTTTTTGTGGTTTTTGAGCTTCCAGATCACTTGAACCATCTGTTGCCATGCTCCATATAGGAATGATTCCAGACAGTACATCTCAAAACAAGTAGGAGGTACAGTCCGTTTCACTGCTCACAATGAAATAAAAGTCGCTCCTGAAGTCAGGCTTTCTTTTTGTAGGCTCACTTCCATTACAGATGTTCAAAACTCAGTGAAGTATGTTCAAAATGCTGTTCTACAGTTTTACTCTCATCTGAAGCAGATGAGTACTGTTCCCATTTTAAACGTCAGCTTAAGGCTCCCACTGAATCCGTAGCTAATTGCAGCTGAAGAAGGGAGCCTACCATGGCATGCAGCCTCCTGCAGCCCTGGTGTATTAGCAAGGACAGATCGGAAGGCAGCCTGGAAGCAGGGCTGTCTGAAGCTGCTTCCAGCACAGGTGAGCACATTAGCAGCTTTTTGTGATAGATGGCCAATGAAAATGATTGAAGCTCCTTCTTTCCTTGCTTCCAAAGGCAATCACTCTGACCATTCCCATTGCACATTAAAACAATCTCCTTCAGAAATGTTCAAACCTGATTGAGGAAGGCAATACACTAAATGAAGGCCAGAGAAAGCTGAGCATTTTAATCATTTCAGCTACAAGTCACCAGCACCAGGCATTTTGTAGAACACTCCTTTTTGCTATACATCATCAGTGTGTCTCCCATTGGAATTCATAACAGAGACCTGAAAGCAATCCATTTTCTTCTTTTCTTTATGTTACCAGGGGGGATAGGTGCTTGGAGAGCTGTTCAGGCTGTAGCAGGATTTGTGTGTGTGCAGCTGTGTGTTTCACCATGCGCGTGCAACCTGATAAATCTTCCATTTCAGAAAGGTCAGCTTTACTGAAGTAAACCATCAGCTTCCACAACTTTGAATCAAGTATCAAGTAAATGAGATTTCAATACAGAAAAAACAAATAAACCCCAATCTATATGTCTTTACATAACTGGACTTCACATCACCCTATTACAAAACACTTAGATAGGCTGAAAATGTGGTATTCATGAACCCTAGCTATGCCTTCTATGACACTAGTCCTTTAGTATTAGCAAATACATCCAGATGCAAATATAGATACAATGTACAAAAATCAGCAGCAAGGGAGACTATTGGCATTGTACGTATGCATATCACCACATCACTCTGCATGATTAAAAAGCAAGCCACTCAGCAAATTTATCACTTATGTACATTTGTGGGGGTTTTTTTGTTTCTTCCTTGTTGTTGTTTTTTTAAAGGAAACTGAAATTCTGAATTCTGAACTGAAAAACAAAAATCCACAGTGGGCTAGAAAGGAATCTCTGCAGGCAGTTGGCAGGGCATCTCTGCATGCAGTTGCATGTCTTCCAAGCATGAATTGTATTTGTTTTTCTAAAGTCAAAACCCAGATACTGCAAACTAAAAGACCATATTTAGAGTTACTGAATCCATTTTCACTTATGCTAAGCCCTTTAACAGAACTTTAATGTGGTAAAAGACAACAGAGGCTAAAAACTGTATTTATGGCCATCTGAAGGTCTGTATCACTGCCAGAGCAAAACTGCATGAACGGAAAGCATAGCCCCTGGGCTTTAAATTGCTGTGTGACAACAGTACAGGCTGCTCCAATATACATTTACATGCACACAGCTCCTCATCAGAAAATACATAGGAAGAAAAGAAAAAGTCACACCTGACACCGCAGTCACTAAAATGTACTTTAGAGCAGCATCCACTGCTCTAAAAGTGTAAAGGGATCACAGAATGGTTAACTTGCCATTCAGGCCTTTTCACATTGCTAAAACAAGGTAAAAAAGAAGAACCCATGGCACGGACATGTAAAAGACTGTTTGTAGGGATGAGACAGATTTATTCATCTCTCTGTACTGCCGTCGTAAGGTTTTGAACCTCAGATTTTACATACTATTTTTCTGGCCTTCATAATTTTGAATTTGCATATTCTGTTTGTATTAGGCTACTTTACACAGCAAGTCTCATCTCGCCATTCTCAGTTCATGGTAAGCCAGCATCCAGATTTGAACTGGCTTGCTGATCACCAACTTGATCTGTGATGTCTTGATCAGTTGATAGCTGAATAAAATGAACATACTTTAGCAAAAAGCAAACAAGAGAAAGATGATTGTACTGTTTGTCCTTCTAGGATATGGTATTGGTCTGCCTCCCAATTCTCCACTCACCTCAAACATCTCTGAACTGATAAGCCAGTACAAGTCCCATGGTTTCATGGATGTTCTGCACGACAAATGGTACAAGGTTGTTCCATGTGGGAAAAGAAGCTTTGCGGTCACGGAGGTAAGTGATGAACCTGGGTCACATAAATGAGGATTTGCTCTTAAGTTGCTAATTATTTCCCCTCATTCACAATGTGCAGTAGATGTACATCCATGACAGAGATGGTCTGCAGCTGAAGGGAGACATTAGGCTTCAAAAGCCAGAGATGCTAAGCCCAGCAGTGTTCAGATCAGAGCACAAGAAAAACATCAAAAAGGCTATGCTGCCAAGTTAGGCATGCAGAGCATGCATCAGAGAGCACTTCTGGAGACAAACAGGGCATGTAATGTAGCACTGAAAAAAGAGATCTGGCACACTGCACAACAAACCTATCTGGTTACACTCAGTTGTGTGTATCGCCATCTAGAGGATCTGCCAGTGGTCCTGGTCCATCTTACACTGGAATGATAGCTAAAATATCTAACACAGAGGCCAAGAGCAAAAGAAACAGAAAGAGTAGGAACTTAGTACAGCCCACATTTCAAATATAACCCTGACCACTTCCTAACATGGGTGGCAGCTACTTGTACCAAAGACAGGATTTCAGTCTAGAAATGGTCCACTAAGATATCATGCTAAGAACAGAAGAGAAGCAGGTCTCATATCTAAGTAGATCTGCAGAAGACAGAAGTAAATCTCCATGGATTTAAGTCCTGGTATCAAATCAGAGGAGTTATGCCAGCTTGTGGAAGCTGAAGGTGTAGGCCATTATTTATGAGAAAAAGACTCCTCTTATTAGAATAGCAGGTTTTCATCAAATTCCCTAGACTGTCAAATATAAAGAGATAAAGTACTGAGGAATCAAAAGATCCAGCAATGCCTGAAGTGTAGAGCATACACTTTTAGCTCAAGGTCTTCCAAAAGACGTAGGTTACATATTCTCACTGGTAGAAAACACGCAGCTAGCAGTATGCCGTCTCCTCAGAGTGCTCAGCCAAATATCAAACCAATTCTGTGTTCCCCAGGGAAGTGGGGCATGACCATTTTCCTTAAAAGAGAAGGCCAGTGTCCTAGGGCTCTGACTCCCACTCTTGAATGGTCACTTGAGCATCTTGGCTGCAACCTTTTGACTGCTGACTAAATCACTAAAAAACTAGCATTTTTTACATACAAGACCAAGAAAATCTTTACTTGATTACTTTAATACATAGATTGTTGGGGTATTTCTGCATGTCTTACTACACTTTTTACTTTTTCATTAAGACTGTATGAGTATAAAAGAGGTTATATTTTAACATCAGACACTCATAGAAGAAAATTCAATTTATTCAACTTATCAATTATATTTTTGTGTGTGTGTGATTAATTCAACACAAGAAAGCATGTTTACACAGAAGTATGTGTTCACTGCTCTTTCTGATCTAGCTTATCTGAAGATTATATTACCATCTAACAAGACATGTATCTGGGGAATTTTCTTTTTTACTGTAGCTGACACATCTGTTCCTGACAAGCACTTCATTCAATGACCTCTTTTACTCTACATTTTAACACAATCTTTTGAACTATTTCCTGAGAAAATTGTCAGGTGGTAATGGTATTAATTACCACAACTTTCTTAAAACTTAGAGACAAACTTATCTTCTTAGCAATTTCCCAGTGATGAGATGTAAGGAGCTTCTTCTGATCATGAGGTCTTACTCCAGTAGCTGTATCCAGGGCTGTATTCTCTGTATTCCTAGAGAAATAGTTAAGACACAGAATCAATTCTAAACATCTTACAGTTAAAAAAAAAAAAAAAGGCTTTATTTAATATTGGGTTTCTCCTAGAATATATAATTGCTCCTTTAAGCCAGTGGTCTCTAGAGTCAGGTGCATGAGGCAATCCACTGGGTTGCAGGAAGAAAATATTAGAAATCTAGTAATACAAATATATATTAAAAAATTATAAAGAAATATACATGTATGGGGGTGTGGGTGCACGTCTAATAGTTACTAGTAGAGGTATGTTATCAAAAAAGGTTTGGAAACCACCACTTTTAGCCTTGGGATCTCAAGACTGTCTTTTTCTGCCATAGCAAATACTGTCAGAGAAAAAAACCCTTGGCTGGGCAAACTGCAGAAGGCACAGTATAAAACCAATTGGATTTGTCTTTTTGTGGAGAAAAGCAAACATGAGCAAAGATAAAATAAAACTTGCATTCAAACTGGAGAGAAAAAAAATCTGATAAGCAGCATGTCATTTTTACAGTTACTCTTCTGAAAACCCTTTGCAATTTAAAAGTATGGGGAAGACCATACTATTTTCCTGCACAGCTATTGCTAGTACATTATCTCTGAGGCAAACCTAGTTCTTTGGCTTCCCTAGATTTTCATTCACCCCTCAATGTTCAGTGAGGCAGTACTGGGAGTCATTGGTTTCCAGGTAAGCTTTAAACTTCCCTGTGTTCATGGCATGAAAAAATAACACGTGGCTTAAGTTCTCAAAGATTCCTCAAGACCTACCAATAAAGGGAGAGGGGGAGGGAAAAAAGCTGCTCCAGTCTGAAAAGAAAATCAAATTTTGTCACATGAATAGTCCCATGGAATTCCTTTTTTCTCAATGTTGAATAGGTTTTAAGCACAGGGGTTTAAGCATGAGATCACAGCTAGAATACATGCTATACTTTCAAGTAATTCAGTCTTTCGAGTGTAACCTCCATGTGATGGCCAGAAAGAAAGGCAGGTCTAGCTGCTCTGGGACTGGCTATCTGACTGCAGTCTTTGTTTGATCTTCAGTTGTGCTAAGCCAACATGCATAGTCGAGTTTTTCTCCAGAGGCCAAGGTCCAATAAGCTGGTTCAGGTGACTGAACTGAAGGACTCTTAAACCAGTCACTGAAAAGACTTTGTCTTTGAACAGATCCTCATGTACTCAAAGGCTTTATGCAATCAGAATGAGTGAGCAGAAATAAAAGACCACTTTTAATTCTGTGCTGTTGTGGGGTAAGCACTGGCAATTCCAGATCTTCCTTTTCTGGAATCCTTGTACTTCTACTGCATCTCCCATGAGCATCCCTTCCTCTTCATCCCCTCCTCGCAGCCAAGAACTTGCAGATTTTGGAACTTGCAGTATCACAGCTGGGACAAATTTACTAAACTGAGGGGGCCAAGCAGTGGATACTCTCTAAAGCATAGCTTTCCCCTTTCTTTGTTACATAAAGAAGCATGGGAATTCTTGGTCTTATCTTTATGTCAGTTTGTAGCCTTTACTCCTGTACAGCCCAGAAACCTGTTACTTGACTCCCTGCAGTCAGTCACAGTAACATTGAACAGCTTCACTGAAGTGTGGGCAATGTTCAACACAGAAACAAGATAATTTAATTTCTAAGTGGGTAGTTATTCACATGGATTATATACTAAACTAGACACTTTTGATACCTAGAGTAAGGCTTTGTATTTTTCTATGTCTTTTTGATAAATTTGGTCTGTGACACTCTGCACCTGGTTACCAAGATTAATGACCCAAGAATGGGAATATATGTAGGTGAAATATCGATTGGTATAGTCCTTAAATGGGTGAAATATCTATTGTCATTACCTCTTTAGGCTGTACCTGATTCTTATCCACCTGCCATTGCTGCCCACCAAGGTTAATTTTTTCTTTATATTTGTTTTGGGATTCATCTTCCTAGTCATCATTTTTTTCTAATCTTACACTGGGAAATCATACTTCCTGTGGCAGAACTCACTGCTAGCTCTTTCCATCTCTCTATCTGGCAGCACTTTGCTCATTCTAAATTGTATTTCAAAACAGTTGTCTTGGAAAGGCATGATTCACACTCGGGCTGGAAAATTTGCAGTGACTCCTCAAGCTAAGAAACCAAACAAAGATGAGTTTGAAAGTGCAGAGGTCAGTAGGGCTTCACTCCATTGTTTTGTATGAACCTCCTCAGCAAAAGCACTTGCCCAGGCATCTTACTCTGGCCAGCACCCATGGGATCGTTCACAGGGGATGCAGCTAACTGAAACTTGGGATGAATGGCTGCAGTGAATTGCATTTTACCTTCTCTATCACAAGTAATTGCTGGTAGCAGTGGCTGTTCACACTGATTGCTAGTCGCTAGTGATATCACTTGAGCACTCTTCATTTAAAATTATCATACTTTAGTTTCAAAGGAATTTCTTTGTGGTAAATTTGCTAAGTCCCTACTTAGAGCAGGGCATGGTGCAGGAGGGGAGCGGGGCTGGCAGAGTTATATTTGCACAGTGTACACAATCAGTGTCATTCATTTTCAATTTGCACACAAAACAATTAGCCCTTCCTCTACACTACTGATATTCTTACTAAGGCCAGTTCAGCAGGAGCCAGACTCCGAGGCCTTTCCCCTCCAGCACGTTAGCTCCACCCAAGCTCGGGAGAGACTGCAAATTCTTTCTGTGGCATTTTTGGGAACAAAAATACAGTGAATTGGCAGCTTTGCAACTTTCTGCTCATGATAGCAAAACAGCTATGGAAGGAACTAAGGCACTATGACAGCAGGCAGAGTGGATAGCCTGAACAGCCAAGTTGCCTGTCAGTTAGCCGTGGTTTTGACTGTTCAGACCAGGCAGTAATGATCAGGGCAGGGTGTTTCGGAGATTAGCTGGCACACCATGGTTTCTGAAGATGGTATGAAAGAGAAAGGTCCATCCTGGACAACAGAGCCAGGGGAAGCATGTTTTGAGTGTCCTGGAAATAAGTAACAGATTTAGATTCACCTGTCAAAATGAGGGGGGGGGGGGGGGAGTTCACTATTTGAGGAGACAAAGTTGTTATTCCCAATTCACCAGTCTGTGGTATCACAGAAGCAGACATTTCCTCAGCACCTAATTCAGATGACAAGTATTGTTTTTTCCTCCTACTAAAGACAGGGCTTGGAAAATGGCTAAGTTGAAAGAAAAAGACTTACTTTTTCCAGATCCGTGCAAAAGTCCTCACAGCAAGAGGAGAAAGGAACTTGTTTTGCTAATGTAAGACAATGATTTACAGTATCTTAAAATCTGGCATTTGAAACATTAAAGCTACAGTCACCAGTCTTTGCTAAGGATAATCTCCCTGAAAAGGCTAAACTTATATTACTTCAGTGCTACTTCTTTGATAGCAAAGAAAGTCATACAAACATATAATAAATAAATAACAGTGTCTCTGCAGCTACAAGAAATGCCATAATCTGGAAAGAGGCACAGGTTTTAATACTACTTAGTTACCTAAATACAAGCATCAGCATGAATAGGATTTTGCAAACCTACTGAGAAGCCCAAATGAGTTTCAAACCCAGCCCTTCATATCCATTTATCCCTGGTATAGCTGGAAGAAATTCCTTCTTCACAGAGGTGCTGCAAAATTTAACTTTTTGATCTCAGCAAAGCTTTTTTAAATCCTTGTGGGAAAAATGTTATCAAAAAGGATAGCTTATTATTATAGCTTAATACACACATGATATCCCTATTTAGTGTTTGAGTTCAGCAGTGTGTAGCAGCAATACCTGTGCCGTGCTGCCAACCTGCAAAGTATCCACAAAAATCTTCAGAGCCTTCAAATTAGTCAAAGCTGGACCATAGGTGTATTTGATGGCTTATTCACTGTTAGTACAACCAGGGAGAGTAAAGCATTTACAGTCTCTTATAGCAGAAAGTAAAGCATGAAATCCAATAATGAAATCAGAGTGTTGGGTTTTGTCTCTACTTCCCCCTTCAGAAAGAATGCAAATATCGCACTCTGTTGTCTGCATCCCCTTCCTTCTATTCAGAGCCCCCAAAAAATCATATAATGAGAGGAGACAACAAGAAGTGTATAGGTAGCAATTGCAGAAATGGGTTGATAAATCAGGAAAGTCTCTCCAAGGATATCTGAAAAGCACTTCTGTTCTTGTATTTTTGGTTTTCAGAAAATGCCGATTTCCCAATTTGCAAGTGGCAAATAACTTAGAGGCTGTTGCCAGTGTAGTGCTTAGCACCCATTAGCTGTAATCATCACAGGATTGTCTGTGGTTGCTTATTGTTTCGGAATCACAACATGGGCAGAATTGAGTTCCTTCCCCCTAAATTACCTCCTGAATTTAGGATTACAAAGATGAAGCAAGGACTGTATTTTTGTCCTGGGTTAATAGAGAATACACCACACTATGGGCTTTTATGCCTTAAAAAAAGAAAGCGGGGGTGGGGGCGTGGGGGTGGGGGTGGGGAGGGGAGCTGTGTGTGCAGGGAAGAAAAGAAGATACTGCAGTTATAACAGAGAAAGTTATGGATTGGTTTTCCATTACCAGCAAAGACATAACACACACACCTGACCCCAACTGCTTCAGAGAAGAGGAAAGCAGTGATACAGAGAATCCAGTTTATTGCTGTTCCTTCCAAATATATCCTATATATGCACCTACAAATACATACACAAACTACAAAATAAGTAGTAGAGCTTGCTGCTCTGATACTGATCAGCATGAAGCTATGAAACGAGAGATGCTTCTTAGATGGTTCCCTTTGCTATTTAACATTTGTCTCCAGTAATTATGAACAGCTGATAAATTGCCTTTTTACAATGGTATGTAAATGTGCTGATATTGCTACAAATGATCACTCTATACACTGTAAGATACACTGTGCTAATTATTTCTCCCCTACTTTGTTTCCCCACTTGATTTAGTATTGAAAATTTCCCTCCACTGTGCAGTCTTTATCAGGCAGCTCTTTTGAGGCCTTATCTTCTTTATTGCTAGATGAAATATTATTGATGCTTTGTTTTGGCATTTCCTTTCCTAGGTAAAGATGTCTTGTTTGGGACAATTTCAAAAGCTATCCATTACAAGTGAAAAACAGTTCTGAGATGCCAGTGCTGGAATTTCTTTCATCTGTTTCTAGGGAAGGTAGAAAATGATTCTGCAGAGCTGACAGGACAGTGAGCCAGACCATCATCAGCATAAATCAGAGCAGCTTTACTGAAGACAAGGGAGTTATTTTTCATGTAAGGAGCTGGCTAAGTGTTCTCTCTGCAGCAGTACTGGAGTGGCATCAAACACTGACCTCAGCCTGGAGGAGAAATCTCACACATGCAGGAATCCCCACTGCAATTGCCACTGTGTCGTTTTTTAATTATTATTTTGAATGGCTCGAGTTTTATTGTACTCGAAAACCTAGTTCCTATTCTCAGAGCCATATGTATGTTCCCTACCATACAGCAACCTAACACTAGCATATCAGGCCTCCTTACTGATCTCCCCTGCCTTTGGGGACTTCTGCATTAATTCCTAAGTAGCCGCTAAGCAAAAGGACCTCCACCCAGCTGATTCACAGGTTCCTGCTGCTAAGGGAGCTCATGGCAATGCCCACCCATAGACTTGTTACTATGTGTGATGCCAAACAGGAGTAGCATGGTAGCATATATAGATAGGTGTGTTCTTCAGATGACTCAGCAAATCTATTCCTTTTTAATTATTATTCTATTTCTTAGTCAATTTATTCTTATATTTACTGTTAACTCTAAATCTCTAAGGAAGTTTTTGCATACTTGCCTTTGGACATCCTTTTTGGGAAGCAAGCGATTTGTATTAATGCTTCTTGGAGAATTAGCAAAAGCATATTTAACTAGTATGTTCAGCTAGTATGGACAGCAGTCTTTCTGCTTCTTACAGGTACTTATATGTGCTGAATTCAGTGATGGGCCATACCGAGGTCTTGGCTCTAAAGACCTCTGAGAATAAGGTCAGACATGGGGCGTCATTCTGCTTTTATGCAACCTGCGCTAGAAGTAGGGCTTCACTGCTAATTAAAAGAAACAGACCAAGTAACACAGAGCTCCAATCAAAACACTTCATTTTTTGAGCAGTTTACAGCATTATCACCTGTGATTTTTGTGTCACCCTCCTTTCCCCTAACTGGAAGGACAAAGTATGGGACAATAGGTTCTTGCCAAAAAGAAATTCAAATGCTGAGAGGAAAATTTTGCTTTTAGGCTGAACTGATGCACTCTCAGCATCAGAAAACCCTCGTGCCAAGACTTTTGACACCCTGCTACCCAGAATCACTCTATGGTGGTTTCCCACTTTCCTTTCCAGGCTGCAGTAAGTTTCTTTAGAAATTACTTTTACACCCCCATTATACCCTTCAACACCCTCACTTGAAGTGTTTATTCACTGGTTTTAAAATTCTTTTCCCAAAAATTCTGCTCAGTGTGCTTCAGGGCAAGCAGGTTGATCTCAGCAGAGAACCCCCAAAATATGAGTTCATTGTCAGTGCCACATGCAAAAGTTCTCACTCTGCTAGATGTCTGAAGCTCTGTTCTTGTTAAAAATCTGTGATATGCTAGCTCATATTGTGTTTTAAAGAATGGAAACCAAATACGAAAACTTGAAGAGAGAAATACTGCTCACCATCGCCCAACCAAAGTACACAAAGGGACTTTCAAGCCTCCAGCTTCAATGGACTCATCACTAATCAACTCTTTGGCTTAAAATGACTTCATAACAAGATTTTTCAAACATTCTGTGATTTATCTTTCAACTAAATCCAACACAGCTATAGTCATAACAACGCACAAAGCACAATCCCCACCACCACGCACCCAACAAACAACACAGTGAAGGAACACACAGGTCCATTATCCAGGCTGATAGCATATCAGGTATCATCTCCTGATGCACAACCTAGCCAAGAAATTTTCTTCTTTTTTTTCTGACTTGGGGAATAGCATTCTTTAATAGGCAGAAGTAGAACTTGTATTCTTGGTAATACTTCCAAGTAGTCTGTGGGCAGTAACTATTAGCAAAAGATTTTAGTTATTGATAACTCATAACCGAGTTATGGAGGCATGAGAATAAAGGTACTAAGGTTATACACAACATGCAAGCTGGACCCACCCATTGAAGTGCAGGTGTTTGTGGTACAGATTGCTGCTGCACCTGGCGGCTTGGCCTTCAGACATGATTAGTACCAATAAGAGACTCAATTAAAGGCTTCCTGCCTTACACGAAAAGGGTGGGTTGGCAGAGCAAGGTGAGAGTGTTCCTGGTTTTCGTCATTGCAGTCCGGGATCCTAACAAATGCAGTTTCAGTCCTGTTAATGTAGGGAGTAGAGAGGTGCCATGTTTGTGCTGCTACTTCAAAACATTTTCTCCATGACCCTTCAACAAGGGTAAAGCACAAAAAGGGGAAGTTAATGATCAAATCCCAGAAAATACAAAAAAGACCCAGAAAAAGTGGTCTTAGCTCACTGCTGATGAAGGACTTGCTCAACAGTTCATTGACTGTATTCTGTCCAGCAGTATTTGCTTTTACAAATGCAAAGACACCACAAATACTGGATTCTTGTATATGTTCAACACTTAATCTCATTAGAGAAACAACACAAGGAAAAAAAATCCCTGATCGTTGTCTGATTCTCATTCCCAACACAGGTCCTTTGTCTGACTGAACGCTGAGCTTTCTGCAGCACAGAAAGGCTTTGTCATAAACCATATCCAGACTATTCCACAGTATTTCACCACATTCCAAATGAGAAAACAGAAGCATCTGTTAAAATAACACTAACAGCCTACTTCGTCAACTTCCCCTTTTGATTTTTTTCACAGACACTGCAAATGGGCATCAAGCATTTTTCTGGGCTCTTTGTGATGTTGTGCATTGGGTTCGGTTTGTCCATTCTCACTACCATTGGGGAACACATTGTGTACAGACTGGTCCTACCACGAATCAAGAAGAAATCCAAGATGAAGTACTGGCTCCATACAAGTCAGGTACGTATTCTGAAAGAACCCTGTGAAAGTCATGTGGCTGATTATGAAAGCCTGGACAAGAATAAGGTATAAAGGTTGTAAGAGCACTGATGATTGGCATTTGAGGTGTGACAGCAGCTTCTGGAATTTGAAGAGGCTTACTTAATGATGGAATGAGAAGCACAGAGGAAGCGGTTCAAATATTCACAACTGCAAAACCTACAGAAGGGACCTTTCCATTTGCATTTGAACCTTACAACTCTTTTGGACACCAGAAGCAACAATATTGTTGCCCTGAACCAGCTAACCAGAATGCTTTATGTCACTGCACAGGTCCCCAAGCTTTTGATGCATGCAGGAAGTGCTGGGTAACCTCCTTCATTATTCTAGGGAAAATAACGGAAGAAAATTGCTGTGTTTGCTGTAAAGAAAGAGGTTACTTTGCAGCAAAAGACACAAAAAGGGTTCTAGGCTTTAAAGCAACACAACAAAAGAGATCTTTTAGAAAGTAAGGAAGTTTACCAAGATCCACTTTTTTTCTGAGGAATTTCAACACCAAGGATTGTTTGCAAGCTATTCATCAACCTTTCAGATTGCCCTTCCTTAGGAAAACACACGAAAATAAATCTGTTGTAATGACAAAGCACAGACATTCCTTGTATCCTTGAGTGTGCAAAATAATTTATGCTCAAGTCCATCACACAAAACCCAAATCATTTACCTATTTATGAAGCTATTCTTAATCTTCCTTTTACTAATTTATTTTCTCCTTTTCCATCCAGAGATTACATCGTGCTCTTAACAGTTCATTTATTGAAGACAAACACCAGTCTAAGACAAAACGAGTAGAAAAGAGGTAGGAAGTTTTGCATGCCTTAAAGCACAAACTACAAAAATTACTTTGAAATTAAATGTTCTGTCTGGATATCTACTTATGAGTTCTATTGCACCCCAAAAATAATAGGAAACAAGACAGAATAGACA
Source organism: Falco peregrinus (assembly GCF_023634155.1). Classification (NCBI taxonomy): domain Eukaryota; kingdom Metazoa; phylum Chordata; class Aves; order Falconiformes; family Falconidae; genus Falco; species Falco peregrinus. Next base: position 10,273,390 of record NC_073739.1, read on the forward strand.
TGGGAGGGAGGCAGAAATTAATTCATTGTTTCAAATAGAAAGTATTAAATTTTATATCTTTTTATTTCATGATTTTGCATACAGCTAATAAAAGCACCCCCATTCTAAATAATGGCTTTGCAGTTAAGTCCACTGTCCTTGTTTTCAGGTAATTAATTACTCACATACTAAAGCACTGGCAGATAACTAGGGCCCTGTGAGACAGCTTCAGAGTCAATGAGAGATCAGGAAGTATGTATGTTAGAAACTTTTTCAGCTTTCTTATTTTTCAGAATGAGAAATAAGAACGCTGAGAAGAGGAAAATGCAGTCCTTTCAGAAACCTCTGTCTCAAACAACTCCTGTTGGAGAAAAAAAGTAGGTAACCTTGCCTTGCTTTCACAGCCTGTCTTCTGAAGACCATCTTATCTAGAGCTACCGGGAACACAAGGCATTTTATTAAAACTCTGTATTTGCTCAGTAGCTCAAAATTATTAGTGCACTTTTTAAGGACACAGGCAGCAGTATTGCTTTTCTACACATACATTTCGGCCACAGACTATGTGTGTCTGAGTCTTCCAGGCTGTTGCTAAATACGTGGCATGACTGAAACCCACAGGTGTAAATGTATGTTGTGTTTAGTTTGTTATTCCTGCACTAATGACAGCAAATGTAAGAAGTAAGCACCCATAAGCTTTGATTTAAAGAACGAAGCCAAAATTTCTTAGTGACTAAGTATCCTTTATTGGCAGCCCTGGATGCACGGGGGATCCTTCCGCCTAACGTGCATGTTTAAGGTTGCTAATCATTCCATATTTATACAATGAAATAATGATTATTCAACTAATATCCATATTCATTATCTAATCCCACCTACCCTCGCTTCATATGTTAATTAGCTTATCAGTCCTTCACGCTTGCGCAAATTCTTCCAAGAATTGTGGGCAGGGGTCTCCGAGATGTGGGCAGTGGTCTCTAAGAGGAAGGCCGTAGGTCTTCCTCATGGTGTACTTTTCACCTCTTGCTCATTATGTGATGGTCTTACACATTTGCAGTGTTCTTATCAGTCTGAGGTAATTTATGCCCTTGCGGGCTTTCTGCTTTTCTTGCTTAATTGTTTCTTTTACCCTTATCTGTCCTCTCCTACTGGAGTGTTGTGCTAAAGTTTTAACATAGGTCAGCAGATAGGCAGATGCCTAAACAAAGGATAACAGAACAGACACCAAAGCTAGAAGAGTAACATATGGCGGTACATGATATCTACTATTGTTACAGTGGTTAACAAACATTATAATGGTTATTCTTTAATTCTATTCTAAAGTTAGTTCACACTACAACAGCTTCTAGAATGCATATATACAAAGAGGTATATAAAAGTGCATGCAGTTGCTTTCCTCTGGTCATTCTTTCACCTTCTTGCCCCCAGAAAACCCATACTGCGGCACCGGCTTGCACCCAGCAGCTCCTCACTTACGATCTTTGAACAGGAGTACCAGGAGCTGACCGGTGCAAAACATTTCCTCCTCCTACACCCTCCTCACTAGGTGGTAGCATTTACGCTCCCACAACCTGAGACAGTAACGTAGCTGCAGGAAGAGTCTTCCAGAAGAGGGGGCACTCTGTATCTTTGGTGATACAAAAAGCACCAGCTGTATTATGTGCCAGATACTGAGCAGTGCAAAACTTCTGTAACACAAGGAGATGACCATAAGCCCCACAGAGAATGGCTTAGAAAAAGAATCACACAAATATTCTTTTAACATTGAGAGTGAAGATGTGCTGCTGCCCAAAAACTTCTGCCTACACAGCATCCAGCCCATGTGTGTGTGCACGCACAGCCACCCACCATACTTGCTCTTCTCCTGGTCTGAGCTGCTGTTTGGACAGAATTATATTGAATTTAACTCAAGACACCTAGCAGCATGGTGCCCAGCTTGTCATGAACACTGATGTGGCAAGGTACAACCCATGGCTCTAAAATCAATTGTACTACTACACTTTCTTTTACTCCTGCTGGGGACTGTGGAATTATTAAAAGCACTAAGATATATAAAAGAGGTGGAAAGAATTTGTATTATGCTACTGCTGCTTTCCTCACAGAAGAAAATCCATGTTTTTTCAGGCCATGACTTTCCAAAAACTTGGAGCTGCTCAGCACCAGTAGCCAAATTGTAAAAGGTTTTATTTATTTGATGAAACTGAACTGTTAATTGTGGACTCTGGCCTTTGTTAAAACCACCTGCCCAAATCCCCACACAAAAGCACTACTGCCAGCAGCAGCTATGTCAGTTACTAACACTTTATCAAAAAACTGTGTTTTGATTTGCGAGAGGAAGGAAAAATGTATCGAAAATTATGGATTAATTATATGAAATTCAGAAATATTTACAAAACAAAGGGCTGCAGCTTCTCTGAGACATGCACTTCTGCTCCAAAACAAGTTGGTAACACTGGCTGCCCAGGACCATGGGGACCATGGGCTCCGGAGAACTACACAGCAGGGAGACATCTTCAGGTACCACAGCCCTTTGCCTGTAGGTCTGCTCTTTGCTAGGTGGCCTTTCTTTCTCTAGACTGCTGTCTGTGTGGAAATGCACTGTGGTGGCCACCTGCTCTTGGCCCTGGGAATGCTTTGCCAGGTGCCACTTGCCCAAGCTAATTCTATTCCCTGTCTGCAACGTGGTTAAGAGGTGCGTGTTTTCATCTCTTCCAGGGATTAACATAATTGTATCACAAAACACACATCCAGTTTAGCACAAGACTTGAGAGTCTTCCTGTCTTTTATTTTGAAATATGAGAAATTGGCTGATCTACACAAAAATTAAAAACAGTACACACACCTCCCCACTGGGGTTCCCTGTGCCCTCTGCAGCATGACCCAGGCTGGAGCTGGCATTCCTGTCTAAAGCCTCCCTTTCTCCCTCTCTGCCATCTCATTTTTTTGAGAACACTCCTGATCACCACCTTCTCTAAAGATATTTCCACTTTCCAACTCCCCTCTCTGCAGGAAGGTGAGAAAAGTATCTACTCCCATCTCCAGACTCCTCCTGAAACCAACTGTTTTCAGCTATCCCAATCCTGAAATGTTAATTATCTTCCTTAGCCTGCCAGTTAGTAGGTCACGCTAATAGGCATTTTGTCCAAGGATACCCACAGAAGACCTCTATGATGGAGCAGTTTTAAGAGCAACTACTTCAGAGTTTCAACCTCAGATTATTTATAATTATCGTGAAAGTACACAGACCTAGCCAAAAGGTAAAGCAGGTAGGAAAGCCAGGCTCCTCTCCTACAACAAACTCCGCTTCCCTACGTTCCAGTTTGAGAACAGAGTCCACAGGTGCTTCTGTATTTGGGAAGAAACCCTGGGAAACGCCTTGATTTTGGAGGGCTGCAGAGTGAAGTTCCTAAGACAGAAAATATTCTTAGGAATCAAAATATTTTAAACTGATTTTTCCACAGGAAAACACAGAAGCATTTGAAGAAGTTCCCAAATGGGAACTTATCCCACAACACAAAAACTCCAAATATGTTTTCTCAGGAGGTTCCTGTCCGTACCTGCAAGGTTTGGATACACCACATCATCACGTCCGTCCCCCAAAGTGCAAGCAAGTCAACACGACTTACATGACCAAATGGCACACTTTCCCCTTCAGCTCTCCACGCCAACTCAAGGCAGCCTCTTTCCCCCTCCACAGAAGCAAATGCCCAAGCTAGTAGAGAGTACTAACACAGAAAGGACTAACACTGTAATAAACTTAGGACATTGCAACCACAAAAGCTTTCAGAAAACTTTGGTGGAGGACTCACATTTTCCTGAGCTGGAGTTGAGAGGACTGTAAGTTTGTAACTAATCAAAAAAATGTTATGGGGGAAGATGAATTTTAGAATTCTGTTGTAGTCTCTGCTATGGTTTAATCACAAAAAATTGACCATTTACGTTCTCAAGAAAAATAATTCCAAGGGTAAAGGAATAAGATTTCTATGTAGTTTGTAACAGCAGAGCATGTTTTTCGAGTAGGATGACTCCAGAGGAGGGTTGCCTACACACACCTGATTTCGTATTAACTCTCACATCTCTGTTCAGGTCCCACATAGGGAACAGCCAGCATGCTGTGTGGAACACAGCCAATCTGGGCAACTGTCACCGGAAAAAATATATCTGCACTGATGAAGGGCAAAATGAGGTGACAGTCCGGCAGCACCAAGACATCCCTCTGGCACAGGTGAGGAGAGAGTCTCCGGCTTCTTTAACAACCAACGGGAAAGCAGAGTCCCTCAATATTGCTAGGACCTCAGTGATGCAAGAGCTTACAGAGCTGGAGAAGCAGATTGAAATCATCAAGCAGGAGCTGCAACTTGCCATGGACAGGAAATCGGAGCTGGAAGAGTATCAGAGGACAAACAGGACTGCAGAGCCCTAGGCCAGCATACCTGGGCCCCTTCCCTTTTTCTTCCTTTCTCCCCTTCCTCTGTAAAATTTGTAACACACTTTTGTAATGCCAGAAAGGGGTGCAGAAATAAAGCAGGCAATGTGCTCCTCCTGAGAGCAGAATAGCAGCAGCCCACAGCCACTGCCACCCCCCCGAGTCCTCCTCCTTTCATAACAAGTTTCTCATTGTCCTGGCAAACATCAGCCATTCCCAAGGTACTGGAGAAACAAGGAGCATCCAAACAGTGAGAGCTCCTGGTTCCTCCACTTGACAGTACAGCGAGGTTCCCACTTTTTTTAGCTCTTTCTGTGCATTAATTCAAGAAAAGGAAAAGAAAAAAAAAACAAAAAAGGAAGGAAATTTAAACTGCTCATTGGAGGCATGTCTGTTGTTGGTGTGTTTTTGTTGTGGTATCTACGGGTCTAGTTTCTGTTCACACTAAGGCTCATTATGCCAGGTGCTGGTTCTGTGTTGGCATTCCCTTCCCTCCTGGCACAAGGCTGTGGTTTCACAAGACAAATTCTTGCTGGCAATCCCAGTACACACCATTAACCTCAGCTCTGTCAGCACAAATGCAGATGTGGCTGCTCTATGACTGTGATAAAGGAACTCACCCACCTTAAAAATAACTTGGCAAAAACCAAACCACCACCTCTGCTTCTGAGCCCAGGTTCGGCTTCCACTCCCACCCGGAGAGAAGCCAAGCAAACAGCTGCACTGGCAGATGTAGAAGATGGGTTCACAGTGGCACAGAGCAAGGATGAGGGAAAGGGAGGGATGGCAGTACTGTAAATCAGTATTTACCAATGTGAAACTACTCCCTTAATATTCTCAGTCTTAAGCTGACAATAAGGTTCTTTCTCGCAGCTGAAGTGACATAAAGTGGCTCTGGTCCATGATTTATTCTGACACAAAGTTCTCACTAAAGTCAACGGGAGTCACTTAAAGCCTCCCTGTGGACCAGGGCTCACTGTGAAGGAGAATGAGAGTTGTGGTTTCAGAAGCAATGTACTGAGCGGAGCTCCCTCCCACCTGGATGATGAGTCGAGGGGAAGGAAGGGTAAGCTGTTCAGCATCTGAATAAATACTGCATCAACCCAACTGACTGTGTTATTTAAACAGGATTTCTATGAATTTTTAAACAACATTCCCCAACACATCCTTTATTAGAGAGGAAAAGAACATTTGTAACACTACCAGAATTAACCCTGATCTCCCAGATAAGTCATTAAAGTTCTTTTTACACTCCCTGTATCTCCAGCCACCTGCATGAATATTGCCAGGGTGATGCTCTCACCAGGCATGGTTTAAAGGCTACAGGCATATCTGAAGGTGTATTTTGGGGTTTGGAAAAGTTTACAGGTGCACTGAAGGCCTTTGAAAAACACTTGCAAATAAAGCTCTGCATGGACCACTAAAAGCTGACAGAAATGATACCCAGACTAATTAGCCTTAACAGGAGGAGTTCATACTTTGTTCCCTGCTCAGCCCTTGGCCTCTGCTTTTGGGCAGCAAGCATATCTGCTTCTTTCATGTCAGTAACATAGGAAAGACATAATGGGGACATGAAACAGGAAAGTGGGATCCAGAGCCCTGCACATCAGATAGGTTTGAAAGACCTAGGATGTTCCTTCTTTCCTTGCTGCTACCAAGCTAGATGACTACAGGCAAGTCACCCAAGTTGTTTTTGTTGCCTTCCCTTACCCACCCTCCCTCCCTCATATAGATGATCAGCTTTTTAGGAAGAGCTTTTTATTTGTATAGCATCCATTACCTTACAACCTCCACTATCATTTGGTTAGAACATCTGAAACACTGTCTCATAATAATGAAAAGAGCAAAGACTATGAAAGAAATATTTCAGCCCAGTTTTATCAGTGTATTTATTAACAGTTTGTTACATTCTTATCTCCACATGCATAAGCCCAGAAAAAGATTATTTTTTTAAAACAAAAGCGTATGGTTTACTTCAATGTTCCAACCCAAACACACAATCTTTCAACAAATCAATCTTCATTTAAAAAAAAAATAATGAAAAAATGTCAGCCACCTAGTAATGTTAAGCAAAAATCTCTATCTCCGGTGGGTGCCTTGGGGTCTACTCCCAGATCAAGTGCAGAACAGAGATTGCTCCAAATTACTGCAGCACCAACTGGAAGCCTTTACAAAGAAGGTCCAAGTTACTGTTGCCCCAAAAGAGACATATTTTGGCATGTTATTTTTTACTCAACTACTGCACCAGCCAGATCCCATAGGAGACAGAAAAAAAAGACTGTTGTAGCTTTTTATGGGATGGGGAGTATCACATGTATGTCAATGCCTGCACATGGCATAAGCACAAGGAAGGATTTTCTATGACAAGGAGATGCCCTGGAGACTGTAGATGAGGCTTTTTCTTTGTTTACACTTCATTACTCTGGCTCAGACATTGAATTTAGACAGATTTTTTATAAAGAACAGGTCACCCCTTCTTTTACCCCAAAATACTTCTAGTCTTGGTAAACATTTAACTATTTCCACTCATTCTGGCTAGTCAAAACAGACCATCTAAAATTTTTCACTGTTTCTCAGTGTACAAATGACAAACACAGACAAAAATTCAGTCACTTCCAAAATGACCTTCAAGGACTTACTGAGCTTAAAATAGATTATTTTAAAATAAGAAAATAAATTTTTCTTGGTGACAGAAAACAGCAGTTTCCAAACCTCATCTGTAAAAAAAATCCAGAGTATTTCAAGTGTTTGTTTCCTACCATGACCAGAGTGAACCCAGCACTGCCATTACACACACAAAAGCTTCAGGCTTGATTTTCAGCAGAAAGGTGATGCAACCTAATGACTAGGAAAGGGTAAAGGGGCTTTGCACCTCTCTAAAGGGTTGTTTAATTCAGATTGTTGCTCACAGCTGTAAAAGTCTGCTGTTACAGCAAAGCTGTTTGAAGGTGGAGACAATTTTTGCTGGTGATCCAGGTCCTAGTTTTGATGAACAAGCATTTGTGCCACAAAGTCTACCATCAGCACAAGTATTCCTATTACACTTTTTTCTCCAACTTGACGTCAGAAACTGTAATCCAGGGAGCAATTTCCAGGGAAAGCTGAGGCAGCTCTGCTTTCATTTCTTCTACACATGTTGTAACAAACCTAAAGCCACACCACAGATCCTCAGCACCCCAGCTTCCCCTTACAAAGATAGCACCATGTGTTCCTTCTCACTTTTCAGGATTTATAATTTGTAAGTTTTCATTTATATGTTCTGAATGTTTTCAGAAAGATAAAAATAATAATGCATACTATAAAACAGTGTGTGATTAATCACTTTCACTTTGCTATTGTTTGTTATTTCCTACACTGAATACAGGAAGGTAATACAGATTCTGTGATTCAAGGAAGGGACACAGATAAGACAAACCTCTGACTGTTGCACCTTCCAAGAAAATTAAGTTTACAGAAAAAACCCACTATGCCCTGTGAAGGCATGTTGTAAATAAATGAGTTCACATTTTGATTTTTAGGAGCAGACTTCAAATATAGCTTTGCACTAAAGGAATCATAGAGACTATAACCTGTACCACATTCTTTCACAAAATTCCCAGCAGCCATGACAAAATGACTGCAAATAATTGAGCATCTTGGCCCTTCTGTTGTGTCAGGAGTAAGGTGGTGAAGATACAGCCAAAAGGATAAAGGTTGTTTTAATTAACCATTTTTTGAAAGCAAAGGAAGGAAGAAATTAAACAATTCTAGAAGCTTAAAGCTTGTGAAAAATGTTTCCAATAACTAGACAAAAGACAGGGGCACAGACAGATACTACTATCAGGAGAGAAAAGGCAACAGAAAAATAACCCAGACAACAGCTTTCATTAGATTTTGTGCATTGAAAAATGAAAACTTGCAACTAAGTAACCTCTAAAAACTCTCTTCTGGAAACTAAGGATAATGACAGCAATGCCTCAGCCTAGTGGAAGATAACCACATCAACCAGGGTTCATCAGTGGAATGCTATTTTCAAAGATTCTCCAACATCTTCTCTTTCTCCTCCCCTGGATACTAAGATGTGTGCTTGCTTTTGGGGGTAGGGACAATGTTTTTCTAATGCATCAGCCTTCACGGATTCCTGCCCTGACTCTGGAAGATATATGTCTAAGGAGTCACTGCACTGAAGTCTGCTGAAGTTTACCCGTTCGTTCATTATTTGGCCTGTTAACTAGGAAACTTTATTCTCAGAAATACTACCATATCTTGACTGGATTTAATAATTAACATCCAAAGCAAGCCCCAAGGTCTCATCTCTGCTGCACCACAGACAGCTTTTAGCCCATGAAGGCAGGACTTCAGTTAGATGTTTCCAACTTGGCAGTGTTAAAGTGATGGATGGGAAATCTCCTCTCAGACGTAAAGAATCCACAAAAACTGAGGGCAAAAATAAAAGGGAGAAGAAAGGAACCAGACCCAAAATCCGTTTCTTTCCGTACCCTAACCATACTTCCCAGAAGAGACTGCAGATCAACAGAAAGAAGCACTGACTGTCCCAAAGGTGACAGTCACAGAAAGTGAGGGGGGCTGGGTGGCCAGCCTAAGTGGCAACTTTCCATCACTCCAGTGGAAAGAATCAACCAATGTAGATCCTATGAAAATCATTGGCACCAAAAGCAGCATTGCATTTGGGGCACTTACGCTGCCGGGTGTCATAGCGTGTTTTCACGCACTCAAAACAGAAGACATGAAAGCACTTTGTGAGCACAGCATCCTTTTTGCGCATGTTACAGCACGGGCAGGTCAGCCGGGCCTGCAAGACAGAAACATTACAGTGAGGGCTCACTACATTGCACTGGGTATGTTAAAAGATGACTGAAGCTGAAAGTCCTTCCGTTCCTGGTAAAAAGAAAGTGTTTTCTTCAATGCAAGATAGGGCTACAGTGCCAGAGTACAGACAAAAAGATGTCAAATACTGACAACATGACTACACAGCCTTTTGACTGAAGCAAAGTTAAAGAGACAAGTTGATTGAGACAGCTACTCACTTTGTAATCCTTGATTTCTTCCATCAGTATCTCATCACAGTTGGGAACCATGTCAGGCTTCTTGGTTGTCTCCAGCTTCCTGCGCAACCTAGATATATCTTCCTGCATAAAAACAAGAGACCAAGTACATGAGCAGTATATTCTCTGTCACAGCTTCTTCAGGGACCAAAGAGAACTAGCACCTGGCCAACAGTGAACCTGGCTAAGTCACTCCACCCACACTTTCAACCCTGATAGTCCAACAGATTCACAACAGATGACATTATCCTCTGGTGCTACATGTATCGTCAGTCATCAGTGGACAAAATCTGAAAGAGCCAAGACCTGAGGAAGCTAAAATCAAAGCGAAACTGGACCCCAAAAAAAGTAGCGTAGTTGAAACCCACTCCAAGCTCAATCTACAATGAGACAGACACCGAAGCAGGTAAGATACAGAAGCACTGTGCATGAAGTATATACCTCAGCCCTTTTGAAGTTGAACATCTCTTTCTCTCTAGTTACTCTGTTTTCTACAATCTCATCTTGGAAATCATGTAACTTCTTCTGAGCCAGCTCTAGCTGGGCTTTCAGATCATCTGCAAGCTGGGCTGCATCCATGGCCTGAAAAAGAAAACCAGTACAGAAGTATAAAACATGGAAAAAGAGCTCTCGTGATTTCTAGTTCCTCTGCCTGGCAATCCAAGACTGCTCACAAAATAATTCTCAAGCAGCTAGAGATTTTTTCAGTCTAATGATAGTACTTTCAAACAGAGTAACTGGAATTACTCCCCAAACGTTATTTCAGCAGCAAAATATCTTTTTAAAGTTCTCACCATTTAGACTCAACGTTCCTCTTCCGTAGAGCCAACCTCTGTCACACTACAATGCACATCACCTAGAAAAACCCTAACCACACAATTCTCTTGTTCGACTATTTTCAGCCTTCCACCTTCTAAATTTTCTCTACTACATCATTCAGAGACAGTTCTACAGGTGAACTAGAAGAAGTGAAAGTATTTTTTAATCATTTTCTCTGTTCACCAGTTCTCCTACCACTTTCTAACTGTCCCTGTATCAATGAATCTGTTAGTTCCATCAATACCACAGCTTGTGATATTAAGCACAATTGATTGTGCTGAATTCCCATCACCTCCTCTTCATAGTGGTACTTATGCCTTCCTTTCCATTTTAATGACACACCTCCATTTCTACTGAAGATTTAATAACAAAGGCAGTATCAACCATGAGACTTAGTCTTATTTTACTTATAACCAGCCGATTGATCTTAGATACTTGTTAAAGGTCTGAACGCCCCCCAGACATATTTTCCTTTTACTTGCCCCATCCTTCCTATAAAAGCTTTGACTCCAGTTAACTTCATCTGGCTGCTGCCTCTTCTTTCATAACAACTTTCCTTTTGAAGGCACCTTACTTGAGCTCCCTAACCAGACTTTTCACAGAAATGCCTATGACCTCCTCCTCCTCCTTACCAAAGGAAATATCAGTCTACAATACTTTAGTAAGAACTCTCTTCAGGACTCCCTAAGCCTTCTGGTACAGTAGTCCAACACCAGGGAATATCAGGTTCCATAATACCAGTGAATACCTTCTATGCTTCCCACGAGACAAGAATTCCATCTTACAATCCAAGAGGAAATCAAGCAATCTCTCACCTTGCGTTTATTCATTTCCAGGGCCTGTGTTCGGAGACCTAGCTCTTTCTCGCCTGTTCCAATGCTGCTTTGCAGCAAGTGTTCCTTCTCCTCTAGCTTACGTACAACCTGCAGCTGGGCATCCACCTTGGAAAGGGAGAAAGAAGGTGAAAAAGGACTGAAATGCATGCTCTGCAGGTCTTCAAAGGTGTCATTAAAGCTGCATGCTAAAACTATCCCCACCTCCCCATTACCAAGGTTACGTCTCCACTTGCCTTTTTCTCCCTGAAAAGACAGATTAGCAGTCTAAGAGCTGTGTCCAGACCTCTCAGTGAACACTTCAAAACCTAGCGGTCAAATACTTGCAACAAAGAGGTGGGTTTTTTTGGAAGGTGGCTTAGAGGATTTCTGCAAGGCAGTGTGCACAGTTCCACCTTGGTTCCAAGGATGGCGGGATATATATGTAGAACACCATTACAACAGGAAAATGACTTCTCACTTTCCCTCCCCCTCCTGCTTTCCATAGCAATAAACCTGTAGGTCATGTTATACAGCAGTCTGTTTCTTACTAAAACAGGTCCCTTTGAAGTCTGATGCAGCATAGGGGATTAAGGGAGCATTTCCTCCTGTAATGATTTTGGCAGGGATACAGTTAGTTCTCTTCATAGCAGCTTATATGGTGCTGTACTTTGGATTTGGGATCAAAGCGGTGTCAATAACACACTACTGTTTTAGCTATTGCTGAACAGTACTTGCACAGCATCAAGACCTTCCACATCTCATGCTGCCTGCCAGCAGCTAGACTGTGGGTGCACAAGAAGCTGGGAGGGGACACAGCCAGGACAGCTGACCCAAACCGACCAAAGGGATATTCTGTACCATATGACGCTTTGCTCAGCAATAAAAACTGGTGGAAAGAAGGAAGTGGGGGGATGTTCAGAGTTACAGCATTTGTCTTCCCAAGTAACAATTATGTGTTTTCCTAGAGATGGCCGAATACCTGCGTGCCATGGGAAGTAGCGAATGAATTCCTCGTTTTGCTTTGCTTGCGCACAGAGCATTCCTTTAACTACTGAACCATCTTCACTCCAACCCACCAGTTTCCTCACTTTTGTCCTTCTGATTCTCACCCCCATCCTGCTCTGGGGGAGTGAGTGCTAAGCTGTGTGGAGCTTAGCAGCCTATCAAGAATTAACCCACATCTCCACCTTCCCCCATCAGTTCTGTTGTCCTCTCTCCTCCCAGGTTACCTGTGTCTTCAGCGTCAAAACTTGGTCTGCCAGCTCCTCCTTCTCCTCTTTCAGCAGCTTGTGGATCTGGTTGGATTTGATGCGTTCTGACATCAGCTTGAAGTTGGCATCATCCTTCTCCCGTAGCTGCTGCATCAAGCGGATGTTCTGTTCCTGCATGTCTTCAAAGGCTTGCCCTGTGACATCCATTTCCGACAGCAGGGCCTCCTCCTCCTGGAAAAGAATCATAGGCTCTAGAAAAACTGTATCCTGCATCCCCTACAACAACCCTGAACATTTTACTCAGAGACACCAAATCTAGATCAGATGAAGGAAGATGTCTCAGTATCAGAGAACAGTATCTTCCCAGCAAGCAGAAAAAGGTGCTCCCCAGAAGTCTACACCACAGCAGAAATGCCCTGAATTAGAGGGTGAAGAAAAGAAATGGTGATCTCCACAAGCATTCACAGACTGTAGCTTGTCTGCTGGCAAAATCAGCTGTGACACAGTTGCTGCCAGAACTGGGCAGAAACCAACTCCCAACTTCAGGCAGCTAGCTAAATAGCTGTTAACATACACTAGATTAAGAATTCTACATGTGGACAACTTGACAGCTTCCAACTAACAGATTGCCAAGCCCCTTAAACTCACTTCAGCCACTTCAACTTTAAAGGAGTAAGCAACAAGACAGAATAGTTCTGTACTATAAGGAAAATAATCTGAATTCTAAACAGGTATATGTTAAGTCACTGGCTTGCCCTCCCCTGCTGTAGTCCTGCTCTCTTATTATTAGATCAAGCCCTTTTTATGGAATAACATATGTCACAGTACCATGCACATGTATGAACTACATGAACTGTGCAGGTAATACTTCTAAAAAGAAATTGTAGCCTCCTCCTCTAAAAGCCAATGTAGTGGGTTTGCATGGCAAGGTTTTGGTAATGGGGCAGGGGGGAGGCTACAGGCGTGGCTTCTGTAAGAAGATGCCAGAAGCTTCCCCCATGTCCAATGGAGCCAATGCCAGCCAGCCCCAAGAAAAAACTGCTGCTGGCCATGAGTCCAGCAGCAAGGGTGATAGCAACTCTGGCATAACATATGTAATAAAGGGGAACCAACTGCTGTGCAGTGACAGCCAGAGAGAAGGACTGAAAAACATGTGAGAAAGAACTCTGCAAACACAAAGGTAATTGAAGGAGGAGAAGGTGCTCCAAGTGCTGGAGCTGAGATTGCCCTACAACCCATGGCTGAAGACCATGGTGAGGCAGGCTGTCCCCCTACAGCCTATGGAGGTTAGTGGTGGAGCACATATCCACCTCCAGCCCATGGGAGGTCCCCACACTGGAGCAGGGGTATGCCCAAAGGAGGCTGTGATCCTGTGGGAAGCCCACACTGATGCAGATTTGCTGGCAGGACTTGTGACCCTGTGGGCTGGAGAAGCCTGTTTCTGAGGGACTGCACCCCTGTGGAAGGGACCCACGCTCGAGCAGTTTGCGAAGAACTGCAGCCCATGAGAAGGACTCAGGTTGGAGAAGTTCGTGGAGAACTGTATCCCATGGGAGGTACACTATGCTGGAGCAGGGGAAGAGTGTGAGGAAGAAGGACCAGCAGAAACGATATGTGATGCACTGACCATAACTCCCACTCCCCGTTCTCCTGTGCTACTCAGGGGGAGGAGGTAGAGAAATCGGGAATTAAAATAAGCACAGGTGGAAGAAGGGAGGAGTGGGGGTAAGGCATTTTTCTGATTTGAATGGTAATAAATTAAACTAATTTTTCCCAGGCTGTGTCTGTTTTGCCTATGACGGTAACTGCTAAATGATTTCCCTATCCTTATCTCAACCCACAAGCCCTTTGTTATATTTTCCCTCCCCTGTCCAGTTGAGGAGGAGAGTGATAAACTGGCTTTGGTGTGCATTTGGCATTCAGCCAGGGTTAAACCATGACAGCTGATCCAGCCATCTCTCCTCTGCACTCTTCACCTGGGCCACAAATGATTAAACATTCCTCACCACCGCACCATAAGGTTTGACACCCTGATGTTGTGGCATTCTTTTGATTGTTGCTAGGTTTTTTGCTGGTTAGGTTTTTTCCCCCTTTGATAAAAAGGGACAAAACTTGCATCTCCAGCACACAGAGAGACAGAAATTCCCCCTCTCAGGTTATCTTCCTGGCTGTAACCTAAAGGCAGTTCCTTCTCAGGTGCTCCAACCAAGACAGAACTTGTCAGAAACTTCTCACCTGCTTAGCCATGGCTAGTTTCTTCTGTAAATACTCGATTTGTTCTTCCACTGCTCGGATCTTGCGGAGGGCATCCTCATCAGCCATCTTTTTACTCTCCTTTTTCTCCTTGTCTTCCAGTTCTTTCACCCTCTGCCTCAGTTCTTCCAGCTACAGCAAGGACAAAACAAAAATGACACTAAACCTGATGTGGCCTGAACATTGTTAAGAACCTGTTTTCCCCACAATCTCTAAAATCTGCAGAAACCGCCTTCAAACCATGGGAAAAGAAAACGCACCTCATTTTGACAGAACAGTGTATTAACGGAGACGGACCACTACAATGCGTTGTAAGCCCAAGATCTTGATTTCAGACCCTTTGAAAATTCTATAGCATCTTTTATCAAGAGCAGTCTCTTGCAGTTGTATGTGTATGCGGACAGAGAGATTATGTGCTCCTTTAAGAGCATTTGCTCAAGGACCTTTTTCAATACAAAAAGGGATAACAAGAAAAGGAGGAAGCCATAAACAAAATACAGAGACACAAACCTGACAGACAAATGATACGGAAGGCAGTAATGAGAACCAAGCCTGGTCAAGTAACACTAATTGATGAGAGCATGGGAGGGTGTTAGAATGTTTATTCCAGCACACTTATCTGACTGTGGTGAATGATGAATGATGTACCAATTATCTATAGGATGATGTACTTATGTTTATCTAAAAGTTGGGAAACATCCAAGGACCCTTATTGCTAACACGACGGATGTACTAATTGCTAAGTCCTTGGATTTGTCATCTTTAAAAAGGCTATCTGGTCCTAAGCTCCTGTTGTTTATATAATGTGGCAAAGACAAGGACTTAAATCACTGTCACTAGTTTAACGAGATATGTAAATGAGTTCCCAGAATTGTAATGAGTATGTAAATGATTTCCCGGAAAGTTAATGAAAAGACATGAGTGACTTGTATAAAGAGGGGGCTGAAAGGTTCCCTTGGGGCGCATGACTTTGATGGAGCAATCCCCCATGCAGCCAGTGCTGCCGAATAAAGATAACCTCCGCTCACTCGAATATTGGTGGCTGATTCTTCAAATCAGTGGGCCCTATCAACCGCAAACGGGGCGATGTGGGGAAGGATAAAGAGACACAGACCTGACAAAACAAACAGGGAGCAAAGACAAGAAACAAACCTTCCCAGTCACAACAGCTGACAGGCTATCAAAAAACTACAGGCACCACTTCCAGCAAGATCAGTCTGGACTTTGCAACTGATAAGACTGTAAACCAGGGGAGGACCCTGGACTAGAAGGGCTGATTGACAGAGCTGTACAAACCAGGGAGGGACATGCAGGGGGAGAGCAAGGATGAACAAATTCAGGCTACACAGAGGAGGGTATAAAAGGAGCCAGTCATGTGTGAAACGTATGCTGTCACTACACACTTGTCTGACTCAGCCCTGAGCATGATCACCACAGCCTGTTCCATCTTCTGGTATCTTCTTATCAAGTATTTTAACTATTTCTGTGTAATCCAACTCTCTACACCATGTGTATGTGTGGTGCATTAAGTGCTAGCTACAGATGAGACGTATATGAAAAGAAGGTAAGAGACCCGTGATCACAGGGGTACCAGGCAGAGGGGCCGTGCTGGTACTGGAGGGATCTGCAAATGTGTGTGTACTTGTGCACCTAGACTGTTGTGCCTGTGCTACTGACATTCTATCTCTGCCAGATGAATAAGAGGAAGAGGACTTGTCTGTCTATGCTTGCATTTTATGAGTCCTATATGCACATGCTGTTGAAGGCAGCACCTTGCCTGTGGCAGCCTGGCTGGCCATGTCAGTGTCCTCTCTGTGTGTATGTCTCCATGACATGTGCTCAGCTTCACTACGGGTTAAACCTGCAGCTGAGAAAGCTGGAGCCATGTCCCTCAGCCTGGGCAAAGGGATCATCCCTTCTCAAACCAGGGCATCCCAAAACCTCCCTGTTCATCTCCAGACCGTTCCGATCTCTCTTCTAAGTGACAAAGATGAGAAAAGGGACAATCTTGAGTTCAAAAGACAAAAACAACACGGTTCAGGTGCAGTGTATCCAAAAAGAAGTTTTAAGTAACAGGCTAAAGAGAAAAAGGGAAAAGAAATAGGATTTACCTCAGCTTTTGCCTTCTTCTCAGCTGCCATCAGCTGCACTTTGTCTCTCTGCTCTTTGGGGGCAGAGCGGTACATATCTAGCAACAGCTTCATCTCCTTCTGGCTCTCCTGGGCCTTCCTGAAGACAGGGAGGTAGACAACTGTGAGAACACAACAGGAAAGCTATGCTGTCACATACCTAGCACGAGAGCCATGTCTCCGACGTGATATGCATATGGAGTCATCCTTGGCTCATCTTACTCCAGTAGTATAAAATAGCCAAGGAGTACAAGCTGGAGGCTGAAGAGAAACAAGTTGACATGGGTTGAAAAGCTAACAGAATTGGGGTGGGGAGGAAACTTACTCTAATAGTAAGCAACAAACTATCCGCTATTGCTTTGGTACTGATCCAGGACAGGGAAGACTACCATGCCCTGCTGCTGTAACGCTTTACCCAATTGTTACAACAGCAAGAAATAAAGATTGCTTGACCCACACCATGGAGTATCTGGTTCGGTAATTCATGCTTTAGGCTGTTGTAGGAGAAATGTTACTACACTGTCCAAACCACAATTAAGATACACAGGGTGCCAGAAATCTCTCGCTTCACTTCAGCAAAGGTAATCTGCTAAGACTGAGCTCTAAGTCATCTCACGCAAACACACCGGTCTGGGCACTACTTAAGCAGGAAAGGGAGGCACAGTAACTCTTACTTGAGCTCAGCCTTCAGCTGCTTGATCACTTCAGCCTCCTTCTTTCTTCCATCTTCATGCTTCCCTTTCTCCTTCTCTTTGGACTCTCTCTCCTTCTCAGATTCCTTCTGTTTCTGCTTCTCCCGCTCTCGTTCCTTTTCCTTTTCCTTCTCTTTCTCTCGCTCTCTCTCCTTCTCTTTTTCCTTCTCTCGTTCCCTCTCCCTCTCGCGCCTCTCTCGCTCCCGTTCCTCTTCATCTCGCCTGGCCTTAATTTCATTAACATCTTCAGAAGCAGCCTTTGGGACAGAGATTTGGGCAGAAGGATCATCAGGTTCTTGCTTGATCTCTGGAGGTTCCTCCTTTGTGTCTTCAGTGCTGGACTGGGACTGTAAGAGAGCACTACCACTGCGAGAGCGGATCTGTTGTGGAATACAGAGGAAGACGACACAGAAGAAAACAAACCATTAAGTTCTTAGCCAGAAATCTACCTTATCCCCTGCTTCCCTCACCTTCCAGTAATATGCTTGCATGCCCCTTCCGTAATTGCTGTTGCTTTTCATGCAGCACTATACAGCTACAAAGGAAGACCATTTGGTAAGTGGAAGCTGTTGACTGTAGAGCTCCATTGAAAATTACATTGCATCCTGCCTGCCATATCAGAAAGGCTGATATTGTAGGCACAGATGACAGCATTCCTCCTTCTCTTAAGCACTTTCTGCTATTTTCCAGCATTTCATGCTCTGGTACCTTGCTCAAGTCAGATTGGGCCTCTCTCAGTTTGCGCTTGTATCTTAACACCTCTCCCTTCAGCTGGTGGTTGTGATTTTGGAGACTGCTGATGAGATGACGCATCTCCCGATTAATTGGGCCTACAAAACCAGAAACACAACTGTAACAAACCATACTTCTGCCAACTATCTGTGAGGACTTTCACGGAGATGGAGAACAAGGTAAGTGACATTGACAAAGAACCAAAATAAGACTGTTATCATTCTGCCACACAACAGAGAAATAAAACACATGCCAGTTTTACATGCAACCATTCAGTTATTGCAAATTCCCATTCCTTATTTCCCCTTAACATGACTTTTTTTCCCATATTCCCAAGGGAAGCATGTCATGCTACAAAAAATCTCTATGATCTGAATGCTACTTTAAAAATAACTTCTTTATTTCCTCTGATTAAATTTGAAAATTATTGGTTTCCTATCCAGGCTGTCATTCCAGACATGTAAATTAATCCACCCAAAAGTAATTTTTAGCAATGCAAAACAGTCTGTCATAAACCAAATTATTAGCAAAATGTATGTATTTTGCAGCGTCTAAAATGAAGTCAGATCACAAGGAACTGCCCTACCATAAAACACTTGAAAAGCTTTGGGTTTTGAGACAGACACCTGCCAGAACAAGTATTTAACAATATCAAAGAATCAAACTAGGTGTTTTACTGCAATGCAGCCTCTACCAGGCAATGGTGGGGTGTGGGGGGTCAGGGGTGTTCATTTTTAAGCACAGCAGAAAAACTCTATACCTGCTTGTTCATTTGCAGCAAGCGTCTGTTCAAACTCTATCCTCAGCATCTCATATTCTTTGCGGACTTGTGCCAGGGTGTCCTCTAGCTGTATCACCTCTGTGCGTAGCTTCTTGTGAAGACTGACCTCATCTCTCTGCGGAGTAAGAAGGAGACAGAACTTGGTGCTGTGACCCTGGAGTATCTCTCTCACCTCATCAACATGAGGTACCAGAACAGATGAATTATTGCCAGGAAGATAGATTTCCTGACCAATCCCAGAGCTACCCAGACCCAGCAGTGATACCCAATGGGATGACAATGTTCTCTAGTCTGATGAAGCAGAGGTGCTACCTCAATTAGTTCCACCTGGCGCTGGTGTGTGGTGCGGGTGCCATGAAGCAGAGTGCGGGCCTCATCAAGATGTGCTTTCAGCTGGAGACTCTCATTATACAAAACAGAAAATTGGGACTGCATGCAGCGATATTCTGGGGTCTCCTTCACAGCCTCTTCTACTGCTCGTCGCAGCTCAACCTAGGCAGGACACAAGAAAATGCCACAGAAAGAAAAATCAGCTCCTTGTTTTCAGGATCTGTTTTCCAAGGTAGAAGCACAGTGAATCAAGCTGTCACAATCAAAGCGAAAGCAGAACTTTAATAGCACTGCTGTGAAGTAGATGCAAGTGATATGCTTCAGTATCCAATTTTAAAAGCCTGTGCTTTCTCTACATGCACTAGGCTGTTTCTCTTCCATAGTCACATAACGAAAGGTTTTGATTCTCAGGCTCAGCAATATCTTCTCTCAAAGGTATGAGCTTGGAAAACATGACATACCTTTTAAATTGATTTACTGTAAAACCATGATCACTTAAATCGATAGATGGACATACAGAGAAGTATGACGAAAGCTAGAGAAAATGCATGTGCAAGTAGGCATTATGTTAGCTTTCTATCAGAAACAGACATAACAATCAAAAGGAAGATAAATAATAGAAAGAAGAAAATAAGAACTGGCAGGTTCAGTTTGTAACCCTTAGGTATTTGCTTTACTTGTCAGTTCTGCTGAAAGTAATAAGGCTACTTATTTTTAAGATTAAACTGGTACACTGCTTTGCCAAATCTTCCAATTTAACAAGCATTTTAGCTTGGCATTGCCCTTCACCATATGTAAAATAATACAAAAATAATAGAAACATTTAGTGCTTCTAAATGAGTTACTGCAACAGCACATACAGCGTTCCTGTAAACTGTCTTTTAATGTAAATATTAAATACATCTCTAAACTAAATAAAAACAACTTCCACTTAGCCATTTTCCTCCTTTTAGCAATGGAATTCAGTAGGCACTGATTTTAGCTAGAATGACTAGGCTGTTGGCGGGGGGGATGGGATGGACACACGGTGGCTGTCACTAAAAACATCTGCTCCCTGGCAGTCCAGCAGGACAACACCGACTACTGCCTTTTGCATTTTTTTGTCCACAGCTATTTCTTTCATTGCCTCCCAACACCATCCCTCACCGCTCTAGCTCCCCTCTCCCCATTACTCACTTCCTCACATACATATGTAAGTAGGCATTATGTTAGCTTTCTACCAGTAAGAGACATAACAACTGAAAGGAAGATAAATAAGAGAAAGCGGAAGTACAGAATCTGAATTTTCCCAACAAGAAAAAGTTAGCAAATGATTGTGACTACTAGCAGTGAAACAGACACATATAAACGCACATACAGCTTAACTGTAAGAGATAAAGAAAGTTGTAAGCCACATGGTGTTTCTCTCTAAACAAACTTATATGGATAAAGATAATTTAGAGGTACCTCAAGACTGTTTCTGGAACCTCACCTCTGTAACTTAGGTTATCAGCTCAGACATTTCTTATAACAGGCTAACAGATCTATTGATCACTAAGATAAAATTTAGATTATTCTCTAGATCATATACTTATCTACTATAGAGTCACAACTTTTTGTGTTACCACTTTTAAGTCATAAGAAACTCATATGCTGTTTCCTATCTATCAATTCTACCACACTGGGAAAGATTTAAGTCTAGCTCTCCTACACAAGTTCCACAAATTTTTCAGTTCTCTAGTTCCACTTGCACAGGACGGGGGGAAAGTGGAGAACAGTCAATATTTCCAAAGAGGTGAAATTAGTTTTTACTAGACATCATTAAAATGTACTTAATAGATCAGAACGGAAAACACGAAATAAACCGTTACAATTTCCATTGATGACCACGTGGTGTCACCAATGCACTGAACTGCAAGTGTGAGTCACATCACTTACAGTACCTTGTACAAAATGGAACCCAGCTAAAGAGCAAGTGTAGAACAGAATAGCATTAATGTAGTTTTCCAGAGAGAACAGTACAGCAAGACTGAGGGTAATCAACCACACAGAACACCTTCATCCTCAAATAGGGACAGATGTCTCACCTTGAGTTTTTCATTCTGTGTTGTTACTTCCTCAAGATCCTGGCGTAGTTCCTCCAACTCACTGAGGCGATTCCCAGCAAGCTCTTTATTCTCTTCCAGCTCTGCATTCATCTCCTCAAACTGTTGGGGATAAACTGCTTGTAAATCCTATTGTTAATTAGCACCCTCAGTAGATACATTAAGTCACTGTTTATACAGTAAGAGAAATTACATACTTCAACTAGCATTACCAAGTGAGACAGTCTACTTCTATCATGTCCATTTCATAAGTAGGAAACCTATACACAGACAAAATGGTTTGCCCAGAGTCACACAGGTTTGTGGCAGAGGAGGTATCTAAATTTTGTTCCAATCTATGGCCCTATGCATAAAGGTCTCCTTGACCTTATTCTTCCCTGTGCCTACAACCATTCCAGTGTCATTACCTTGCGGGCATTAATGGTGATAGTGCCACCATAGAGGCTGCTCCCAGCTCCATACACCTTGTACCCTTTGGAATTTACCTGTAAAAAAAGGTAACAGATTTCATCAATACTTAATTATACGCCAAGACTGCTGCATGTTCAAGACCAAAGAAGGTACACTACAGATTCTCAGATCTCACAGCAAAGTACCATTAGATGATGTCACATATCTCAAAACTACATCAATTCCTCTGGTTTCCCAGCAAAAAAGATGGTGCTTACTCGTTCCAGAATATCTGCTAAGTGCCGGTTGAGCCTCTGCTCCCTCTTGCGTATCTTGTCAATATCCCACTGAAGATCATCAATCATAGTCTCCAGAACAGACACCCGAGATTCTGCTGTCTCCACTCTCTCTTGCAGCTTGGAGAACTGCAATCAAGAGTGTTTCAGCCAGCATATTGAACAGAATCAACATTTTCTGAGACTGCTCAGTATAAATCTTATTTGATTAATACCCTGGATTCATGTGCTTTACTCCCATCTTTTGCTGTGTCAACAGACCACTCATTGAACTGTCCTGAATTTTACAGTCTAAATCTCAGCTCAGTAATGAAAATAAGACAAAACCGAAATCTGGCTGAGTACAGAGGCAGCCACTTCAGCTTCTTCAAAGGCTTTTCACTCCTTATCTACTTTACAGACCACTGAAATGCTTGGCGATCTAACACTAGGCAAGGCCAGCATTAACAGAGTTTTCAGAGGAACTGAAACCCCTGAAACAAATACTGCAAATTAGATGAATCCCTTAATAAGAGGAATCAATTTGTAATTAGTGTCATTACACTTTCATACATGATGCAAAAAAGTAAAGAATCTGAAATGTCAGGGAAGTCACATCAAGTGTCTCAAATGTTTACAAAGCCACCTTAGCATCACCTTACCACTTCCTCTGCTCTGTTTCCTCTTAAAATTACATTTGAATCACTCGTTTAGTTATACCTTTTCATTCAGTGATATAACAAGCAAATCCATCTGAATCACACAAAAAATCTACATAGTTCTCTACAACAACCCTTTCCATAACATTCAATCCACATTGTTCCTGTCCCTCTGCAAGGCAATAACTTGCTTTCCAAACTACAGCAACTGCAAATCATTCTAAGCAGGACCCCAAAGCAGATTTCTTTCTCTCTCCTCTTTATACCTCCTGAGACATGATTCGGTGCTTCTCCTGAAGAACATCAGCCAGCTCCTGCAGCCGTCCATTTTCATGTGAGAGGTAAGTATTAAGCTCCAGAACTGCTTCTTCCATCAATGAAATATCTGAAAAGTGCATAAGAAAAGGAGATGAATGGAAATCAAGGAAGACTGCCTTTAATTCTTCAAGTTTAATTCAGCAAAGGAAGAAAAAAGAACACAGCAAAGGGAATTTCTGGTTTTCACTTCTGCTTACTGTATTTCTCCAGCAGGTGGTTCCCAAGGGTCTGATCTCCAGCCATACAGAGCTTTGACTTGCATTCACTAAGCAAAAGGCTCTGTAGTTTAACATATTACGCATTTCTGATTGTCAGTTACCATCCCCTAATGTCAGAAATCATTCCAATTGTGTCAGTATCAGCAACACAGAACATGCCCTTGTAACCCAGTGACACCCTAATGCAGATCAAACTCATGCGCAAACCTGCTACAAAAGGTGGCTTGAGCTAACATACCAAATGGCAATTACAGCAACTGAATACCGGCTCATGATGCACAGTGCCAATGCTTGGCACACAATGCCAAGTTTAAACTTAAACTACAGCCAACTAAAGACAGTAATTCTTTGCTACACTAATGCTAGACTTGTCAGAGCTCCTTGATCAGGGCACACAGAACACTGAACAGAAGACAAACCAAGCATAAGTTGATATTCTATCTAAATTTTCATCGAAAAGATTAAAATTCTAACCTTAAACTAACAAAAGTTTTTCAGAAAGTCGTCTGATTGTAAATTGAATCTTCATTAAATTTCAGAAGCTAGTCATTTGGCTTTCTTCTGCAGAACCATGCTTTGTGTTCAGAACTGAAAGCTACATTGGGCACACCAAGCCAGTAGATGGCTACTATTTTGCTTGAAACTCAGTGGCAACTGAGAGGCTGGTTATTCCTACACCTTTTACTAGACTGCAAGTGAGAAAGAGCCCAACATCAGTTTGCAATACTGATTTCACTTCTCCACATGTAGGCATGAAGCCTTTTACACAATGGCTGAGGACAGCTGGGTGATAAGGTTCAATTATAATCTGTAACTTCCCAAATGCATGAACACACCCCTTGTAGAAACAAGCCTTTCTTCAGCCCAACACATTGGACCAAGTTCTCAGCATTCAAATTTAGAGGCAGTTACAATATACTTTAAGTGTACAGTACTAGTCTTTATTAGAGGTTTTGGTTATCAAGAGTTTGGAAAGCTAAACCCATTTATTCTGGAAAATAAATGGGCACAAGGAAGACTACGCCTTAATGCTTCCAATGCAGAATCTTGTCTGAGCTGGGGATAGATGAGGAATCTTGAGTATCAGACAGCGATCAACCACCGTGGTCATACCTCCGCTATTCAGCTTATGGGATAGCACATCCACTTTCTCCTGCAGTTTGTCATACATTGTCACAATCTGGGCAACAGCACGGCGGGAGGACTCTACACGCTCCTGCAGCTGAGATTCTATCTCCTCACTAGTGCTGCTGGCTAGAGTGGCTAGGAAGGAGAATGCTGGCTCCAGTCCTTCACCTGGGAACAGCAAGAGGTGCAAAAAAGTGAATTTTCTCTGGCAGACAACATATCACCATTCTTCACAATCAGAGAGCCTTTGTCACCCTTTAGAAAGGGACATCAACATTGTCCACAGCTGAAATGCATCTTCTCCACCATCCCCAGCCAGGTGTCTCACCTCGTTCCCTCTCATCTTTGCGCTCCTGATTACTGTCCGAGTCTGGTTCAGGTTCTGGTACCACAAGCGCTTTTCTTTCCGATAAAAGATCTCCAAGACCTTGGTCCAGGTCAAAGCGTTTCAGGATGATGCGGATATTTTCATCAAACTGAATCATGCATCGGGCAAGACCAGACAAGGCAAAGAATGGATGTAAATAATAGGAGAGCAGTGGAACAGAAGAAGATAAAAGAGCTAAGTGTCTATAAAACAACAAAGCGTGTTACTAACCTGATTCCAGTATCGATTGATAATCAGCAGAGAGGCATCATCAGTGGCCTGCCGACGCTCCAGCTTCTCAATGTGCTCCCGTAGCTCATCTTCAATAGCTTGCCGCTGGTCCAGCATCTCTGCTAGTTTACGGTTCTTGGTCTGTAGGGTCCGGATGTCCATCTCCTCCTGTGCAGGGGCACAAGTCAGGGCACATTGCACACAAGCCAGATCACTGGGCTCACACAGAAGGCCAGACAAAAAAAAGCAAGAGGTTGAGTGGGGGTGTGCAAGAAAGACATACCGTTGAAGAAACACCACCAAGCTTAATAGTCTCCACTGTGGTCCCTGAATCTTCAACCCCTGCCTTCTTTTCTGGAGGTGCAGAAGGGCCAGGCTCTCCAGCAGTCCGTTTATTGCCAATTCCAGACATGGTGGCTGAAGCATATAGACTCTCACCTTTTCTAAGTTCTTCCTGAACATTAAAGAACACCATTAAGAAAAACCAGCAAACACACACCTACACAATCAACTCAATTTAGAGTTTTTAACATACTGATCCATCATGGTAACAATAGGTCAAACACAGTAGAGACCATATACCTCAAAAGGGTTTGGAAAATACTGGTCAAACACGAAGTTTTAAAAGACACCACTAGGATTAGCACTGCAAACAACACATTCATAGGATGCTGAAATGGAAGAACTGTAACTTATTAAGCTCTTTGGAAAAAAATCTTCAAGAAGGTTCAGTCTGCTTTTTTCATCTCTCTGTATTAACAAAAATTACCTATGTTAGACTTTAATGGGCAACTGAGACTGGGTATATGCAGCAGCAGTTCACTTCATACCAACCAAACCGTTCTTTTTATATCAACATTCAGAGTGACTTAAAGCCAAGGGCAGCAACACCCTGAAGATGTGCCCTGTAAGAGCTTACATAGAGATCTTACAAATGCTACAGAACTGAGCAGCAATTCCAAGCCAAAGTTTGTGAAGACCCATTTGAAGAGTTTTCCTGTGTATCAGGAGAGCCACAGACATGTTTGCATTGACTTGGGGATAAATAGTCTTCAATCTGAGAAGCTCTGAACTACCAGTTACAGAATCACAGAACAGTTGAGGCTAGAAAAAATGTCTGGAGATCATCTGCTCAGTGCCCCTGATTAAAGCAGGGTCAACCACCTTGCCCAGTCAGCTTTTGAGTCTCTCCAGAGATAGAAACGCACCAGTATCCCTGGGCAACATATCCCAGTACTTGATGACCTTCAGCATTAAAACAGATTTTTGTGTTTAAACAGTATTTCTTGCTGTTTCCTAAATTATTATTTAGCAAAATAACAAGTATCTTCTTAAAGGGTTTCCAAAACAAATACAGCAAGCAATTAATGGAAAATGAAACCAATTAGATCTTCATTAGGTGTAAGCACCATTCTTCTCACATATTCACTGATGCTGTGCCAACTCAATATACGGATCTCTTTCTACTTCTAAACTAAACGATACCCACAAGTAAATGAAACATGGATGATACCAGTTAGATTTGTATTGTTCCGTTTAAATCTACAATAGCATTTACAGTTAAAGTAAGGGTTACAAACTGAACCTGCCAGTTCTTAGGTATTTGCTTTAATTGACCAGATTAAACTGGTACACTGCTTTGCCAAATCTTCCAATTTAACAAGCATTTTAGCTTGGCATTGCCCTTCACCATATGTAAAATAATACAAAAATAATAGAAACATTTAGTGCTTCTAAATGAGTTACTGCAACAGCACATACAGCGTTCCTGTAAACTGTCTTTTAATGTAAATATTAAATACATCTCTAAACTAAATAAAAACAACTTCCACTTAGCCATTTTCCTCCTTTTAGCAATGGAATTCAGTAGGCACCGATTTTAGCTAGAATGACTAGGCTGTTGGCGGGGGGGATGGGATGGACACACGGTGGCTGTCACTAAAAACATCTGCTCCCTGGCAGTCCAGCAGGACAACACCGACTACTGCCTTTTGCATTTTTTTGTCCACAGCTATTTCTTTCATTGCCTCCCAACACCATCCCTCACCGCTCTAGCTCCCCTCTCCCCATTACTCACTTCCTCACATACTGTACTCCAGCACCTGACCTACAAAGTTTTCATGATCACAGACCTTCTCCTTCCTTTAGGAACTCTGCCTAACCCTCAGTCCTAGGCTATTCTATTCACGTTCTTCATTCCCCAAACAGATCACACTAACAAAGACTGACCTGTCCTCCCTTACCGCCGACCCAGCTTCATCTTAATCCCTCTCTCATGGTTAAAATCCTCTTACACCGAGACCAAAATACACCTTCACCTGGCACTGCCCACACATACCACTGGCCACAAGTCATCTACTCTGATCACCTTCAACCACCTAAATAAGGAAAGCAAACTCCCCCAAGCCCAGTATTTAGCCATTCATGTATAGCCCACGCCTACTGACCGCGTTCCAGCTCTTTCACACACTCGTGGCACCTCTAGCCCAGGAAGCTTTCAAAGCCCACCATTCAGCTTCCCACACATAAAAGCCACTCTCCACACCTCCATTTTTTGTTCGTGTAATCCACAGACCCTTGCGGCTCTGCAAAAACCTGTTGTGGCTATTCATTCAGAACCCAGAGGCCTCCCCCAGCGGCACTGCATCAAGCTCCACATCGCCCACCAGAGACTCCTCTCCATGCAGAGCGCGAAACCCCCTCCCCAAGCACGCCTCAGGGACCCACTTCGCCTCTGCCCACACACACTCACTGACGTGCCGTAACGCCCGCCCCCGCCTCCCGCGCCCAGCGGGGATCCGCACGTTCCTGGCACTGACCCCACGCACAGCCGGGGCCCTCCCACACCACTGCACACCTCCTGTCCCCACAGGCGGGCACCCCTCCTCAGCACCCCCGGGCACCGACAGCCCAGCGCCCGGCACCGACAGCCCTGCGCGCGCCGCCGCCTCGCGCCCAGCTCGGGGCAGCCCCGCAGCTGTCGCCGCTCCCCGCGGCACCCCTGACCCATCCCTTCCTCCACAGCCGTACAGTGTCTCCGCCCCCGCCCCCGCCCCCCGCGATCCCCCCGCGATCCCCCCGCACCCTCACCTCGCGGCGCGGCCTTCCCCAAGCACCGGTCCCTGCGCGGCGGCCCCACAGACCCTCACCGGCGCCCCACAACCAGCTTTCGCCTTGGCCGGGGCCGCCGCCGCCGCCGCCGCCGCCGCGCTCCGGGACACCGGAAACTGCAACCGCCAGCGGCCGAGGCGGCACCGCCTTTTCCGGCGGCCATTTCGCCCTCAGCCTGTACGGGCGCTCCCCAGCCGCCCGGCCTCCGTTGCCATGGTGCCCTGGAGGGTTTGTCCCAGCGCCTTCAGCCGCACGGAGGGGGGGCTACCGGCGGCCGCGGGGGAAGATGCCGCCTCGTACGGGCCGCACAGGGCCGCGGGTTGGGTGTCCCGCCGGGGCTTGCCGGCGGGCGAGGGGTCTCAGCTAATGGCCGCGGCGGCCGTCCTGTCCCTCGCAAGGGGGGACCACACCGGCAGCCGCCGGCCCGTGATCCCGCGGCGTGCTCTGTGGGTATAAACACGGCCTGTGCAAACTTCTGTAACGTACGTAACACATCCGTAAAATGTGCAGAAACACATAAACCGTGCAGACCCTGCTCCAACTGAGACTGAGGTAATATTTTAGATAATGCACGTTTAAAGGAACAGTTTAATAGTTTAATATTTTACGTTTAATACCTTCATCTCAGCCCATCTTTATAGAAAAACGTCAAAACATTTTCAAACGCCACCGGACTGGCAGGGTTCCCGCTTTACCCATCGCTTTACAGTCGGTTTGTACCCCCCGAGGCAGCTGCGAGACCTGCGCGGGTGCTGGGCTTCCACCCCTCCCCCCCCCGGCAGAGCTGCCTCTGCTGGGAAATGCCAAAAAAGCTACAGTCCCCACGTTGCAAATCACAATATAACGGCCTGCCATGCCTAGGAGCAACGGACCAGCCCGGTAATACAGCTCCAAAGGCTTCCGGGTGATTTAACATCCGAGTTCCTGAAGGGAAAAGCAAAGCTTCCGCGGCGCCGTCCCACCCCGCCTCCCCCCACCGCCCCGCAGCTGCTGGGACGAGCTAGGCAAACCGCGCTGCAGGTTTGTGAGCAAGGTGGGGGAAGCTGATCAGCTTGGTTGATGTCTGTATCCACATAGCGCTGATGATCTCGGGTGGTTGATGGAATTGAATGTGTTCTCGGCGCTTTGACCTTCAGACGGTTGGAGCGAGTGAGTGGTTCAGGGTTAATTCAGGTTACACGCAGGTCGTGTGTCTTGCCGAGCGCCTCGTTAAGCACGGGCAAATCCTTTTGTTTAAGAAAAAGGGGTTTCACAAAGGAAGCGGCTCCGCAAGATCCGTGAGCTCACAGGATGCCATCACAAGCAATGAGCTCAGCAAAAACAGGGGAAAGGTCACTCCGGCAGGAGGGGATCGCGACCACCGACCCATTGACTCCTCAAGAAATCCCCCGGAACCAAAAGAAGTTGAGACAGAGCATACAGACTAATTAACATGAGAAAAGAGAGAATTATTTGACAGATGGGAAACTGAGTACCGTCATGAAGGACTTGGGTAACATGTAACCAATGAGGGCTGATGTCTTTGCATGCTAAACCGTACAGTGTAAAGTTTTGACAGTCGGAGAGTGAGGCATTTGTGGGTTACTACCTTGCTTCCTACTTTGCACAAACTATAATACAGAAACAAGGAATACGTCGAACATGGGGTGTGAGTTGGCGCTGAGCCATGGGACAACAGAGCTGCGGCATAACATAAACTTAAGGTAACAGACCTAGAAAGGTGGAGTACCTTGGGGGATTTTTTTGAAAAGTTGCATCCAAACGTTTCCTAGTTAAATAAGTAAATAGATAAATATTTGCTAATCCATTTTCTGCCTACAGCGTCTCCTTGTACCTTAGCGGACTAAGAAATGGCATTTGATTCTCAATGCAGCCAGCCCCTGACCAAAACGTTTCAAAGAAAGAGCTTTTTTGTTCAATTCAATGTACTTAAAATCAGGAATTCAGGTCAGCGTAGCTTTCAGTCCTTGTGGTTTTACTGCCTTTGCTTTATACTTGGTTTTTCTCTCCTCTACGTATTTTTCTCTCAGATGTTAATCCCATGCAGACTAGCTTTACATCATCACAGCAAAACTGTAGCTGAAGTGGGGACAGTCATAACCTTTTATTTAATTTCGTCTCTGTGCCTTTTATCTCTATGCAGCTTGGCATTTCCTCCAGGAAAGGAAAACCCATTTCCTGCAAAGAACCCTTCTACTCTTCCACATACTTCATATGTACATTCTCTTCCGTATCTGACTTAATTACCATGCTTTAGATAAGCGTTCAAACTGATCTTTGCGCTGCTCTTTTATATACTGCATACCACATAGTATTTGGGCCTGCCCTAAAATTGGGTTTAAAAGGGAAAATGAGATTGTAGTGCTAAAGAAGAAAAGGCTGCGCTTCAGCATTGCAGGAGCGGGCTGGAAACTAGGACCATGCGTGGCAATCAGTTAGCTGAGGGGAATGTGCTCGGGCTTGTCTAGACAACAATTAACATACAGAGTATAGGGGAGTGGGGGACGGATGGCGCCACGGATGGCGCCAAGGAAAGGCAACACCTTGCTGTTAATTGATGGTAATTAACCACCAATCAGGGATTGCCTAGTATGCAATGCTTAGCTTCAAGAACCAATCTGTTTAAAATGCGCAGCTTCTGAAAGTGTATATAAACTGGTGCTTCTGTACAATAAATTGACATTTGCTTGCATCAAGCTACGTCCCGTCTCTTCATTCGCCGCCGCACAGTATAGCTGTGTAGCTTTCCCCACAGTCTGCAAACTCAAGACATAAAGATTGCCCTCCTCCTCTCCACTGCTGATCACTCTGATTTTATGTAACTCCTGACAGCCCGTTTCCTCGGGGCACAAAGACTTTCTCCCCTCCAGCAGAAGGAACTACCGCCCCCCTTGCTGATGTTAACAGATTAACTATTATGTCCTTGTGAATTGTTATGCGCTGACAATACAGCAGATGTGGGGAAAAAATACAAGAATAAATCTGAGTGCTAAGGAGAGAGAGGGAATATTAATATTTGAGATGCTTTTGTGAAGAAACTGGGAGAGCCGGCCAATCTAATGTCAGTGACGAGCAACTGCGGGGGATGTCCTGCAGCAATTTGCGGTTATTTAGAGTCTACCAGGAATGTGACAACTAGGGCCGCTTTTTCTTGAAACTGGCATGTTCAGCCACAGTCCTTCACTTGCAATTCATGTAAGAGAGTTGAGCATGTATTTCATTCAGTACTACAGCTGGTTAAGAATTTGTATGACTGAAGCAGAGTTTCTTGGAAAAGAAGTGCACTTGTTTTAGCATGAACAGAAGGGAGACTGATTTGAAGAGAAACATTAAAGACAGAGAGGAAATGAGTAAATTATGTTTTGTGTGTAAGGAACAGCCTGCACAGGAGATATTTAACCTCATAGTGTTAGTGTGCTAAGGCTGTGACCACAAAAGGACACTGACTGATTATCCTTCTGTAAACAAGACTTGCACAGCCTTGTGACCAGTGTACTGAGCACCACCCATTACCAGTTACTCCCTATTCCAAATCAAAAGTACCTACAAAACCTCAAGTTCTAAGAGTAGTGGCATATACCAAAGGTTGTTATGAAAGCTGAACCCGTTGGCTTGAAATGCTCTTCAGTAAGGCAGGATGTTGAGACAGTGTCGTAAACTGTTCTCACATTACCCAGATGTATCTGGACAGGCAGCAGATATGTGGTTATATTTGGAAGTTGGGCACACCCAGCATGGTACCTAAAATGATCTTCACCAAACAGAGCTTTCAAGAGGAAAGGCCGTAAGGGAGATGGTGTGATAGCTGATCTATCTAAAGCCTGTTAGTGAAACTCGCTGAGATTGTGGCTAATAGAAGGCTCTGCCTTGCAGAGCAGAGAGAAATCCTCTCTTTTGCCAGAAAGGTTATGTGCCCTGGAGTCTGCTGAGGAAATACCAGAACACAGATTTATCCCAAAGATGCGAACAGAAGAGCTTTGGCCAGTTAGCTCCTGATGCTGTCAGTGCCAGATAGAGAAGGGGACTGCAAGTTGCATACACTAGGAAAGAGGTTGGACAAATGGCTCTGAGGACTGAGCCTCACAAGAAGCAGCTAGCTAAGATAATAAGCTAGGAAAATGCCATCATCAGGCAACCACTGTGAATGGCCACAGCAAAATCTTATGCACAACACTCACAGTGGACTAACTACCCTAATGGAGCTAACCAGACCCCAAATTAAATGCAGCAAAGCCCTTGCCATAAATGAATCTATGGGGAAAGTGTATTTTTGTGTCAGCACACAAGTGAGCTTTTCATTTGCTAAGTTGTGAACTGGAATCACAGCAGTTGCTTCATGATGACCCAGTGCGAGTTACCATAGAAAAGGGCATATGAAACATAACCCTCGGTGTATCCTGTGGTAGCTTGCATATATGCTTAGAGCCTACTAGGTCAGATCATGTAGTTGACAGGAAAGGTAGGGAAAGTCTTAAAAAAGGAGAGAGAGAAAAAAAAAAAAAAAAAGGGAAGATGCATGTTAGTAGAACATACTTCCAAATAAAATTCCCAGATCCTGTCATACGTGCAGGTCTTTGGCTTCAAAGCAAATGTAGCTCTTTCCTTAGAAAAACAACTACAGTAAATAAATAGGATGAAGGGCTTAGACTGAACTTCCTAACCCCCTTAATTTCCTGATACAGTGGCTACAGACTCCAAGATGATTCTATCTTATTCTGCTATTTTGATCATTGGTAATTTGAAGCAAAACCAGAAACATTAATGTCTTTAAGACATCCCTTTCTTATTGGCTGATTTGTGTAAGACGTACTTCCGTGTTGCCAAAGTGTGACAAGCAATAGGAAAATTAATTTTTAATTCTGACCACCTTTGAAGCACAAAGCTTCAGTCCTTGCACAAAATTTGGTTGATTAAGGTTTGTTATAGTATCCCATCCTTTTGGCATGACTTTGTCTTTACCATATTGTGGCTAAGGATGTGCTGCAAAAATAGGATAATCTTTGTATTTCTCTCACAAACGTTGTTTGTGATGTTGTTTCTGTGGGCATGAGGTGGAATGAAAAGGTGATGCTGCAGTGTGCTATGCTAGGTGCACATTTATTAGGGACACCAGTGGAACTGTATTTAATAACATCAGGGAACTGTACCTAATATCAACCCAATGCAGTGTATACATCAGATGACACAGAAATGTATCACTCTACAGCATCCTTGATATATCCAACAATTGCTGTTTATATTATTTAAGGTGGTATAATTTTCTTGACAGAAAGCTGCCTAAAGACAATGAACACACCTAAAACTGTAGCCAAAGCATTTGGACTAGTGGGTTCTTGCTCTACGGTAAAAATAAATTGTACTACTTTTAACTAAAATTGGTTAAGTTCATCCTACAGCATACTAGAATACTTACTACACACACCTGGGAAGGGAGATACAAATTATATTTTGCCCAGTTGTAGGATGAAATTTCATTGTCATCTGACCAGAACTGACTTGAATAGAAATGTTTAGGTGGATTTTATATTCTGCACAGAAATGCTCACTTACTTTGTTTTGTCATGTTGCTTCCCTAGTTGTCTTCCTTTTGTAGAGAAACACTTGATGCTGTAAGCTAAATGGAGAATGTAAGTGTGAACGCAAACAATGATTACGTGAATTTTATTAACGGAAATGAGTCTGTAAATGCCTTACCTACTTCCCCTTCCTGTTTGGTAACTTTAGAAACAGCTCCTCCACCCCCCCACCCCCACCCCGCTTGCTTTTCCCAAATATAAGCTTTGCATGTGATATAACTATCTAGTTGCAACAGTAGCCTTTGCACAGCTCAGTAAGTCCTAGATAAGATCTTCTGTAGTAAGCCGAAGACTTTTCACGCACACCAACTCACACTGGAAACACCTGAAGAACCAGACAGCCAGGAGATTTACAAAAAGGTAAATACTGGAAGCAGCTCAATTGGAAGTCAAGACGGTAGGGAAGATAAGTGTGCTGTCACTCTCTTGCTCACTCTTAACACCCAGAACATCATGGCAGAAGATCTAAAGAAAGAAGGAATGAAAAACTCCAGTCAGTGAGTAAATCCAGACTGAGAAGTCTCAACAGGGATTACTAGCTATTGCCGTGCTGCCCCACTGGCCGGTTGCAATAATGATTATGAGAAATAAAAAGCCCAGAAAATGGAGCAGGAGCTTGAGTGTTTTCTGTTTTTGTTGACGGGCAGCATACCTGCTTAACTTGCTCTCTGTGTGTGAAGAGTTCCTATATGCAAATGATTCTGGCAACAGTGCTATGAAGAGTTCCCTGAAAATGAGCCTATGTCTGCTATCCATACCAGTAGATGTGCTTAAATTTTAAAGAGCTACTCTTCAGAAATTGCTTTGTGTCTTGGTAAGCTCTATACTGTTGCACTATGAGACTAGAAAAGGAAAACAAGATTTATCAGAAAATATTGATTACTCAGCAGTGAAAATCACATAATTTACAAACTTTACTCGAGATAAATCACTCTCATCTTTATACTAGCCAATGTAGCTCTAGTAATTATAGCTGGTTATCCTTTTAGGCCATGGACTAGGCATGGACTTTTATGTCCTTCTTGAAGTAAGGCCAATGCCCAAGGCCCCCTAGTTGGCCTCCCAGGACTTGTCTAAACTGAAACATTCAAAATCATTAATTTGAATGAATTAAAAATATGAACTAAAAGTGAACCATTTTCATCTCTGTGTTGCATCCTGTACAGACACTACTATGTAGAATGAAAAAAGGTTAACCTTTATTTTGCTGCTCTCACTTCCAAAGACCATTCAGCTAAACCGACTTAAAACCTCTTAAATTTTAAGGATTGCTGTCCCTTAGAGATTTGAAGCAGGTTTAAAATAGACATTTTTTGATACAAGTTTACTGGGAGTCTTTGTACAATGAAAACTTTCCAGCTAGAAAGGCCATTTCTCTCATGCCAGCAGCTGACCTTTAATTCCAGAAGTACACACCTAAAATATGCAGTGAAAGAAAGCAGAGAAATTACTAATGATCTGTGCTTCTCACACAGACGCAGAATTTGTTAGTGAAACTGGCCCAGCAACCATACAAAATAACTTTACTCCATTCTGCAAGGGAAAATTAAAAGCTTTCCAACAGTCCCAGGACTGCTGCCTGACCCTCAATTTGGAAATCTTGCATTTTGCCTCTTCACCCCATTCTATTTTTTTAGCACCTGCAAAAGGTACACTGTACCAGACTATTCTTCTACGTTGCAACACAGAGCAAGGAATGGAGAGCCAATGCATTTTTAACAAATGGTTTGGATAGCTGCTTGACTTTGTCCCTTTACGAAATGCTTGGCCTGCAAGTCAGTGTTGGAGCAGGACTGGGAGGAAGCTAGATCACCACAGCATATACAACTGAACTGGTAGGGATACATCCATTTTTCTGAGTTTTTCTGAGTTTTTCAGTGATCCTTCTGAAATTCAGCCATCATTTAACACATCACCATGTTAGCTCAAACTGTTGGGGTTTTTTTTTTGGTTTTGTTTTTTTTTTCTGTGAACAGCCCTACATAATGATTTGATCAGAGAAGCAAAGGAAGCATAGAAAGGCTTTGCACGTGTGCCCGTGCGCAGTACTCTCTAAAAAGAACTGGACTACTCTAAGTGTGTTTCTGTCATTTTCAGTTGTGTGCAGCTTAGCTAGAAGACACCACAGAACAGTATTTAATAATGTATCTGCAAAATAGAGGTTTTCACCTCCATCATTAACTGGATTGCTTGTGGCTGCACAGTTTGGTCGAGCACCTATATGCCTAAATAAAAGCCATGGCTGGGTGCATTGTACCTTCTCTGGTGCCACTACTAGGTCATATTGTTCCAGTGAAACTAGTGTCTTGGATTCCATTGCCGATAACACTTGAGATGTTGGAGCAGCCAAAAGGATATCATCCATATAATGATAACAGTACCCTGCTGAATATTTTTCCCTAATTGGGCTCAAAGCCTGAGCAACAAACCATTGACAAATGGTGGGTGAATTTTTCATTCCTTGCAGAAGCACTTTCCAGTGATACCTTTGTGTTGGTTCAGCATGATTAATTGATGGAACTGTAAAAGCAAAGTTTTCCATATCATCCACATCTAATGGAATTGTAAAAAGACAACCCTTTAGGTCCACCACGACAATTTCCCATAGCATGGGGATCATTGTAGGTGAGGGCAATCCTGGTTGTAGTGCTCCCATTGTTGCCATCACCTCACTGATCCGGTGCAAATCATGCAGTAATTGGCATTTTCCTTTTCTTAATTACAAACGCTGGGGTGTTCCATGGGCTATGAGATGGTTCATATGACCTGCAGCTAATTGTTCTGCTACCAAATTTCACAGGGCTACAAGTTTTTCATGATCGAGGGGCCACTGATCCACCCAGACCGGCTTTTCCGTTAACTATTTCAAAGCCATATAGGGTCTTTTCACACCCTGCAGCACAGTGACCCCTACTGAAAATCCATAGTTATCTGAACCCCCCACTGTGACAGTCTCTTCCCCATAAATTTAGAGGGGCCACAGCCACATAAGGTCAAACAGTAGCCTTTTGTCCTTCTGGGATGGTGATGAGTACTGGTTTCACTGCTATGAGACCGCTGGCGATTCCTCCCAGGCCTGCAACTCCTTGGGTGGTGGAGACTACAGGCCAAGAGGAAGGCTAGTCTCACTGAGAAATAATAATGACATGTGCACTTGTATCCAATAGTCTAATTACCTTCAGCAACGCTGGTGATGGCTGATCTGTAGACAGTGCACACAGCATTTGTGCCCAACTGTCAGACAGTGTTTGCATCCAAAACACTTGCGGTTGTCCAGTGGATCCAAACCCTCCAGTGCCCCGGGTGACCTTTCAGTCCTAGGAACACAACTCATGAAAGGTACAAGTTAAGCAATATGAGTGCCTTTCTCTGTCATAACAGGTGGAGTGGGTGTTGAGACCATAGCATAGATTTGTCCCTCACAGTGAGCATCAATGACTCCTGCATGTACCATAAATCCTTGTACAGTAGCACTTGACTGTCCAATTAATAATGCACTTAGTCCTTTCCCAATAGGTCCCCAAGCATCCAAGGGGACTTTATGTACCCTGTGCATTGTTATGTGCATATTATATGCATGTTGGCAGCAGATACATCCATGCCAGCTGATCCCCTGGTTTTCCCAGATAACCGGTCATAAAGGCACGTGTTTGAGGATAGCCGAGAAATGGATTGTTTGCTGATGTGGCAGGCACTTGTGTCTGCGCACGCTCCCTCCTGCTTTTCTTTCTGTTTCCCTGTGGCAAGGGCTGACCATTTAAGTGAAATTTAGACCGACGCTGCTTTGCAAAATGACTGGTTTTTCCCACATTTATGACATGTAACCACTGCTGCTCCTGCCGCTACAGCCGTGACACCCTTTTTACTTTTATTAGAACATGCTACTTTAATGTGCCCACACTGGCCGCAACTAAAGCATTTCTGGTCTTTTGTTTTCAAAGCAGCCATGGCCGTGTCCAGGGCCACCATTTTATGCTCTACAGATCCCACTCTGGCACAAGCCTGTATCATCGTGTCCAGGGTGGAGTCCCCTGGCAACGCCTCAATAATTTTTTGGCAATTGGCATTTGCATTGTCTCTCGCAAACTGAGTTACTAACATAGTTCTTAAATTCCCGTCAAATACTTGTCTTTCCACTGCAGCTTGCAACTTTTTGAAACTGCAGAAACGGTTCTCTAGCTCCCTGTCGAATCGTGGTATATTTGGCTTTAGGTTCAGCTAATTCAGCTGCCCATATTAGTGCTTCAATACCCACAGCCTTAACCTGTACTAAAATCAACAGATGCCACTGTGCCTGATGTTGTGGATTAGAAAATGTTCTGTTCCTGTTAGCATATCCGAACCTTTACCAAAGTGCACATCATCTTGCGGAAACTGTAAATTTTTAAGTGCTTGGGCATCAGCCTTCTGCAACCACATCATTTTAAAAAAGCACATTGCTCTGGTTAAAACATTATCTGCATTAACATAGCAATATCATAAGGTGTCATTTCTTCCATAGTTAATAGTCTAATTAATTGCATAGTCGCTGGAGAATTTGGACCATATTGTGCCACACATTTTTGCAAATCTTGGATTACCTTCCATGAATACATTTTGTTCTCGTCCATTATCCCTTGCACTGGGTCCCCCCTCACAATGGGAAATGCCATTGCCATAGAAGGATCAGCAGTGGGCTCTGACATTGGGGTGTCTGTCGCCTCAGATAAATCCCAATTCTTTTCCTGCGGAGCCCACGCTTTTACCTTCTGCCAAAAAGATAGAGGATTATATGGACAGACAGTAATATGTGCAGGAGGCAAATCCCATGACTGCAACGTCTTTCTACAAGAGGGACCCCCAAGAGGTTTCTCCGAGTGTTGTTCCACTTTCCGGCCATGCTCATTCTTTTTCTCCCCACCCCTATTCATCAGATTATCCCAACCATCAGGTCCTTCATCTAGGAGTGGGGGATACTTAATTTTTCCTTCATCTGAGGGAGGAGATGGTGGAGCCAATGGCTCAGCTGGAGCTCAGTTATTGATGTCAACTGAGAGCACTGGTTCCAGCTCACTTAACAGCTCTGCAGGTGTTTTATAAGTTCTATCACGAGCTTCCAAAGAGCATTTTGTGTACATCTCATCATAGAGTCCTTCCAAAGCTTCACCGTCCTTTGTGGCTCATGGGTTTTAGGGTGTACTCTGGAATCAACAATCTTTTCTCCTTTTGACATTACATTCCCCGTTGTCTCCTTAGTGTCCATAATTTGTACATTCCCCTGAGTCTGTTCCTCTGAAGGAAGTGGCATGGGGAGCACAAAACTTTGCGTGGTATTAGAAGCAGAGGCAGTGCTCTCTGCCTGATCTCACTGTGCTTTGAAGTCCTTCAGAGTTTCATACAGCAGTTGCCATGTCGTTAAAAGTGCTGCAGCTCTTTGCCCCCCAGTGTGGCACAGTCAAACAATTTATCGCCTAACTCTTTCCAAACAGAAACACTAAAAGAAGTTACGGTATTTGCCCCATATCCTTGTTCTTTACTTCATAGGAGCATTTTTTGCAGTAACTCCTCCAACTTAACTCCTCATTTTTGCAAAATCATTCTGCACATAGCAATGATCGTAGTCTCTTCCTTACTAAATGAAGTACCCATGTTCCCAGTAGCTCACCTTGTCCAGGTGTCCCTTCCAAAGCCGGCTCTGGCAGCTCTGCCCACCGCTCCGCTGTGCAGGGCTCCGTCCCCACGGTCCACCCACCGCCCGTGCAGTGCCATTGCTGTGATCACGTCTGGGTCACCAGGTGACACTGCCGAGACGGACACGCCACACAAGGAATTGTGCACAAAAGCCAAAAGACCAAAAGGTTGTTTGTTGTTCTCACAAGCCTTTTTATATCTTTCTTAAGAATGTGTATCCATACATGATTGGTTCACTCAAAGACCACTAGTTCATGACTGGATGACCTTTTCTTTGCTATATCTTTGATACACTTCTTCTACTTGTGCATCTAGCAGTTCCTTAATCTTGTTAACTCGGCTCTTCCCAGGACATTCCGGACTCCTCATGGATACACGGGTATCTGCTGAAGGTTAATGTTAAGCTTGCATTCCGATCCCTTGGACCAGCCGAGGTTTCCCACAGATAATCGGTACATGTAGCTCAAAATTAATCCTCACACCCTTGCTTTTTTGTGAAAGCATGAAGCAGTAAGACTGCTGGGTGGGAGGGAAGCTAAGGAATCGGGAGGAGGCAAGGAATGTCAGACAGGAGCTAAGGATATTTTGACAGTAATGAAAAAGGCACAAATGACAACTTTGCAGAAACCAGGCTTCTCAATTCAGCAGCCCCTAGGACCATGAATTTCTGCTCTGCGGCTTTCCATATTGTGTAAGCATCTAAGCATCACCTGCCTAGCTTGTCCTGCTTCTAACACTCATGTTCATGAAAAGCAGGAGCTGTGCCTGATCTTGAGTGAAGCAAAAGAAAACGTTACCTCCATTCCCTTGCACAATGCTCAGTGCTGTGGGAGCTGTGTACAGTGGATGGCAGAGGGGAAGGCTGCTTTGGCAGCAGGAAATACTCGGATCTGAATGGCTGACCTGAACCTCCCCTACTTAGATATGATTCTCACCACAGGGTTTTTTCTGATTATAAAGTATTGTACTGTTACTGTACAGGCTGAATAACTTCAGAAGTAACTATTTCTTCTGAGCATTTCAGGTTGCAGTTAGGTTACTGCGTGAGTGGTGGTGTGCCCACATGTTCATCCCTGCTTTCTAGACCCCTCCCTGCTTGCTGACATAGTCATCTGGTGTGGAGAACCGAAAAGATGAAGTAAGCCAGCTAAGAAATAAACCATCATATGAAAACGTTTATTTTTCAGCCAGATCCATCTCCCTTATGCTGGCACACAGTGGAAGACAGCACTGTGATAAGAACGAGTAGTCAGGGATGACAGACTGTTTAAACTCTGCCATGGCCCCAAAATCACTTGTGACTTTTCTCAGTCTTTCAGGTTTAACAGAAGCTGTTCTAGAAGTAAGTGTTTAAGGAGGAAAGTCAAGTGTTCCCTGAAAGGCAGGCATGTAAGCTACATGGGAGCAGAGAAAACTATGCAGAAAGGCTGCTCACAAAATTAGTTACCTAAATATCAGTTCCTGAAGAAAAGGCCTTCTGGTCCATTCCTGTTAATTTATTACCACCAAATTGTTCTGCTGGCTGAAACCCCATCTGGAAGGCAATAATACTGGGTGCAATGTGACATGTGTTTCTGCTGATGTCTCAATAGTCACTCTCCCACGCACATGCTGACAGAGAAGCGGAAAAAAACCCAGTTTGTTTCTCACAAATTCTGCAACTCTGATCCTGAGAAGAACATGCTAATGGACCTCCCAAGAATCTATAATCTCTTTCCCACCTTGGATCCTCTTATATACCCTTTTGCCTTTGTTCTATTCCAGGATCTATTGTGTTTCCAGTGCATCAGTGTTTGCAGCCATGAGAGCATTTAAGTAGAAGGTCAATTATGAATCACTGTCATTAAAAACTGGTAGAAAAAGAAGTGGTCAGCAAAGAGGGATTTTGGAAAGGAAGTCACCTGAGAAACTTCTACTGTCTTGTTATTTTCAAGAGTAAGTAACATGCATCTAGCTAAGCCTGTGGACTTTCCAGCATGCCTCTTCTTCTGCTAGGAGAGCAAGTCACTCAAGGAACCCAAATGTAGTGCTTGACTATGTTATCGTTATGAGCATTACCGTTCCTCTGGGGTTTTCTCCCCTTTATCCATGTTGTCTTTGCAATAAGCCTCAGCTGAGGGATAGCTTTTGCCAGTTGTAAGAAGTAAGGACCACAGACATGCATAACCGAGTTCCTTTGTTCATAATGCTTATTAGAGGGAATAATATAAATTTGTATGTTAAAACTAAAAACATGTATCATGCTACAAGCTTCTGTTTATAGGACTGAGCTCTAGCAAAATTCTAGCTGTGCAGAACAGAACATGGTGGTTTACTGAAACAGCGTAAGGGATTTTTTTCTTTTTTAATTGTTTTTTCCCCCCCAATTTTTCCTAAAAGAGAGGTCAGAGCCTGAAAATAATTTACCTGAAATACATACACTTTTTCTAGAGCTGCATGCTGAGAACTAAGTAGTTCTTACAATGAAAGACAGAAGACTTCCTCTGAAGCGTGTTTCAGATAACTGTAGTTAGAAACAATTTATATAATGAAGTATTATTGTATCAGGGCCAAAAAGTACATGTGCGGAAGAACATGGAAATGGAAGACAGAGGAAAGGAGGAGGGGAAATGAACACAGGTCAGAGGTACTCTTGGGTCAGTTTGATGATATTTTTGGACCCTGAACAGGCTGATACATATTTTGGTGTAGCTGATGAACCTCCCCACTTCAATGATTACATCTGTAATGAATTAATTACAGATTAACACAGTGAAAGCTTAGCATTTTTACATAGCATGGGTGACATGCACGTTAAACATTCTGCCGGCCACTCCGAAGCACTGACTTTCCCCTTGAGTATGTAGGGAGCAATCTTTTTCTCCATGCAGTAAGGCGTCTTGATTTGGACAGCTGATGAACAGCTGAAACAGAGTGCAGAGCTGCAGCCCAGAAACTGCACCGGCTACCGACAAGGGAGGGATGGGAGCCACGCAGAAAGAGCAAGACGGGGCAGTGCCGCAAAGGCGTGGCCATGGGAGCTGATAAATACACCTGACACATGCGTGGAGTACACTTTGAAATCCTGGCTCGGTAAAGGCTTTGGGAGCTTTGTGCAGCTGTAGAGGACCACCGGGCTCTGCAGCACAGCCCTGGCTGGCGTTTCACCACTCCTGATGAAAATTCGGGAACCACAGAGCTGGAATAAGGGGCTCCGGCTGCACTGCGGACTCTGCCCCGGGATGGGAGTCCTTCTGGAGCGCGAACAATTCTCCTGCTTCCTAACTTGTTTTCACAGACCTCACCCCTCTCTGGTTCTCGGTTTCCCACTCCTGACAGCTCCCCTTCCCCTCCTTCCGAGCATCTCCGTGCCGGCGTAGTCACATGTTTAGGCTTTTATGCCTTTAATCCCACCCTCACTGCCCGAGAGGGAGGAGAAAAATTTGCTGGAGAGAAGTGAGCAATAGGCAGAGCGGCAAGGTAAAGCAGAAAGCGGAGCTGCATGGAGCACCCCCGGCCCCAGCCGCCGGCGGCCGTGGGGACCC
Organism: Falco peregrinus; assembly: GCF_023634155.1. NCBI lineage: Eukaryota > Metazoa > Chordata > Aves > Falconiformes > Falconidae > Falco > Falco peregrinus. The sequence continues at coordinate 10,316,150 of NC_073739.1, forward strand.
GCCGTGCCGCCGGCGCTGCCCGGCTGCGGGGCGCTCCGGGGTGCCGAGGGGGCGGGAAATCCGCGCGTGGCGGGGCTGTCCCGGGCGGGCTGTGCGCCCTTCCCTGCGGGGGGGGAGGCACCCTGCCCCGGCGCCGGCGGGAGGGGCGCTGGTGGCGTTTCTGCCTCGCCTGCCGTGCGGGGCGGTGGGCGAGGGGAGGCACCGGGGCACTGGCGGCGAGGAAGGGCATGTGTTCCGGGAGCCAGCGGGGCTTGGCGGCCGTGGCTGAGGCACCCGAGCGAGGAGGGAAGCGGAAAGCCTGCAGGGAACAGGAAAGTGTTCTGTGTGCCTGCTTTGAGGATGTGACCGTACATGGTGACAAGCAGAAAAGACGGTGGCCAGAGCCTGGCTGGGCCGAAGGGAACGGCCCCTCCGTTAGGGGAGGTGAGTGGAACTCTTAAGGAAAACAAAAAGAAACCCCAGCCAGCTCCTGCTTTGTGCTTGATGCCACCCAGAGGAGTCCCTGGCCAGAATTTCTGTGGTCAGAACTCTGAGAGCTGGACACGCTGAAATAACACCAGTGTGTCGGCTGCTCTGCAAGGAGGGCAGGGGTCGAGGAGGATCAGCTTTGCATATCTAACGCCCTCTCCTCTCTGACCATCATCACTAAGGTAACTGCTGTTAATCCTGGTGCTTGAAGGGTCACCTTGTGCTACCTGGCAGCTCTCCCAAAGGGAGAGAGGAGCACAAAATCGTTGTCTGTGTAGGAAATTTGCAGCTGTGCTGATGGTGCAGCAAAATATGAAACTATACCGGCGTGCACTGCAGGTTCATGGGCTGGCCTGTTCTCGTACAGGCACTGAGAAAATAATTTTATGTGCAACCAGTGGGCTGCCATAAAGGCACACCAGGTTCGGCAAGCATTTGCAAGCACAAACCCCAGGAGGAATACACTCCTGCACATGTGAAATCTGCTGCTTTCTTGTTCGTCCAACAAGGGCAATACTAATTATATAACAGACTATTTTCAGCTACAGTATTTATCCCATTTTCTTCCCTTGGGGCTCAAAGAGATCACCAGCATCCCCCAGAACCAGGACATCCCATTTACTGTGCCTTTCTATGCAGGATAAATAGTCCATTTCATATGTTGCAGGCAAGGGAGACTCTGTATTCCTCAGACACAAGTGGTGAATACAGAGAAAAAGTCAGTAGTACTGTTTAACATGAGTAGACAGTGTCTCTTAAAAGAGGTATGCTGTTCATCAATATGGCTAAACATCTTTTCTTTCGCGCAGCAGTTAAGAGTCATGATATTCTGGTTATTGTCTGGTATAGGTCTCGATTTTTATTGTTACATAAACCTATCCCAACAGGAAGCTTACAGCCTTATCATCAAAGGCCTTTGGTCACAAAAATAGTATCTTACTTCCTTATTAATGTGTGTTATTCTTTGCAGTCAAAAATGAACAACAGTAAAGCTGCAACATTTTCTGTGTTAGCAGCCATCATGACACTTCTTCCCTTTTATTCCTCTATCCCGCCATTCATACACCCACACCCCCTGCTCTGTCGTCACAGGTGAAGTATTAAAAGAAGTCAGTCATCACTGTGGGGTTAACTAAAATATTTTATCAATTATTAAACGATTATCAAATGGTAATAATTATAAAGATTAAACAGTAATTGAATTATAATTAAGCAGTGATTTAACAATGAATTAACAATAATTGAAAATTAAGCTGGCATGAAATGGTAATTGAATGACAATCTAATTGATGATTTCAACAATGATTTAAATGATGATTAGATGACAGTCAAACAGCCTGCTACTTACTACACTTCTAAGACTTAAGCTATAGCTGGATATATAATTATCACTAGCATACAATATACTCTTAGGCCTAATATGAAATGTGCTTACCTCACTATAGATATCAGATGCTGGGTAAGCGGTCTCTCGGCCTTGAGGAGTAAACTTCAGAGGCATCCCTGCTCAAGGAGAGACCATCGCCATGAAGCCCACTGCCACACAAGAGAGCTCAGAGTGCTCCAGATTCCTGTAGTGTAAAGGATTGACTCGTAGTCAGCTCCCCTTTGGCGTGTGTGCAGGGGTGCAGCTGTAGCAGTTCTAGGTTGCTCTACTTCCAGCCCCGGCTAGCACAGTGCTGTTAGCTCCTCCTAAGGCATGGTCTAGACTCCTTAGCTCCTGAGAAGACAGTGGCCTTGCACAGTTTGCACAGCAGGGATGGTTTGTGGGTGATGCCTGGATCGAAGTGTTGCTTCACTAAGTTAGAAGGGGTGCACCTGGCACATTCCCAAACCACAGGCACTCGGGGACCTAATTTAATCTGCACATTGCTCTTTCACAGACTGTGAAATGGCTGGTTTCCTAGCAAGCCCCAAGGGTACAGTTGTGTATAGAAATTGAATAGAAGTGCTATGACAGAAGAACTATTCCACAATAGCTACGGTGGGATACTTCACTCCTCCTGCTCTGAAATAGCTCCTTCTGGACAGACTTCTCCAAGACCAAGATTTCGTCTTCCTCATCTGTTCAGATTGCTTTAATTTGAAAAGAGTTGCAATTACTTCAGCATACCACATTTAGTAGCTGTTTTTTGAATAGCTATTCTAAATAATTTACCTGTGTGGATTACCAGTATGGTTAAACTATAAAAAACCAGGCTGGTATATTACCTATCTGGGAAAAACAGATTCCGTCCTATCTTTTGTATTTTCAAACTAAGCAACACTAAGGCAGAAATTGCATCTTTCCGTATTTGTGTACTGTGTCTTGCATGCAGGGGCCCTTGTCTTATTTTAGCAAAAGACTGTGACACAGGGAGCTAAAATACAGATTATCTGTAGCATCTCTGATGAGTCAGTGCACATTTAGCTCTGAGATTCCAAGAGCAGACAGCAAAAGGTAATAGCTGGTACCATTATTAGCAGCAGCTTTGTCTAATACAATTTTCATTTTTTTAACAAATAGGGATTTAATTTTTATACTAAAGCACAAGTGAGCTCAAACCAAAAGCCACATTTAAGACTCTGCAGATCTCTGTGTGAATACACAGCAGTTCTTACACAGATCGTTACCAAATTCTCTAACAATGTGCCCTTTTTTTAACCTCTGGCACAAAAGAAAATGTAAATTCAGACAGGTACAGATTGCATAATTAATTTGAAAGCCATGTAGACCTTTGGCATCATCTTCAAATTACAGGTCCTCACAAAACTCCTTACCTTAAGTCTCTGTGTTGAGCTATTAATCTTGCAGAACTCTCTTCTGCAGGCTGCTTTCCACTTCCACTTCATGTGAATACTGACCTTACTGCTTGATAGCAACAGGACAGGGCATTTCTTTCCCATGACATTTCATAGCAGAGAGGCACCCAGGTCAGCAGGTGTTGAAAAATGGGATCCCTTCAGATTTATGTGCCAGAGGAAAATTAATACACAAGAGAAGCAACACAGAATTGGGGAAATAACTGTAATTGGTATATGTTCAGTTCATAGCCTGCTTCACTAGTGGCATAGTTTTACCCTCTTAGTTCAAGGGAAATGGGGGCAGGATCTTCCGGCTGCCACATGCGTGTACCTTGCCTCTTGCTTCCATAGCTTTCAAACTATTCACTGGATTTCTGTGAACAACCTTTAAAAATTAACTACAATTAAATGAGAAAAGCAGGCCAGCCTATCAGTAAATTTACATTAAGGATGCAGTTCTGCGGTTCCTGGTTTTTCCTAAATGGACAGGGTTACTCCTTCTGTATACATGACATTTCACTTTTCTAATAGTGCTTAAATTCTATCTCCTTGAACAGAAATTTCTGTGTTCATTGACAGGCTCTGAGGAGTGGCAGATCAAAACAAATGGCTGTGCCATTGATGTCTGCATCTTACACCATGTAAGCCCTTCAAAGGGCCAAGTCCAGACCCACTCCACTTCCCTCTCCACTTCTTTTATGCTTCAGGTTATCATTAATCTGTTGGACCATAACAGTGTTGTATGCCTTTAATACATAGACTATAAGAAACAAAAATTAAAGTTCTAAGAGAACTGAGAAATCAAATGCATACCACCAGCCCTGGTCTTTGCTGTAGCAGGTAGCACTTTAGGTGAAAGTTAAATGAAACAGCCTGGCTTATTGGACATTCATTGTCTAGAAACAACATAATGACAACTTCTTTAAGCAGTGCTTGAAGTAGAAGAGGTAAGATGTATTTGGTACCTGCTAGTAAAATACAAAGAAAGAACAACTACTGAGTTCTTGCCATAAAGACTCTGCTGAATGTTTTTAGAAACACAGCTTTTGCCAGGATGGTTTGTATTTTCTAGGGAGCCCAACTCCCAGTTTGGCATCAAAGTATAATGGTCAGATCTGTGACTGCTTGGCTTCTACTAGACACTGCAGTTTTCAAGGCAAGCCTGAACACATTTTAGAAGTATTATCTGGCACCCGACCTACTAAAAGCTGTCAGAAAACAAGGGGAATTGCAGATGAGAAAAGCTGGCCATCTGGTCCAGTAATAGGGATCAACTCATGGTAGGGAGGTAGGTTTTGAAGCTGAGGATATCTGTACACAACAGTCAGCTGTGTGCATGCATATATGAAACAGGAGGAGATCTATATGGGTCTTTATGACTTTGTGAAGCTTGCATCAGTTTCCTCAGATTCAAGCAGGACTGTTTGCTGGTGCACTAACAGTATCGCAGCCAAGACAAAGCTATTGTCTGTGCCAGAGATGCTTGGTCATGAGGTTGTGGCTTCTTTGCACAATGCTAGGTTGGGGTGTAGGAGTGTGTTTTGCACAAAGGTTTCAAGTTGGGATGCCACTATAGAATCAACACACAAGGCAAAACTGCAGATTGTGAACATCATTACTGGCTACCATTATTATGGCTGAGGTGGGGACTCTTAACAGCTTGCCTTCCCATGACATTTTCTGAGAGCCTGCCTTTGTTTCATGCAGAGATGATGCTATGGCTTCTGACCACATGACTTAATCCAGCTGTTTTTATGTTGGGAAAGGAATGGCTTTTCCTGTTGACACTGCTAAGAAGTGTAGTTAGACAAAAAGGAATCATTTAATATTGAAATCATGAAGGAATAATTATGGCCTTTTTTCACAGAACAGCAGTTGAAGACAGATGCCCTCTCTTACATTAGCTCTCCAGAAGCCTCCTAAAATTTTGCAGCTTTGAAACATGTAGGAAGCTTTGTTCCAGGAGTGCCTACCTGTAGGAATACCTCTGTGAAGAGGAGTTTGGAGCAGACAGAAAGTGAACTTGCTCCTTTAAAGCACTAGCATAGCAGGCCATATTCTGAACCCTAATGAGGATGTTATGAATTTTTCTACTCTTCTTCAATGTGTGCAGAGGTAACTTTTTCCTGAACAGTATAATTCAGCCAAATAATTAGGGGACTAATGAATATGGGAACATAAGATTTGGAACCAGATACTTGTGGAAGGAATCTTTGTCATAAGGATCTAAGAAAAGAAACAAGGCAAATATATAGCTTTACATCACCATAGCTTGTAAACACATTTAAGCAATGGCTCAGTTCTACACGGAAGATACATAAAAGTGGCCTCCACAGCAAGTATTTATATGGTTGCAAAGTAGTTACTATTCGGAATTAATGCAGGTGTTTTTAAAGTATTATAAATTCTAATTCCGATTCTTGCTTTTCTTAAACTTCCTTGTTCTGTCAGAAGTGGCACTGAAAGAAGAACAAACAAGATTCCCCCCTCCCCCCAAAAAGGGGGAAAAAGTGAAAGTGACAGTACCAACAGCTTCTAAAACCAGAACAGCTTCTGTGAAGTCAGAACCATCCTAATGGGCAGAAAACAGCCTGACCAGAAACTCTGTAAAGATAAGATCAAACTTTATCTCTGTATAAGCAAGATATTTCTATCTCTATTTGGAACTCTTGGGTTCCCAGTGTTACACCCAAGAAGTGGGGAGAAGAGCAGCATCTCTTCTCTTTTTTGGATCCTTCAGCTTGTTTTTGGCATCAACTGGAGTATTCAACCCACTTCAGTATGCTCCTGAGCATTTTTTTTTGTCTATCTGGTTATTCCGCTACCCAAGGAAAATAGTCTTTTCCTCTGCAAATAAACTGATAATGGTGTGTCTGTCAGTCAATGTGAGTGCTAACAGCCCAGGCAGCAGAGGAAGATGTGGAAAGAGGCAAAAGTGCCTGTTTGGTGGTGGTTTTCCTTTAGCTGTTCTAAGTTGCAAAATCAGAGTAAGAGCTCTAAGATCTTGAGTTGTTCACTGACGAGGTAATGCCAGGGTGAGTCAGAAACGCATGTGGATGTGAGACTGACCTGCATGGCTGGCCTCCAGTCCGATGTGCTTTTTCAGAGTTTGTGACTTTCTTGTATGAAGCCAGGCGATGCCTCCCCGAGCGGGTGGTGCTTGTCTGCACCACCTTACCTACCCTGCTGCGTGCTAGGAGCGGGGGCACCGGCAGGTGGGGTCCCAGCACAGATTTCCCCGCGGGCAGGGCCGGCTGAGGGCGGCCGGCAGCAGCGAAGTCACGGGCGTCCCCCCGCAGGGGCTTGCGAGGTACCCGCGCATGGTGCCTGTGAGCCTGACCTGGAACACGGGCTGCAGAAGAGCAAAACCCCCGGCAAGCATCCCTTTGATTGTCTCTTGAGGGTGCAGCCCCCACCGCTCAGCTGCTGCTGCGGAAGACGTGACAGCCATTTCTCCCTTTTCACTAGAAGGCGGCATGAGGGCGGAGGCTTCTTGCTCGGCGGGGGTTATTAACGCTTCAGTGTATATCCCGAGAACTACAGAGCTCACCGCAGGCTCGTAGTGTTTGTAAGTCAGACCTTCAGCTGGCAGGTGGAAGGTGAGTTTCTTTACTCACCGAGAACTGAACTACCTCATGGCTTTTCTTCATCTCCCTTTCCCACTGTGCCCTTGCTTTGGAGGCTGACTTAGCGACGGTGCCAACAATGCTACTCCATCAAGAGAAGGCTCAAAAGTATGTCATTGTGAGCTATAGAATATGATTCTGCATTGGTGTGCTCCCTTAATGTTTGTAACTGGCTAACAGAAAATAAGAGGGACAGCCCTGGTTTTTAAATGCATTTTAATGCCAGGTCTTTGCATCTGATGGATTTCAGGTCTTCATGTCCTGAATCGGCATGGCGTGGATCTGGCAGCTGACATGCAGCTATCACCTTTAAAGCCCTTACAGAGTCCACTGATGCAACACAATGCAGTGTCTGTGAAACAGGATTGCACAATCAGAAGGAAAAAAAACCACCTATATGGGAATATGCTGCAGATTCTTATGCCTTGGTGTGTAAATGTGTTGTCTCTATTTCATTATATTAAATCTTTTGAAATCTTGTGGTTTTGTGAATCATAATATAGCACAACACTGATGTCACAGTCTATCCAGGGGTGGTTTGAGTAGTCCCAGAATTAGACCCTGCTCAGTGATGACCCTCTGAGTCATTTGTTATACGTGGTCCATTCTTCTAAGAGAAGAAAAGCCACGGCCCTGGTTTCTTTCCATCCACACATCATTGCTTAGGCTGCCTCAGACAGTGCAGATAAGAAAACAAGCATGACATTTTGGTCTGGGAGCACCATTTAATGATCAGAACTTGGTGAAGGCAGGTTAAAAATGGGAGAAACTCCACTGAATGGTGTACAGTCAGGCAGCTGGAGGAGCATGAATAACTCTGTTCATGAAGAGAGGGAATGGAAAATAAAAGGGGTAGTCAAACAGAAGATCAAAAAGGGAAATTACTGGCACAAGAGAATTCATCTGAACAGCCTTATTGCCCTGATTTTGTGTAAGCTTCTGACAGCCAAGCTGTTAGGTGTTCACAGCAGCCCAGAAAAGCAGAACAGAAAAGCCAAATATGGCAAAACCTAATTTTTGTGAAGGTGGATGTTTGCTTCAAGTGTGTGTATACAAAAAAAAAAAATATCCAGTTTTAAATTAAAGACAATTTTAAGTTACAAGCCTTTAAATTAATGGCTCGATTGCAACTTGTTAATGTTGCTGTGACTGTGTATTTCACAGGGTCTAGAGAGGAGGAGACATCTGAGAGAGACAGACACACACACAGTACACTTAGCATACACATGCCCTTAGTGAAGTAAATTGGTATCTTTGTTATCTTGCTTCACACTGTGGGGAGTAAAGTGGAAAAGCATGCATTTGGAAGTGTGTGAGGAACAGAAGGGAAGCATGTGTCATTCCACAGAGGTAAAAGTTTGTCTCAAATATGTGCTAGGCTAGGATATGAGAGGTCTGGCTTTGGTTCTTGGTTATGACCCAGGTCATACTATGTCACTGTGACCAGGTAGTGGTATGTAAGTTCTCTGCCTTTAACAGAAAGAGTTTTGACACATCCTGCATCCGTGTTGCCTGTTTGTTATGTATTCGAAGCATTAACAAATACAAAAAGTCCTGTCTGGCTAAGTCAGATCAGAGTTTCTACATGCTGAAAAGGCCTTAGGGGCACTTTGCTTGGAAAATTAGTTTGGCTCATATTTCCTTCACCTCACATGACAGTTCTGTGATATACAAGGGACTTCTCAGGAGCCTTTTACTTTGGCTTACTCAGTGATTAGCCCTTAGCTTTCCATTTTCTCAAATCATGGTCGTCCCACCCTGACAGTTCCTATTTGATTAATAATCTTTTTTTTTCCTGTCTAGGCTTGGACAAATTATGCAGGTTTGGCAGCAGCTGCCCCACTGATACCTTGCAATCCAGGGAGGATGCACTGGAAGTGAAGGAACAAGGGCATGAGTAGAGCAGGAGTGCCCTCCTTCTGCAGCAGCCATGTTACACCAAGCCTGGCAGCTCTGTGGACGGTGGTGCCGTTGGTCCAGTCCTTTTATCCATCTCTTCACACTGACTGTGGTGACATTTGGTGTGCTCGCACCTTTGATTTGCCACCGGCTCCTCCACTCTTACTTCTATTTGCGGCGCTGGCACCTGAACCCCATGAGCCAGGAGTTCCTGGAGCAGAACCAGCAGGAGGGCCAGGCTGCCCTCCATTACTTTGAGAAGCTGCAGATGCAAAATGCCTCTGAGGCATCTGGCAGTGACACCTTTCAGCCCTTGCTGCTGGTCACCATCATCACTGTGCAGAGGCAGAATGATTTCCACTATGTCTTGCAAGTGGCCTCCCGCTTCCACTACCTCCTCCAGAAATGTGGTGCACATTGCCAGAGCCACCGCCTCCTCCTCTGTAATGTGGAGTCAGACCCCAGCAGCCATCAGGATGTCAAGCTGCTTAGCAGCTTCTTTCCTCTGATCAGTCGGGACAAAACTGGGGAGAAGGCTGACCCCAGAGCGAACCAGTTTGAGAAGGAGAAGCAGGATTATGTCTTCTGCCTTGAGCAGTCACTGTTGGCATACAACCCAGAGTACATCCTTGTAGTGGAAGATGATGCTGTGCCAGAGGAGGAGATATTTGCTGTGTTGCAGCATCTCTTGTTGGCCCGGTTTTCCAAACCATACCTCAGAGATGCACTCTACTTCAAGCTTTACCATCCTGAGAGGCTTCAGCGCTACTTCAACCCTGAACCCATGAGAATCCTTGAGTGGCTAGGTCTGGGCATGTTTATGGGGCCTGTGCTGAGCTGGGTGTACTCCTGGGCAACTGGGCGCTCCAGCCTTAGTTGGCCCATTGTCTTGTTCTTTGCTTTGTACAGTATGGCTTTGTCAGAGCTAGTGGGACGGCATTACATGCTGGAGCTGCGCCGGCTGGCCCCCACACTGTATAATATCGTGCCGGTCACGGAGTGCTGCACGCCTGCCATGCTTTTCTCTGCTCCGTCTGCCCACCGTGCCTTAGGTTACCTGAGGGGTCTGCACTGCCGCCAGGGTTTTGCTAAGGATATTGCCCTTTACTCACTGCTGCATACGAAGGGGGAGAATGCCTATGTGGTGGAACCCAACCTGGTCCGGCATGTAGGAATGTATTCCAGCCTTCGGCTAAACAACAACCCAAAACTGCTGTGATCTGTACATGCCTTTCCAGACACAAAGCCCAGAGAACTTGCCACAGAGCAGAGTGTGTACATTCAGATGATGTGCTGCCTGCATGGGGCATCTTGCTTGTACCTCCAGGTGAACAAAGAATATCTTTAAAAAAAAAAAGTCTCATAAAAAATAAGCTTATGTACATGCAGACTATATTTAATATATACTTGGAACTAATCACCATCCACCATATGGGAGGGGAGTGGAGGATTCCGGCTGAGGGTATGGACTGTCTACTCTCCTTAATCATTCCTGGGGAAAAGCTCTCACACCAATATAAACAGCTGTACTGCCTACTGTCCTTTACATTGTTTACAGAAGTCCTTATCTTAGGGCAATAGGAATCAACACTGGGCAAAGTCAACATTTCAAATTCAAACTAGCAAGGAGGAAAAGCCCTTATTTTCCCATCCTTACAAAGGTCTGATCTCTGTTTCAAAGCTATGGTTCTGAGCAGACCCTTCAAAAGCAGCAGGGGTTTGTGTCAACTCTCCTACCTATTTTGCCTAGATCCATTTGTTACTGTCTCCCCCTACAGATCCTATCTGTGCCTCCACCCTTCCCACTCCATTTTCTTGGAACAGAGGCTCTTAAAAACAAAGCCTCTGCAGTTTTGAAGGTCACCTCTGAAGGTCGATACAGGAAAAGATTAATAGCCCTTGATGTTAAACAGCCAGGTCACACATGCATGTTTTCTTTGATACATTACAGACATTATAAACAACATAGGATGACTGCTGTGTTGGTTGGTATCATCACTAATTGTAGTGGATCCAGGTCATTAGAAGAGGCCTTATCAGTTACTGATTGGACTTAGACATTCAACATGAGTTTACCTTGACTTCTGTCAGCACAGAGGCAAAGGAAAGATTAGATCATGTGCTGCTGTTGTGCAGGATCCTCATTCCATTTTGGAGCTGCAGTTCACAGCTCAGCCTAAGTGGTTCGTTCACTGCTCTTGGCAGCAAGTAAAATACCTGTAAGAAACAAATCTAGCTGTTCATGAAAAACAAGCAGCAATAGCACAATACATCGTGGGGCCTCTCCGATACTGACCCATTAACTTAATGTGCTCTGGTTCTTAGACATTTGGGATAGGTTTTTTTACCACAGTTGTGGGCACAGTTAAATATAGAAACATGTAGATGACAGAGATCTCCAAATCAAAACTGGCACTAAACTGTATGCCTAATGAGAAGCCCACCTAGACTGTAGTGGCCTTTGAATCAAATTCACTTGTATGTGGAGTTGATTGAACTATTTTTGAAACCATATTCCTAACATTTGAATGAACCCAGTACAATATTTTTGTCAAGTTTTGGTCAATGGGGGTTGTTTGGTTTTTTGTTTTTGGTAAAGCAAGAGCTCTACTTTGAATTTTCTTTCCCCCAGTCTCTCGCAGGTGATCTATGCCTTAAGCTCTTAACAAGTCTGGTTACAGATGTGAAAGACATAAAACTCCTGAGAGATGAAACCAAAGAAAGCTGCAAACCTCCAGCTGTCAGTGTGCCATGGGTATCACACAACACAAATGCATAATGCAAGTTAGCTGAGAAATGGCTTCACAACACAGAGTAGTGCTTTGCTTTCTTAGTAGTCAGTTGGGATACTTTTAAAAGACCTTTGAAAATCAGATGCAAGTGAAAATTATGTGTGGATTCCATGTCATTCCAAAGGCAAAGCACCTCTCCTGTCGGAGGACACAGGAAAAGTTGCACAACCAGGACCACAATTTATTCCCAGCTGCTGAAAACCCCAAAGATACTGGAGTGGTCACACAGTGGCAGGTGGCTTTTACCACTCTCAGGCTTTACTATAATATGGTTAGGATGGCAGGATTTGAGCATCATTGTATATTTATTCCACTAAGTGCCAGCTTGTTTATGCATCTTCAGCGGTGAATGTTTCAGCATGGTGTGCTTTCTTTTCACTCTTTTTCTGTCTTCGTACTATACAAATCCAGGGCAATGTCCTGTTCTTTTCATGAGGGTCCATTCATGCTCATTTTTGCAAAGAAAATCTCACAGCAAGGTACAGTAAATGGAACAGGGAAAGGAAAAAGGAGGAAGGAAGAGAAAGAAACCAACTAACTGTATCCAGTTAATAAATGTTTTGATGTGGGAAATGATTTATCCATTTGTCTCAAAGTTGTTTTCCTTGTTTGCCCAGTAGTGCTTTATTTGTTGTCCTAGAAGCCCAGGGATGGTCAATAATTTCACTGAGCTTCATAGCTGAAAATTAACATGAATTTGAGGCATCCCTTCTAAACTAGAAGACAATTTTCAGAGTGTAAGAGACAAAACAATTTGACTTGGAAACCAAGCAGTATGCAGAGGGCTTAGAACTTGAACCTGCCAGTGAGTGTTTCAGACAAAACTATTCAGAATTAACTCCTTTATGCAAGAAGCAGATTAATGTATTTTTCAGGTTCTTCTGGAATAATTTCCTTAAGTGCCCCATTCCCCTTTAGAACAGAGGTGCTTTTACTGAGTCTGGTGGGGGCTTTCTCAGGTACTTGTTCAGTGCCCACCATGCCAATGTGGCATCTCAGGCAAGTGTTCGTTCTGCTGCCTCTGAACTTTCACAAGTTGATGGATTTTTGTTTCCATTTTCTATGCCACATATTCTATTAGAAATGACAAGTCAGAGGTGTGTACTTCGTCCTTGGAACAGAAAGTGAGGAGGTTACTGTGAATTCTTAATTCTTGTTGGATTTTGTTCCACAGTTGGGGCTAAAAATGGAGCTTCAATCACACAAGCCTTTTCCCTCTCTTCTCTACCAGGGGAGCGGAGCTGAGTTGCCATATCTCAGGCTACAGAAGTTCAGGGCCTAGCATCAATTCCTTGAAATGCAGCCTTAAGAGTTTGGTTTTATTCACATTAAAACAAACTTAGTGACTATTTAGAAACAAAACCACAAATTTTTGTGAGTGTTGGTTCATTACTAGTAGTTTGGAGACTACATTTCAATGCAGCAACTGCTGCTTGAACCAGAAGTTTCAGGGCCAGACAGCAGGACTGAAGGCATTATTGTCCAAGACAATTCAGGGGAAGTTACTCAATTAAACAAAAACTGCCTTTGTTTCCAAGGCATGTCCAACATAAGCATGATTCTGGCAGAAAGAACAGAAAGCATAAATTGATAGGTCTCTGAGATTAGAAGCCCAGGAGGATTTTCTAACTGCAGTAGGTATCAATGTCGGTGAGAAGGCATTGCATTTGAAGAGGGAAGGAAAAAGCCCTCCTCTAGTTGTGAGGAGCTAGACTGGGTATTTCAACAGCAATTTGGCTGGATGCAGGGTGAATTACTTTTTTTCTGAGGATATTTAACAAACTTTCTACCAAATAAACCACCTTTCTATTCAAACTGTTAGTCTCTTCTTTCTGCATGCCACTGTTCATTTCCCTGACTGGCAGATCTATCTCTTTTCTTGCTATATTTGACTAAGAGAAAGGTAGTTGTGTGTTCATGCATCTGCATGGATATAATGATGTGGCTCCTACAACACTTCAGATTGAAAAGAACCTTTGAAGGTGTCTGGTCCAATTCCCCACTCAAACCACATCTTGCTAGGCCAGGTTGCTCAGGCCCTTCTGCAATCAAGTACTGAGGCATTTTAATAGGGACCTGAGATAAAATCAAGCTCTAAATGCTGGAATTTAACCTTAGTATACTCTTGTATTGAAAGACTACATGTTTCACCAAAAAAAAAAGTAATTTTCTGTGGTACGCAGTTGTAGTTACAGAAGCACTGGCAGTTTCTCTCCCAAAGTTAAGAGGGTTTTTGTGTATTTCCACACCAGCTTTATAGATGTATCTGAATTCAGCAGATGGTAGGGCCCAACATGTGGTTCTGAGTAATCTTCACTAAAACATGCATCTGCCAAAAATGCACATGGAATTAGGTACTTCATAGTCTGTGCTTCTTCACTGCATGTGTCTCTGTTGCTAGAGTAACTTCATTTCCACAAACTGTCCTGACAGCTCATGGTTTGAAAGAATGCACCCAATCAGCCAGTTTATTCATGTACCTAAAGACTAAGAGCAGTATCTGTGTCCATTTCCAAGACTTTGTTCTGCATAGCAAGCTATGAATGCCGTATTACCAGCATTGTAATGACTGGTGATTTTTAAATGTTGGCAGAGAAAAGTGGTGTTATATTTTCTTGCTCTGTTAGTAAGCCTCTGGCCAGCTGTGTAGTCTTCAGTGCCAACTTTCTCTTTGAATTTCTGCCATATGGTGTCCAGTGTTTGGGCCAGTAGTGCAGAAACCACATCTACCATGGTCTTTTCAGCAAACTGGTCCACTTCAGACATGTGTTATAGTTTGCATTTCGCAAACTGTATGCCAATGTTAACATGCAGCACCTAAGTGTGCTTTTTTTTGGCTGTATGTGCTGCTTAGATAAACAGGTAATAAATAGTTAAGTGTCTCCCATTATAGCAGCCAGTTGTTTGCTTATTTGCTTTTTTAAAAACAAAATGTCAACAGAAGAGCTGAGAGACCAGTGTCATTACTGCATTTATCTTCATGTCCTCTTACAGCTGTTTTGTACGGCCCAGAAATGTTGCCACTGGCAGCCTGATTAAAAGTTGTATCCCTGTTTTCTATGCCCACTGTTGATGAAATTGCTATGAAAAAATTGGCGTTTGATAACAGTAATGTTATGTGCTTGCCTGTTTTTCACTCCAAGCCAATAGAGTTTGTTGCAATTCAGCTTTCAAATGCAAAGAATGAAGAGCAAGCAAACCACCTCTGTTCAATCCCCTCACTGCTCTTTCTGGGCCTGAGTCTGCTCAGCCCAACACCCTCCATACCCTCCCTGATGTACATGTCTGCAGACACTGCTGTAAGGCCAGTAATACAAGTGATTTCTTTCAGTGGGGTTAAAGGCCAGGTTCTCTGCAATGGGAGTGAGGGCTGTAGGTGAATGAGGAAAACAAACCACTTAATAAACAATACCTCTGATTAGATAAGGATGAACAAGCTGGACTTTGAGACGGTTAAGCAAGGCTGCAGAGTACAGAAAACATGAAACATCAGCATGGTGTGGAGAGGTGAGGAGGAGGCAGACTCCATGCAGCTCAGGTCTGCTCTGATTAGACTTTAACCCCATCATGCAGGCAGTGATCTCTATGGGCACACAGAGCCAGGTGTTCCTCATGTATATGTGTGTTATACCCAGACATTCAACCAACTTCCAGTGTTTTTTTCCATTCCATTTCAAACCCTTTTACAGGCCTGACCACATACAGAAGTGTTGGTAAGATTAATAGTACTTCATCTACTGAAGTGCAGAAGGAAGCTTTAACTTTGTTGTTGTTCTCTTGGTCACCATGTAATCTCTGAAATGGCTCCATCCATTTCTTTCTTTTCTTTCTTTCTCAGATGTACTGCAGTTTGTATCTCTTCACATTTACTTATTTTCATTTAAAATGCTAGTTAATATGAGTAAAGGCAAAATCCATACTGGAATGATACTGCTAGATACACACAGAAAAAACCCAGTCATCACCCTGAAGAAACATAAGCAATTCTTCAATTTTTACCCACTGCCTTTAAACCAGGCTTGCCACTGATTTTAATGTACTTCAGCCACCAAGTCTTCACTTAGAACTTCAGTGCAGAACTGATTTTGAAAGCAAGGTTGGATATAACAAAGACAGCAATTAAATTAATTACTAGTATGAAAATTCAGTACTTGCATTGTCAAACCCTAGAAAGCAGAACCACAAATTAAGATGTAAGTAAGAACCCAAGCCACCCGTAAAGACAGTTTTTAGTGGTCTTTAAAATTTCTGAACGTATATTTCTGTCAAATTTTGTACAGTAATTTCAGGTGGAAAAGGCAACATCAGGAAAGTCTCCAAGCCATTCAAACACAACATTCACTTGTGCTGTGCCACCTTTGTAAGAGGAAATGCTAGACACTTGTGATTTAACATTATCCATCCCTTTTATACCTGACCACCATTTTCTGTTTTCATTTAAGCTCTCTTACTAGTTATACATCTTGTTTGTGGTGATGTTTCAAACACATATGTGAGTGAGCTATAAAGATTTTTTTCTTGCAAGACTGCTTATATCACCTTTCTCATTAATGGATAAAGTCATAATCCATGCAGAAAAACTTCAATCACCATATTTAGTTGGGTATTTAAGTAATCAATTCTTACACATCCAAAACTCTGAAAAAAACAGTAATCCTTTCTCCATTAAAAGATTTATTTTCTTTGCTAGAAAAGTGGATCAGCAGTCTGCAATAGTCTGTAAAATTATTTTTAAGAATACCAGTAACTAAGAGTACTTGTTCTTATATTTCAGCTGCCCTCTCTTCCTATTCTCCCTGTCCCTATCCACAGCTTGGGACCTTTTCAGTATGTCCCCCTTCCCCCTTCTTATGCCAGAGGTAGAGGGGGATGAGGAAACCTAGGGAGGCAGAGAAGAGCTGGTGCTTCCTCAGGAACTGAGCTACCACACAGAACCCTGCCTGCCTGGCCAGCCCTACAAACTGCAGAAGACAAACCCCACATACCAGTAAGATGGATGGCAACATGAATAACAGTGGATGGCTACAAAGGGGCATCTGTTTCATGCCACTACTGAGCCACTTTGTCAGAAAGTTGTTAGCTGCAACCCTTTAAAATTCATCTGCATGTTCTCTGCCTCTCTTTGCCTCCTGTTTTCCTGAAGGCCACAAATCTGATTCCTGCCCTGTGTCATTATTCCTCTGAACACAACTTCCACCGGGGCTTTGGTGTTCCTCCTACTCCATGGCCATCAAGATGTTCCAGTTTGGTACAGTACACCTGTATTAAAGTCATGCTGTCCATGGCCACAAATTCAGCCTCTGTCAAAGCAGCGTCTAGAGGTAGCCACCTCTGCTAAGGGTGCTCGCACTAGCAGACAACCTCTTGCTAGCTACAGCCCTGTGGCTGCGTTATGTTACTCTGAAAAAGGTTTAAACAAAAAAAAAACCACCAATCCAAAATTAGTTGGGTGACTTGAAAGCTGAGAGAGTTGGCAATACTATGAGTTCAAACACTAACTTAATGAGACAGGTTTATAACTTGGATAATACACCAATTTTGCCATAGAATAATTAGTGCAGACAATGATGTGGTATTTTTATGGGGCAGGTTAGTTTCTTGGTTAAATGCAAGTACATTGCATTCCCCTCACAATGCAATCTTATTCCTCTATTTAAAGACACACGATACCACTATAACCTAATTTTTAGAGGTATAAGTATCCTCAAATAATGTAGCTATGATGATGGAAGTGTATACTCTTTTCCAGTGCCATTTTAGTATCAGTCTACCACTAAGTTCTGCACAGTATGGTCAGGACCATGTGTGTGCATGTTAATAGTACTGAACCTTACAGTGATGTTATCTAGCATGACTGCTCATTCCATATTCTTCCCTAAACAGGCTCCCATTCCTAAATTAAGAGAAAAAGCTAATCATCATGTTCATTCACTTTCCCTCCTCAGTCCTCAGAATCTCTGCTAGGACCTGTAATCCTAGTGCTTGAAGCGCTGGATATTGGCTCAGAAGGACTAGAAAGGCATGTACTGGCCATTACCCACCTGGAAATATATAGATATACTTCTGAAAGAATTAAGAACTCAAGGTAGACAGCAGGAGATTATCTAAAGTGGTTTCTAAATGTCAGCCACTGTATTTTTCAAAAAAGCTCTAGCTTTTCTGTGAGATCCTGTCAGACCATATTACAGATGACACTGGGAAAGAAACACTTCCTCTAACTTTCGTATCTGTGACAGCTTCTAACCAAACCAGGAATGATGGGACTCAAACTCTAATTTTCTTTGTGGCCCTGACAAAGACCATCAGTATGACACCTTTTTTTCAAGAGGGTCTTGGATAACTTTCTTTCAATAAAAGTATTTTTAATCCATACTAGATGCCTCTGTGGTGGAGAAATGTTAATATACCATGGGGTTCATCTGCTAAGACGAGAGAAATGGAATATAAAGCAAACACTGTAAAGCAAGGAAGGCTTTATGTCCATATGTTATGTGCCACGGCATTCTTCAGCAAAAAGGTATGGCTCAGGAAGGAGAATATTAAAACAAATCAACACAAGCACAAGGCCTACAGTTGGGCTCTATCCTCAGCTTTTTCAGAGGTTTCTCTGATGACTGTCACAGACTGCTACTGCTGGCAGCATGTAAACTGTTAAGATTTCCTGCAAGCACTGACCTTGGCATGCAGCTCTAGGAAAGACAGGCTCAAGGAAGAAGTACCCTAATGAAGACAGTGTTGCTCAGTGAGAGGAGAAATCAGATGTCTCACGGTGTAAATGTAAAGGCTAAAGGTGTTATTACATGAGCCAAAGACATGGGGAAACTACGTCATTCTTCATACAAACACTGGGTCTTTGTCGTAAAGACTTGCTAATGTCCAAGGTCAAAGAGCATGTTGCTGCTGAGGGGATGATGTTTGCCTAAGTTCCTGTGCTGTACTTCCCTCCAGGAGTACTGACCTGCAGTATGGGGTGGGGGGGGTGGGGAATAAATCAGGTCTGTCTATCTGGATTTGGTGAATAGCTGTAGTGTGGTTTCATATAAAGTGGAATGCTGGTATGCTGTTTCTAGAACATTAGCATTTTTCAGAGAAAAAAATTGCTAAGCAGCAGAGAA
The DNA here is from genome assembly GCF_023634155.1 of Falco peregrinus. Classification (NCBI taxonomy): domain Eukaryota; kingdom Metazoa; phylum Chordata; class Aves; order Falconiformes; family Falconidae; genus Falco; species Falco peregrinus. The sequence continues at coordinate 10,334,834 of NC_073739.1, forward strand.
GCCTGTGTGTCATTGTAATATGGGTAAATTTCAATGGGATTTTGGTGGAAAATTTGGCTTGCACTTGCGCAGCTCAGTGTGGGCACATGTCTTCTGATAACCGTCATTCTCACACATACACTGCATTAAAGAAAATTAGAACTTGCAGATTCATTAACCCTGATACCGTAGCATCGCATTTTGCCTTTCCATAGACTTAACTGGAGAAGGAATATATGTTTCTGTGCTAAATTTTCAAGGAGGAAAATCAGTGTAACACTTAGGAAGGCACTGAAATGACAATATTTGATGTCAATTAAGAATCTGGATCTGTTGCATTATTTCTGCATTTTGTTTTCTATTCTTCCTTCCTACACTGTGCAGTTTCCTAAGTATAAGCTTCCAGAAGATCTAACCCTAAACAGAAGGTTATGCCCAAGATCCCTGTAAACGATTTCCATGTTTCCTTCTGTAGGTTTTTTTCAGTCTGTTTTAGAAAGAGGAGGAACAATTTGAAATAACTGGAAAGTGCCTCAGTTTCACCATGTCATAAATGGCCTTATATATATATACAGGGGAGGGGAAGGGGGCAGACCCCCAGGAGCGAGACTGTGTCCTGTTGGCTGTGTGGTTGTGGTCTGAGAGCCAATGACCGACTTCAAACAATGATGGGAGGAGGGAGAATGGAGGAGTGGAGGCGGGGGGTGGGGGTGGGGGGACACACACCCCACCTATCAAGAATTTTATAAAAGTTAGTGCCCAGAAGGACTGGGTCTCTTTGCCTGCAACCACCACACCAGAAGCTTGTAGCAGCAGAGGTATTGTCCACAAACAAGTAAGTATAATAATTTAATTTCTAAACTGTAAAGGTAGTATGTATATCAGCACCCGAGACACAATGTGTTTATCTAAAGTGGGCTTGGGGAGTTGTTTTTGGTTTTGTTTTTATTTTTTTGTTCCAGGAACAGCTTGCAAGAACTAAGCACTCAGCCATTCTGCAGTGATCTTCCAATGTGACCCAATTTCTGCTAAATGTGGCTTTCTAACTTAGCTTAGTCACTCAGAACTCCTGGAGTAAGTGAATCCTTAGTCTGAGTAGACCAGTAACATGCCTTCATTGCTTTCTACTGCTTTGTTTTGCATGTGTTTCTTTATGCTTGTGGAGTACATAAATTGATGTTTTGTAAGGAGAAGAGAGAATGACTGGAGAACGCTGTTGGTCCTGACAAACTACAATGCTGACAGAAGTGTAATTACATGTGTTTGTTGTGCAGCTTCTTCTGAAGTATTAGCACAGTAGTATGGATAAGATTCCTCGGCAGGGGGATGTACGGTAGTCTGCAGTGCAGGAAACCAAAACCTGCTCTTGCATTAGGCTGTAACCTTTCAATTTGTGAACAGCCAGCTTCAGGAAATTGCTCAACAAATGCAAACCCTTGCTGTCTGTGATTCTCCATCACTTTCTCAATTGTCCCATGTGCCTGGCACCCAAAACTATTTAGTGCACCCAAAACTCTCACCACTGCTTCCCCCAGCCTCCCCTACTGGCATTACGAGACTTGAATTCTAGTGCAAGTTTGACAGCATTTTTTACCTTCTCTGAGAAGAGCCCAGCCCTGAGAGAGAAGCAGCTTCATCCTAATGACCAGACTTACTTCCAATAAACCAGTTTGTTGCTACCTCAGTCATCTCTAGCCATCAGGAGTGCTCCAGAAGTGCTCTGCGCTGACTGCAGAGGCTGGGTCCTTAAGTGCATAACCTCTTTTCATACTTGCTAGAGAGATGAAATGGGGGTACATTTGCTGAGGGCTTGAGTATAGCTCTGAGGCTAATAAAGAAATCAGGACAGGGAAATGCAGCTCTCACATACTCCCATCCACTTGAGATAGGATATTGAAGCAATCTCCCTAGACAGAGCCTGAAGACAGAAAAAAAACATTGTTCCCACCTTCATAAGAGAGAGAAAAAACAGGCAACTTACCGTCATATATGCCCCAAAGGACTATCAAGATGGTGAAATTAGTATATCAATCAAAAAACATGTGCTTCTTTTTCTAGGTGACACAAGTCTGAATATCTCTTTTTGTCCCATAACCTTGACACTTTAAAACCCAGAAATGAAACATTTTGCTATACTTTCACTTGCACTGCAAAGATGGAGAAATATCCTTTTCTTTCCTCAGAGCATCTTCATATATACAGGAGGCACCACTTCCATTTCAACTCCCTAAAGCAAGTACAGAGAGTCACTGGGTAGTTCAGGCTGAAGGAGGCATCAGGAGGTCTGTAGTCTGACCTTCTGCTCAAAGCAGGGCTAGACACAAGGTCAGACCAGGCTGCTTATGGCTTTATTCAGTTTGGTCTTGACAGCCTCCAAGGATGGAGACACCACAGCCTCTCTGTCGACCTCCTCTACTGTTGGCTGTCCCAATAATGTAAAAATTTTCTTCATATCCAGACCACATCTCTCCAGTTTCAGCTTATGCTTGTTGTCTCTCACTCTCCTGTAATGTGCCACTGTGAAAAGCCTGGCTCAGCCTCTCCAACCACCACTCTGCAGGTATTGGGGGTTGCTGAGGTGTGCCCTCAAAGCCATCTCTGCTCAAGGCTGAACTAGACCCAGCTCTGCAGCCTTCTCCTCACAGAGCAAGTGCTTCAGCCCCTGATTTTCTTGGTGGCATCAGCTGAACTCATTCCAATTTGTCAATGCCTTTCCTGTACTGCTGGGGCTAACACTGGATGCAGTACCCAGATGTGATGAGCAGAGGGAGATAATCCTTGTCCTTCCCTGGCTCTCTGGGCCAGACCCCTGCTCACACAGGATGCTGCTGGCCCTCGCTGCTGGCCCATGTTCAGCTCACTGCCTGACAGGGCCCTGGGCCTTCTCTGTTCCCCTGTCCTACTAGCCCTGGTGGGATCACTCCAGGGCTCTGCCCCACAGGCAGTGGGTGGGGGTTTGTTATGGCTGAACTTCATGGTGCTGCTGTTGGTCTCTTCCTGCCCCCCGTCCAGGCTCCTCTGGATGGCTGCCCAGCAATCAAGCGTATTAACTAGTCCTGCCAGCTTGGTGTCATCTGCAAGCTAGATAAGAATGTGCTCTGTCAGCAGGACAGGGGCAAACTTGCCGAGCTGTTCATACCTCTCAGTTTGCCCAATGTCCAAGTAAACAGACTTACATAGAAATAGCGTTTTAATGAGCTCCATGGAGAAGTGAGGCCAATAACTAGATTTATCCACTGTCATGAGAATGTAAGGTACATAACTGATTTATGTGTCTGTCTCTCCTAAGCATACAAGTGTAAATGAGGAGTAAATCCAGTCAGGTCAACACTGTGCCTACATGTCATGGGCTAAATTTTTGAATACTTTTCGCTCTCCATGTCAACTGCATTTATCTATTTATATAAGCAACTTTTGCTTCAAACCCTGCTCCTTGGAAGCAGAATCTCTTGTGTGCACAGTGCAATGGCATGCAAACGTGGTTTGCATTGCTGTCAGAGATGATGTTGAAGGGCAGTATTTAATAGTAATTGAACAGGAAAAGCTGCATGCATGGGGTACAAAAGAGTTTGGTCCTGCACCAATTTTATAAAAGAAGGCAATGAAGACACCCAAGAGAAAAACTTACAGATTCCAATCCAATCTTTTTCTGTCTGCAAACCAGGACTCAGGTGAGATTTTCTGTATTATTAGAAGATGCCAGTCACTTGAGGTGGTTGGGAAGAAGAGATGCCAGTGAAATAGTAATGTTTCTAAGATGACCTGAAGTGGAACGTAACAGTTTGTTCCTTCTGCTGTTCAGTTTGCCTCTGCCCTTTGGTTCTCACTATTAATATTAACAGGATGCAGTGCTTGTGCCGATACCCATGAAGATACTTTCCCTACAGGTCCTCCATTATGGTAGCTGAGAAAAACTTGAGTCTTCAGCGGTACAGTATTTACTTTTGCAGCTGTGCTGTCCCCTTCCCCCCTACCCCCATCTCCTGCTGGTCACAGGCTGGGGTCTGAACAAAGAACTTGTTTGTTTAAGGAGCTGCTGAAGCCTGGCAAACTCTCAAGGTAGTTGTAAAGCCGGGGGTTTTGTTAATTCTTTGCAGTTTTATTCTTTTGTTTCTCTCTTCCACTTTTAAAAAATGTTATGTAAGCAGTTACCACAAAGAGAATACATTGTATTCATACAATGTCAAATCAATGTGAAATCACTTGAGTTGGTGACACTATGACACTAGCTAACAGCCTAAAATGGTACCAAATAAAATTTTTGAAAAACCTTAGTGGTGCAACAACTCCTAGATACTGCTACTGAGAAAAGAGTTCCTGTGACCTTTTGCCTGCCTGGAAAAGTTGACAAATTAAACAGATAAAGTGCAATAATAAGGCAAATAGGCTTCGTTCTTGTGAGAATGAAATGAACTGCCCAGCTTTGGCAGCCTGGGCACGACTGTTTTTCCTCAGGACCTGGAAGGTGACATATCTGGCTCTTTAAGGGGGGACATTAATGTTTCTGTGGATGTGCTGGGAGCTCACTCTTTAAAAGGCAGCTGTATGAAGTGTTACTGACATGTAAGACTTCTCCACTCCCCTTTAAATGCTCAGAGCAGTACTTTACAGCAGAGACACCCTTTCTGAATTCTACAGAGAAGATCCTCAAGATTATGCCTCTTATGGAAGAATCACAGAAAAATAAAGTCCTAAACCAAGGGTACTTGAACATTCTGGACCTTAGAGCTATCATTAACTTTACAACTGCTTTTGCACTCATTTCTTCAGCATTTCAGTTAGAAACACTGTGCATTTTGTTCATCCTTGTAGCTCAGCAGGGTAGCTGGGAACATAATTTTGGGATGCCTTTTGGCAGATCTCCACCTACTCCTTCACACTTAATGAGATACTTGCATAGAAACCGCAACTAGCCAGCTGTCTTCCAATTCATCATTGTAGAACTACACTGTATTGTTTCAGTCTCTTGAGAGTACTCACTTGGATCAGCATTATCACCTGAAAACTTGTATTTCCATATATTGGCAATTTGCTTTGCAGGCTGGTTTTGAGTGATAACTGTCTTTTTTGATCTTTATGCAAACACTGAAAACAAGTAAGAATCAACAGATGTCAGTCTCATTGCTTATGGCATTGCTGGGGAGAAAGTATACCCATAATAAAGAAACTAGAGTGACTGATGATCTTGTAATTCAGCTAGCTGGATTAAAAATTATCTGGATACACCGACTCCTGCTGTAACATACCTCCAAACTGCAACTCTGAAATCCCATTACTGATTTAGCAGTTCATTAGTTTTGACCTTGGACAAGATCATATTCTTGCCAGATCACAATTTTCCAGTCTTTTCCACAGAGCCTGTGAACTACTGGAGTGTTTCCTCATAGTTTTGCATAGCAACTTATTTAACAGTGCTCTGGTTTTGACTGAAGTGCTTATAACACAAACCCTTACTAAAATAATCATAATAACAAGGTAGTTTCTTATTCTAAGAGACCCATCAGACTCAGAAAGAAGGTGAGGGATGAGGAGGGTTACAGGTGAACTTAATTAGCAATAAACAGCATAAACCATAGCTCTTCCTGTTCTTTTGATCTGAACAGGATAAGAGCTGAGAGTGATGGAGTTGTGGTCAGTCACCACAGTAGAAGGATGCTTCCCAGAGCTCTAGCCACAGCCTGGCATGCATACAAAAAGAGGAGTTCAGAAAAGCCTGCTTTTGCAGGACTGCAGCTAGGCATTTTAGTCCCTGAAAAGGAAGGAACCCTCCCCCATTTGATACAGTCTTCATCACACACTCTTTCAAATTCCCTTTAAATGTAGAATGACTTAACATTGATAACCTGCATAGAATGCATTCCAGTCTCAAACAACCTACAAAAAGGTAAAGCAGACACCTGGACACTGCATCCAGCTGGTCTGCGCTGGTAGACAATGCCATTTGAATCTTGCACAATACCATTACCAATACAAAAGTACCTTCAACTATAAATCGGACATGGATTTATAGCTGTCCCAGTACTGTGATGGCACTGTTACCAGAAAAGTTTAGCACCGTTTGGCATGGTGCACAGAACTCTATTACCCTATCACAAGTCGCAGCCAGACCCTGATTTTTATTCTCCACTATGCTCTTCTGCAGGGAGGGCAAGACAAGGATTCCCTGGCAACATAATGTCTGCATGCAGGGAAAAGGGATGGAGAACTTGGCTGTGTACATGCTTATATGGAGAGACATATTTGCTGGCCATCTCTGGCACATGGTGAAATGGGAAATGTTCTCATTTCTCTTTAAGGCTGAGCTTGCGAATAGAAAATGCGGACGCTGCTCAGAGGCCTGCCCCTTTGGAGGAAAGCTTGATACTGGAGATCTTTTGTGTTGTTTTTAATGATTCATCTCATGGATTTACCACCTACTGATAAAAACATGGGTATCACTTTAGCTGTCACATATGATCAACAGAGGGAAAAGAGTCTTTATGTCTTATGCATACAGGCTTATATACACAGGGAAGTAACCTGGAATATTCAGATAATCTGAGAAACTGTAATTTAATGCCACATAATCAAAACTTTAATAAGAACAAGCATTTTGTCATAACAAGACAGAATGTGGATTTCAGGTGCTGCATATCTGCAGCTGGTAAACCTCTGCCAGAGCTGAAAAGATAGAAATAGGTGGTGAATCCTTCTAAAACCTCCAGGTCTTATAGAGTAAGCAATGTGGTACAGTTCTGAAAGCAGACATGGGAAGGAGAGAATTACAAAGTGAGGCAGGAGCGTGGGGATGGAAAGTCGACTAGACAAAGTAGCAAATACTGCCAACACAGGCCAGGGAATGGAAGAGGGGCATTATTAGGAAATGTGTAAAGGCAATGAGGTAATTGGCATTCTTCTGACTGGGACCAAGAAGTCTGAAGAGCCAGCAGTTAGCACACTTGTTAGCTTAGTGCATGTTTTTATGACAGATTGACCTTCCTTTAGCCTCTCAGAAAATCCATGTAAAATGCAGTCTTTCCCACTTTGGTTCTGGAAGGATATGCTAGGATGTTGCTCCTGCATTCCTCTCTTCTAGTTTTGCCGCACACACCAAGCCAAGAAGAACTTGAATGGATTTCTGGGCATATGGCTATGATAACATGGACCAGACAAGCACTGAGAGCCCTCCAACAGAAATACCCGAGTGTTATCTCTGCCTTATAGTTTGTGTATATAGTCTCCCCCAACTTTTAACAGTAATACTCTTCCACAGGTAAGTCAACATGACCCACCAATTCCCAGCGCTGTCTCCAGAGCAGAAGAAAGCTCTTTCAGACATCGCTCAGCGGATTGTGGCTTCAGGAAAGGGGATCTTAGCTGCAGATGAATCCGTGGGTGAGTTCTGGATATCGATCAATTAGCAGTACCCAAGACTTTTTCCTCTTAATTTTGCTTCATCTTTGAAATTAGTGGAGTAAATTAAAAACAATTGAAAAATGTTGTCTGAGCAGGAACAACTCAGCCAGGCAGGACTGTGACCAATAGTAATGAAAGCTGACAAACTATGGGTTGAGAAGGGGGAGATCGAAACTCAAGGCCCAGTTCATTACTACATACTGGGACCAGGAGGCTAGCCAAGGCTAACACCTCTTTGTCTGACCTTTGTCCACCTTGCTAGGTACCATGGGGAACAGGCTGCAGAGGATCAATGTGGAAAACACAGAGGAGAATCGCCGGGCTTTTCGAGAGATTCTCTTCTCTTCAGATGCTTCCATCAACCAGAGCATTGGGGGAGTGATCCTCTTCCATGAGACTCTCTATCAGAAAGACAGCAGTGGAAAGCCATTTCCAGCTCTTATCAAAGAAAAAGGCATTGTGGTGGGGATAAAGGTACCTATAAATGTGTGGCTGGCAGCATAATCCAAACTCCGCTTCCAGTGAAAATTATATACAGGGCTGCACTCTCTCCTGTTAAAAACTTTTCTTTCTTTGTTGTGATTGGTTTTAAAATCCCTAGACGATCTCTACCACCATTATCTGCGTTGCTTTTTTACAACAAACCAGGGGCACATTTGCACTTGAGGCAGGAACTTTTCATCTACCAACTCCCATCTACTCACCATTCACTGCAATTAAATTCCTCCATGCAGCAACCTAAATCCAGTCCTTTCTGCATGTGATGGATCTCTTGAGCCATTCCTTGCAGCCATCTATACATTGCCCCTTCCTCTTACCCAACCACTCCTTTTCTTCCCCTTTGCTCCAACATTTCCCTCCTTTTCATCCTTAGTATGTTCAGCCCCATGCTTTACTCACAGTCAGCCAGCAAAGACAGACTAACCATGGGTAAGAAGATAAGGATGAGACCAATTTCCATCTCTCTGTAACCCTTCATTTTTTTGTGGTCTCCACAGCTGGATAAAGGTACAGCACCCCTAGCAGGAACAAATGGAGAAACCACCATCCAAGGTAAGGAGAGCTCTAAGGAGCCTAAGCTATGACTGCCGCAGTTAAAGCCATGGGGTGACTCACCTGAATCACAGCCTTGTCTGGTGGCATGGTACTTTTCAGAGTTGTGTGTCCTGAAGAACTGCTCTCAGTGAAGCACTGTTCTTTCACCTGCAGGGCTGGATGGACTGGCTGAGCGCTGTGCCCAGTACAAAAAAGATGGTGCTGACTTTGGCAAGTGGCGTGCAGTGCTGAAGATCAGCAGCACAACACCCTCTCAACTTGCCATCCAAGAGAATGCCAACACATTGGCACGCTACGCCAGCATCTGCCAGCAGGTATCTACCCTCCAGTAACCCTTCCTGACATGCTGCTGCCCCTTCTCACTGTTCGCTGTGATAACATCCTAGGTAACTTGAAAGGCGGATCTCTGCCAAGGTTTTGGGAAAGGTGAGGAAGAAGGGCAGCACAGCATGAAGAAATACCACCAAAGTAGGGGCAGATAAGAACAGTTGTTCTTCCATAGCCCTAAACACTTCCTGTTTTTTCTTTTCTTAGCATGGCTTGGTGCCCATTGTGGAGCCAGAAATCTTGCCTGATGGAGACCATGATCTCCAGCGCTGTCAGTATGTCACAGAAAAGGTAAGAGATTCCTGCCCTTCTCTTCTCCTTCACAAATCAGTAACCAATTTTACGCCGTTTGTGCTCACAGATCTTAAAAGAGTTTTGACCAAAAAGGTACTTCATAACTGCATCACAAAAATGAGTTGCTCACAGTCAAATAATGAGTTAATAGCAAATGCAAGAGTAGAATCCGTGCTTTTGGATTTCCATTCAAACAAGCATTCTCAATCTGAGAAAGATGTATTGGGAGCAAAACACTTCATTCTCTTTCAGTACCTCAGTTTGCCGGGAAAAATCCAATAAATATGAAGAATGGTATCCTGGTCATCTCAAAAGAAATGGTGTCTTCAGAACTGCAACCCCTGTGATAAAATTCATGGGAAAGCAAAATTCATTTGATCTTCTCACACTCACAAGGAATTAGCTGCCTTTCCACAGCAGGTTGAGGTGAAGATTTGAGCAGAGGTCTGTATTCAGTCCTCCTGTTTTCAGGTTCTGGCTGCTGTCTACAAGGCCTTGAATGATCATCATGTGTACCTGGAAGGGACACTGCTGAAACCCAACATGGTGACGCCTGGACATTCCTGCCCCAAGAAGTACACCCCTCAGGATGTAGCCATAGCAACTGTCACTACTCTTCTCCGGACCGTTCCTGCTGCCGTTCCTGGTGATTCTTGATTCATTTCTATGTATCCATTCACACTGTCACACTTGCTGGACTTGCTCCTGCGTATGATGTGCTTGCTCATCAAGTCAGGGATTGCAGTGGCTGGAGCACTCCATTTCTAAGACTTCAAACCTCTTTTTTTGCAGGAATCTGCTTCTTGTCTGGAGGCCAGAGTGAAGAAGAGGCTTCTGTCAACTTGAATGCCATGAATCAGTCTCCTCTGCCTAAGCCTTGGAAACTGACCTTTTCATATGGGAGAGCCCTGCAAGCCTCTGCCCTGGCAGCATGGGTGGGCAAAAGCGAGAACAAGAAGGCTGCACAAGAGGCCTTCCGCAAGCGGGCGCAGGTATAAGGCCTTCCCCCAGCACAGAGAGGAGCTCCACACTATGAAGGGAGACATGTTGTCACCTTCCTAAGGCTCCTCTTGTTCCTGCCCCTCCTGGTACTTCATGTTCAGCGGGGTTGTCATTCTGTTATTTTTGCCTTGGTTGATTACTCCTGCTGTCTTTCTACATCTGTTTTTCTCACTCCAAGCTAACTGGTTTCCCCTCCTTTTTCTTTCTTTTTCAGATTAACGGTTTGGCTTGCAGAGGACAGTATGTTGTGTCTGGGAAGACTGACACAGCTGCCACGCAGTCACTTTTCACGGCCAGCTACACCTACTGAAAGTGCAGGAACTTTCCTTTGTCCTGTCCCTCTTCACAAGGTGGAAGATACTCAGAAATGAAAGAAAACCAAAGAAATCTAATTTCCCTTACACTAAACAAAACTGGAGATAAACTGGATTAGTTTCCTCTCCACCCTTTGCTCCTACCATTTATTAAGGGGATATTCATGTTTCTTCTTCTTCACATTTCAAGGAAGGGGAATTCCTTCCATACAACAGCTGCCAATGAATCATGAACATAGTCTCCCTCTGGTTTAAACTCGGTCCCCAAAATAGTAGGCAGATTAAGTAGTTCCCTAGCAATTCAAATTCAAATGCATACCCTTACCCATTACCACATTTTGTAGTCAAAATCGTGAACTAGAGAATCTGACTGTGTCTTCAATCATGGGAATAAAACAGTAATTGAAAACTAATCTCTTATCTCACAATTCTTTTTTATAGATAAACTTTACAGTCCCTTTCACACGAGTGGTTTTCAGTAGCCTATGCAAAGATTAAGTCACAAAGCTTTACTGCTGGTGAACTTGGAAAACCCTGAGGAGATCAAAGGGAAATAATCCAATAGTGATACAGCTGGAGAGGTTAATCCTGTTGACTGAAGTCTGGCAGACACTGAGAAAACCTGAGAGATGTATATGGCCAGCAGTGCACAGGACTTGGGCCACAGATAAGTCACACTACCTTCAGAAGCTTCTCGTGTCTCTGGAGAATCATGTTTGGTGTGACGAGTCTGCTATGGGCCGAGTTAGGGTTGCACAGGCTCAGTTAGTTCTGTGCAAAGACTACTTTTCCAAAGCACTTTTACAGTGGCATTCCCTACAATAATTAACATAAAACATGCAGGGAGGCATCTTGGCCTACCATGTTGACATAGCTTGAATAATTAAGCTGATGCTGAAGGTCTAAAGTTTGATCTTTGGTGTTGCGACGGAGGGAAGACACAGTCACTCAATATGAGTGATCAGCAGACTTCGTTTATTGTCCCTTACAGTCACCTTTTATGCCTTGCTATAATTAGCTCATACATATTACAAAAGTTAAGCTCCTTATTGGTTAGTTGCCTAAATACCAAGCCTGCCCCTAGTTTCTCTTCTGTAGTTATCTGTTCCCACCTGCAACCTTCTTCCCCCACCGAAATCTTCCTGTTATTGTGTAACAAGAACAGCCAAAGACAGTTATTTTTGCTTTACTTCAGATAAGCTGAGAGCAATGTGCATTTTTGTCCAGCCAGCTGGACTATGTCTATGTGACCCTTTTCAGCTAGTCAGTTATACACACTTTGGTACGTTGCTGTGTACCTGTCAGACATGTAAGCTTTGTTAGCTAAAGCACAATTAACAAGTTATGAAAAAAAGGCAGAAATAGCAGAAATACCAGACCTAAGGTTATACAAAAGTACTTGCATGGCAACACGTTACAGTAATCAACTAGTGACACCTTGGAGCAGCCCACCAACCAGCAAACACAAAGGAACCCAGAAGATAACCTCCTGTCCCTCTTCAGGGCCACCCTGTGCTGCAGGCTTCTCTTCCCAGCCACAGGCATCCCCCATTCCTGCCAGCAAAAAGGGAAACAGGCAAAATCACTGCCCTGTAAGCACCTCATGTTCTTTGTGTTAGCGACCACTCTTTCACAGCAGCAATAAATACCCAAACTCCACACAGATCCAACAACTGCATAATTAATGCATGTATATAGTCCGTCCTGACCATGAATGAAAAGCTACTTGCCAGAAAACACTACAGAGGGCTATAGCGGTGTTAGAAACAACATCCATTTTCTGGTTCAGTCATGGTCCTGTAAATCTCCATGAACCTGAGTTCAAGTAAACCTCTGTTCCTGATGAGAAGCATCATACTGATCTGATCTATGTGAACCGCTTCTCTTAAAACTGGGAGTGGAAAAAATGATCCCCCAAACCAGCAAACGAAACCGCTCTCCCACTTTATAAAACTAAAGCTGTGGCTTTGCTAAATAATTCCTGCTCCTTTGCTGGACATCTGCCACAGACGCTGTGCCTGGTGTAGCTGGCGGCTGTGCTCTGGCTCCTGGTATTTCTCTTTGCAGAGGTGTTTGCGACCGGAGCAAGCGGAAGTCTGCTGAGTGCATTGCCATGAATCAAAACCAGGCTGTGTACAGATGAAGCGTTATTTCTTGCCTTTAAAAATGAACATCCTTCCAAAAACCAGGAAAGGCGATATCCCCACGTAACTGCGTGCCTGGGGCAGAAGTGCGGCCTACAGAACAAACTGCGGGAGCACGGCTGGCTGACCGCACCGCCAGCCGCCACACCCTGAACGCAGGATCAATCCCTCCAGGGGCAGCTGCCAACACTCTCCCGACTGGCAGAACCACGCGGCGATCGCTGCAATCGCGGCGGGCGACAACGTGTGTCCCTGCGCCGGCCCCACACGCCGTTACACACGCCCCTTCCCGCCCCCACGCGCCCGCGCGGCGCCTCCGTCCGCGGTCGGCCCTGGACTGCCGCCGCCGCCTCGGAGCGGGAGCGGGAGCGGGGGCGGGGGAGGGGCCGGCGCCTCTCCGCCGCGGGGCGGGGCCTCAGCTCCCGTGAGGCAGCGCGGGCCGGGCCGAAGCCCCGCCCTCTCCGCCGGCTGCCGGGACGAGGCTGCGCGTGCCCTCGCCATGGCGGGCGTAGCCGTGCTGCGGGTGGCGGGCCGGCGGCTGGGCCTCGGCGCCCCGGCGCGCAGGGCGTTTTGGGGCGGCGTGAGGTAACGGCGTGGGAAGCGGGGGGCACGGCACGGCTGCCGCCTTGTGTTCTGGGGGGTGTGGGTTCCGGAGGCGGGCAGGCACTGGCGGCATTCGGCCCTCCTGCCCGCTGCCTGCCCGTACCGGGCCTGCGACCCGCCGCGGGGTGGGCGGGTGGCCCCCGCAGGGGCCGGTGCATTCAGGAGGGTGGTTGAGCTTTCAGCCCTGCTGTTCTCGCGGCTCGGTTTTCGTGCAGCTGAGCGCGTTAGGTCGGAGGCCTCGGGACGTCACCGGGGGCCTCATCGCGTCCCCGCCGAGGGCGCTGCGGGCGGCCCGCCGTGGGGTGCGGTGTTAGGGTTTCTAGTACCCATACAAGCTTTGGTAAGGGAACTTGGTAGGTGTGGAAAAAGGTTTCAGGGCAGGACTACGATGTGAATGAAGAGAAGTAGTTTCTGTGTAGCATTTTAGGTGAAACCATGCACGTGGTGTTGTGTAGATTATGGCATGGGACCAAGGCAGATAATTGGAGTAGACTTAATTTCTGCTTAAAACTAACGATCGTAATTTTTTTGTGTTTGTGGGCACTAATTTTCTCTGTAGTAGTGGTTAATTTTTGTTACCCTTTTTATCTCAACCGATTAGAAAATGGAGCAGTAACTGGGAAAACGATTAAAATTTTGTTTACACTTAGATGAGTAACATAAGCAGGGCAGGTGATTGCTGTGTAGAGACAGCAGCATTTAGGGGAAAACCCAAATGTCTAGCCTGTGCGCTTTTTTTCTTGCATGCATAACAAACCTGCTGTGCCCACAGGATGTGTAAACTGTCTGTAAGCTAGGCTGAATCCAGTATTAAAAAACTATGAATAGAAATGTGCTTTGGTTTAGTGTTAAGTAGCCCAGAGACTGAAAATACTTCTGTCTGATGTCAATAGGAAGCAGGAACAAGAAGTGGAAGCAGACAAAATAATTCATCAAGAGAAAAGTGAACCCAGCCTGATCTGTCCCCCACCACGCAGCAGAAATTATATTCCTCCAGGGGATATAGAGAGTTGCCTGGAGTCTTATGTCAAGGAGATTTTTGGACCCTCACTTCCTGATAATTGGCAGCAGACACCTCTCAAAGAAAACAGGTTAAAGTATCACCTTCTGGCTCAGCTGGCAGCAGAACTCGGTCATGCTGTCCCCAATTCACAGCTCCACCTCATGCGCAGTGCTGAAGATGTCTTGAATTTTTATAGCACTCCTGTGAAGGATGTGTCCAAGTTTGATGAACTGTGCGCTGCAGAGCTGCCCCCAAACCTGAAGATTATCTGGCAGCAGTGAGTTGCACCATACAGCATCAATTTGCGTTGTTTGTATTCCCAACGCAAGACTGCAGAGCAGAAGCAGAGCCCTTTCGTTGTAGTAGCAGCTGAATATATGAATATCCCTAATAAAAATGCGTGTATTTGTCCTCGAGTTTCATTGTTTCTGTTCTATATGGAAAAAAGAGCAGGTTATCCTTGTGAAACAGTGATGCAGTGTAGTGCATGCTTTCTGGCCTTTGCTTTGCTTCCCAACAGTGAGTCCAGTGGGGACAACTGGGGGGACCAGCTCCACATTTTCTTACCTGCACCTCATAAAACCTCAGCTTTGATTTTGAACTGTGTAATGGGCTTTTGCATGTGCAGTTTGGCTATGTCAGGAGCCCTGTTCAACTCAGCCACCAAGACTAGCAGGGACAGCAGACTCTTGGGGAAGGAGAGGCGAAGTAAGCCCTAATTTCTGAATTTTTTTTTCTTTTTTCCTTGAGATTAAAAAGAAGATCCTGTCAGCAATAAGGTTTTTAAAAGCCATCAGAGGTGCAATCATAAAGTAACCACTTATTCTACTCAAAAGTGTTACATAAAGATAATGCCAAGGGGTATTCTGAAATCTCTTAACTCACTAATGGTGACCTCTCCAACAGCCCTATAAAACCAGCTGATATTGAGGCAGATTGTAGAATTCTTCCATATCTGTCAAAGGACGCCATTTTAATAAGTTCTGTTGCTACTTCTAAAAGCTTTTACTTCATTTCTCTTATACATCAGCTGTATGTTAGTTTTTCTGTACCTGTGGAAGAACCTGTAATAGCTGTAAGTTTTTCTTCCCCTGGTAAGTGACAATGTGGTTTGCTTTTAATTTGAAGAGGCAAGCAGTGAGGTCAGAAGGGCCAGAAAAATGCAACAGTCTGAGAAATGGGTGGCACTCTGTGAATGTTTTCTACAAAACAGGTTGTTTACTGTGAGGTTAGATTCTGTATGTATTGTATTTCTGGGAATGACCCAAAAATATCCAGGTTGTACCACTTGCTCTCCTACCTATTGCTCCCCTGTTTTTTTAGCATACAAATACTTGAAGCATACATAAGAATGGCTGCTTTTGTGTGTTACAGTGCTCAGTTCCTTATTCAACAAACTTTTCAAGTGCTTTCTTACAGCTCTGAAGAAATTTAGGAAACCTGTTCTTTTATCCTTTTGATTCCTGGGGAATTGCAGGATGTGTGTAAATGTGCTACTACATGTTCCATTGCAGAGTGAATCTGAGGGAACGGGATGTTTTACTGGTCACTGCAAAGCTGGCTGTTCACAAATCCCTTCTACTAGTCACTGTGCAAGGCTGGCTGTTCACAAGTCCCTTCCCTGTAGCTTATGGAAAAGCACTGTGATAAAACAGCTAAATATGTCTAGTCTGCTTCAGAGGCTGTTTGGGAGCAATGAACTGGAAATATTTTTTTCATGAAATTACATCTTTCCATGAAAGGAAAGATACTTATGCCTTCTTGTTTCCTCTTAATCAATACTCACTATATAGAAAACCACTTTCAGTGGTAGCTGCATTTTCTGCTTATCCCCCCTCTTCTGTGTCTCTCCCAATATGTAACGTCAATAGCTCATGTGAAGACTGAAAAATAGGAAATAGGCAAGAAAAGAACATGACAACAGCCTCCTCTTGTGTTTTGTTGTGTCAGAGTCAAATGGCCACTTCCCTAATCTCAGATACATTACTCCCCCTGAGGTGCAAACCTCATGCTTCCAGCGGCACACCTGTGCAAGAAGCTGAAGTAAAGGGAAGTAGATCAGACATGGGCACTTGAGATGCAAAACTTTTGTTTGTAACAAGCTGAAAAAGCAGAAGTCTGAAATGAGAACAAAACCTTGTATAGAACACCTGGGCCATGGAAGGGCTAAGATTTCTAGGTGCTCCTTTTTATCCTTGGGCTTTCAAAAGTACCTAAGTTCTATTGAATTAGAGTATAAATAAATAAATGCCCCACCCATGCTTTTGCAGGAGGGCTATCTTCATTTGTTTTTGACAGAACCAGTAGAGAAGATCAAAAGAAAGTGCAAAGAAACCAGGTTAGGAGGGTATTTCTTAACAGAGAGACTGGATACCAGGCTGGGTGGATGGCTGTCTCCATGAATAAGAGAAAGCTGCAGCTGAGGGAGGCTGTCCTATGCCACCAGGTCCCCCAGCCTGTGGGGGTGTCGGCAAAGTCTGCCCATTCAGGTCTGAGGGAGGATGAATGTTTTATTTATAGTGCTGACCTCTGGCTTCAATGAGATGTGCCAGCTTTCCCTCCACATGGTTAGTTGATTAAGATGGGGCAGGTGGTTTTCCAGATCCCAAGAGTCATGTTCCAGAGCCTTCACACAGCCAAGGGGCACAATTTATACACCTGGAGGGACCAGAACAACAGCTCTGAGGGGGTACCCACTTCCTTGTCAGATGGGAGATAGCAGAGGGGTGGAACCAGGCCACAGCCATCCACCTGGGTGACCCCCTCAAGCAGGGGCGTCAGACACTGCTGCCAGTCAAATTATGTACAACAGGTTCATACCTGAAGTGTGTGAAACTGTGCACAGCCCAAGGGCCATACATCCATCTTAAGGCAGGATCCAATTGCAGCATGTTTATTTTACGCAGTTCATCATAGTGCTAGACTACAGAAGCCATGCTTAGCTGCCTAAGCTCACCATACACAGCATATAGAAAACGATGTGGCTCAGAACAGAAACGAAAAAAAAAAATAATAAAAATATCCAAAGGCTACCTAAAGACTGATTTTTCACAGGGTCACAGATTCTAGGAGGTGGACACACATTGATCCAGAAGGGAAAGATACCTGGGAAAAGTAAATATGCTGTTAGGTTTAGACTTCATGTGCAGTGGATTATCTGTCACCTGGACAAGGCTGAGGGTACTATAAATCTAAAAGGGTAGCAAACACACAGAGCTAGCCAAGAGGAAATGCAGTGAATGTTGTATAATAGGGCTAGCTTCATTATCTAGTCGTCATCCAGAACTTGGGTAATTGCAAACAAGCATGCACACCCCTGTGGATCTGCATCTACCTGCAGACCTCTCCTGGGTGTAGGCACAGCCTACCATATCAGCCTATCATATCATATCATATGGTACATACCATATCAGAGAAGAGAGCAGGGCTCACTTGCTTATTTGAAAGTGGAGAGAGGTGCCTCACACCATTTTGCACTATAACTAGAAGGACAAAGCAGTCTTTCAGCAAGTGGAAAATCAAGATTCAAATCCCTCTTCAACCTGGAGGATGGGGAAGAAATTCAAAACCACATCTTCCACCTTCAGAAAGACTGCTCCCATGCCATCATGCTAGAGGATAAGCAGAGGGGGACAACATCACTACCAATTCTGTGGAAGCTACTGATCAAGAATGCAAGATTCATGCTGTGGTAAGAGCACACCTGGGAAGAACACAACCCCAGGGACGACAGCGGCAAAAACCAGGCTATAGAATATAAAGTTTTTATCTTGGAATTCAACCCTCTGCTAACCCTTTGCAGTATGAGTGGACTTAAGTGCTGCTGACTGGGTGTATTGACTGGAGTATTCATTGCTGAAAAGCTTTCCTAAAATGTCATTATTCTCCTAACACAACAGAACAGGGACCAGTTCCACAGCCAAATTTATTCAGCAGAAATTTTCCCAGTGGAATTTGCATCAAAGTTGTAGTGAGGGACTCAGAACACTATTGATGGTTCCTCATGGTCACAGAAAGCCTGCATGACCCATGTCTGGTCCTTGTATTCCTAAGGCTGAAGCAGACATCAGTAGAGACAAAAGAAAATACCAACCTACAAGAAACACTGCAAGACCAAACACAGACACCCCGAATTTTCTTTGGGTCACAGGCAAATGACAGACACCAGGCTACACATTTTGGTTTTTTGATTATTTTTTTTGCATCTGTTTTGGAAAAAATATACAAAAAAAGCCAAGAAGAACCAACATGGAAATGTGAGGTAAACATTCCAGTAAAAGTACAGACAGAGGCTCCATTCTTTAAAGGAGACACACAGCAGTTATCACCATGCTAGAAGAATGAGATGCAGGAAAATCCTAGAAACAGTGAAAAATCATGTAATGAAGCCTTTGCCCTAGTTCTAGCCATTGTAAATGGGTTCTTTTTCGTTTTTCCCTCCCATCCCCACCCCCGCTTAATTGTCTTTTTATTCCTTAAACAAAGTTGTTAAATTGTAAAATAGCAGTTTTGATACAAATTCTGTACGGCAGAATTTAAAAAAAATGCAGACTGCTACTACAGACTGTGTCAGGTTTTTTTGTTTGGTTGTTTTGTTGTTTTTTTTTTGTTTTGTTTTTTTTTTGTTGTTTTTTCTTTTTTGACTTGCCAAAACCCCTTAGTGACAACTACACTGTCAGGGCAGAACTGGCTTCTTGGTTATGCCAATCTGAATGCCAAGTAATGCCACTCCACTCAAGAAGTGGTGTCACTTTTCCTTTGCACTAGTGTTACTAGTTACCCCACAAATCTATGATGAAGTCATGAAACACTTAAAGCGCAGCCTCAGCTCCACAGTGGTGGCTATATATCCCCATAGTCAATTCCTGAAGCCAGGTTTCACTGGGAGCTTTAGCTGGGCCTTGGGGAGGAATGGAGATCTAGGGAGATGATATAGTCAGCTCACATGCTATCAGCTACTACTATAAATTTTCATGTCCAGTCTGTCTATGTTGCAGACTGAGCATGTTGTTTTAGTTATTCTTCAATAACTGGCACAACCACCCACACCAGAACAATCGGCTTTGATTCAGTAAGATGCTTAAGGACATCCTTCATGTCTGCCAAGTAGTCTGGAAACTGGATGGCTAACTGAAGTCTATAATGCTAAGGAATGCTTAAGTAGCTTACTGAATCAAGGACAGATGTTTATTACTTGTTGATAGTATCATTCAGGTTAGATCCTGATCACCATTATTTTCATCTGAATTAAATATATGCAATTACTTCGTATCTGTGCTGAGCTTACTCAGATCAGAATCGGACCCAGTGGTAGAAGCACTTCTTATGGTAAGAAAAGGTAAAAGTGAATTTTTTTCAAGATATATAAAATCAAAAATGAAAAAAAAATGTGTACAAATATCACATAACAACATCAACAATTCCATAGATGTAATTCCTCAGTGCACACTTTAAACAAGAAAAGGTTTTTTTGTTCTTTTTCCATTTTGCTTTTAAATTCTGGCATAATAATATTAAAGCTGACAAAAAATCAGGGCAAGCTACATCACTTTCTCATACAAAAAAAGTACAAAACATTAGCCTCTAACTAGACATAACATAATACTGGTCATCACAGTTAGACATTTAGTAACTGTGTGTCTTGGAGTATTGTACTGGAAGGTAATAAAAAATAGCTTCAGTTGGCATCTTCCATCTCAGGTTACTTCAGTCATAGAGGCAGAGTGATTCTGCAAAGAGGAGAAGGCAAACACATGAACATTTGTATACATTTTGGCATTTTTACATACCCTAGTCTGTAAAATGAAAAAAAACCACCCACCCTTCACTAATAAAATCTGTTGCCCAACTAATGTAGGGCTTTAAAACTAAGAGATCACAGTAAATGTGACTGCCATCTGTTCTGAGCTCGTGGTGGGAAGCACTGAACTCAAGCCCTGCTTCTGGGCTGTGAACACTCACTAAACAGGCTTGAAAAACCAGGTGTGACTTTTTCAATGGAGACTTTCAAACTGGACTAGATCCTGCCTGGAGGGACATGTCAGTACAGGCTCAAGCACTTCATACAGTCAGTCACATAAGTAATACAGTGGGTCTGTCCTCAGTCATGGAGAGCTAAAAGACCATGGTTTGGCTTCATGTGATGTGAGCATGTGGATCCTACACAGTTTGATACTAGGTAACATACAAGGCTTAAAACCATACACAGTGGGGTCATTATGCCAAAACACATGCAGCCGCATGTGTATAAAGCCACAATGTTTGGGACTTCAGTGGCAGTACAGAGTAGTCCTTGGATCATGCTTCATCTGTAGCGTTTGTGTGGATGCAAGGCAAAACAAGAGTGGGGAGAGATGCAGAAATCTGCACAGAGAAGGATTATGTACCTCCTACATCCAAAGAAACAGTAATGAGCAGCCACTCCCAAGGACTTGTTTGTAATGGAGTAGGATCACTTTTTTCCCAATCTGCTCCTGCATACTAGATGTATGGTCATTTAGAGACTGACACCCTTAATCAGAGAAAATGATCTTGTTGATTATAGTGGACATCAACAGTTAAGGCTTAGTCCCTACCTGCACTTTGCAGTCCAGAAACTGCAAAGATCTGACTAGACAATTTTTTTTCTCACAGCTTATGAACATTTTCACCTGTTCAGCCCTTTTGTCATACACAATACAATCTGGGTATGTAAGCAGCACTTAGTTTCTGGACTGCAAGTCCACCAAGAGACCAGTTAATGCACACAGTTCTGCAGATTTAGTTGAAAGTCTCCCAGAAAATCTTTGCCTCATCAAAATTGCCTTTTCAATTAAGCAAAGTATTTCCAAGTGTTAGAAACAGTGTATTTTCCATTTTTAATTCCTATTTTCAGTTTAGTTGTCAAAGTGTTTAACAAAAGTCAGTATTGATCTTGCCACACACCGTGTAGACAGGAACGACAGGCTATTTAATAAAAGAAGTACAATTTCAGGAACAAATAAATTACACAAAGGTATTTCAGATAATTGATAAACTACAGTTCCTCTTTGTTCCCAGAAATTCTTGGCAGGTGGCATTTGCTTGCCTGTTTTGAAAGGACTGGGTATGATTCAGTTAGGCCAACACAAGCCATTTGAACTTAGTAGTTTAACAGAAACACCATCAATAATGATGCTCCTGTTAGCCTATCCTCTTGTAAATTTGAAAGAACGCTATTAACTTCCCTTCTGATGACTGAGAGGTAGAAAACAGTATGTGATTTCTTCTTATAGAAGCTACGGAACAGCAATAAGGATAAAAAGCTAATCTCTGTAATATTCTTCTGGACAGCATAGTTTATCCTCAGGATTATGAATGTTAGAGTAAATCCTTAAGATATCCCAAAAGCATTCCAAAGTGTAAATAGAATTATCTTTTCTCTCAGTTTTCTAGTCTTCTAAGCGGAAATTTGTTATCACATACAATATGCAGCAGCATGTGAAATCCTACTGCTTTAGCTGTAGATGTGCACAGGGGCAGAATATCTACAGTATTTTGTAGTTTAAGGGATAAATGCCTTAAAACAAACTCTCCTCTGATGTAAACTCACTCTGTTCAATTGGCTTAATGTTAGGAATAAACCCAGCTCCCTGTGTAGTTATGTATACAACTAGTTTTTACTCTGCCATAACAGAAAATGTGGTTGGTGATAGTCTGGGTGAGAGGATTTACAGTACCTGCGCACTCAGTGTCTCCAGAGGACTTTCCACTCTTGGAAAAGCCATTAATGGCATTCCTCGTGGGTCTTCAGGCTTCGGTTTAGAAGGAGCTCCATGAGTTCCTTTAAAGTTATGGACAACACATATCCCCTGTGTAATGCAGGGAAAAAGAAAGAAAGAAAAAAAAATATAGGTGAGGTCAGCATGTCATGTCTCCAGGAGAAACTCGGGAATTACTATCAGGGGTCTCACAACCGCCAGTTTAACCTGGGTTTTGATTCAAGGCACCACCTATCTCAGCCTCAGGTTACAGTGTGTTTACTGACATAGTTGGGCATGGTGGACTACTTTGCTAAATGGGTTCTTCTGGCCTGTAAGCTGAGGTGATGAATCATTCTCGGCCTTTTCACATTGTATACAAGGAGAGACTCCAATGCCTGCTTTATGATCACAGAACCATGGACTACCTTGATGACGCATTTTATTGGCCAAATACTCCCTTCAGACGATGTCTTTTCCAAAAGTGAAAACAGCTAGCTCACTGGATGGCTGAATCTGCCTCATATTTGGATGACATCGAGCTCATTTAGCACCATTCCTGCACACCTCCAGCAAAACTTCAGTGGTGTTTATCCCACAAGCCCTTCCCTTGCGCATGACCAGGCTTACTGCACTCACATGGTGATGCTAGTATGAGCAAACACACATGGCACTTTTGGGCTTGGGAACACAGTGGAAAAAACATGCAGGAACTGACATCTGCTGTCAGAGTGATTCCTGCAGCCAGCTCCTTGCTGGCTCTTCCTCTCTGCTGCTCTTTACACCTGATCAAGGAGCAGACTGCAGCCTGGGTGAGTCTTGTGCTGGCAGCAGAAATCTCACAGCACCCCTCCCCTCCAAGCTCTGGGGAGACCCCTTCCACCTGCAGGGCCAAAATGTTGCTGGGAGCTGGCTGTCACTGCTAGAAACAGGTACTGGGAGCACACAGATTATCCAGATATACATGGTGATTGTGTCTTATATTGCATGGGCTAGATTTAAACTGCCTTTCCCAGTGAGAATCAGACAAATTTCTTACATTAAAGCAGAGGAGGTTCAGGTTAGAGGTTGCAGACATCTTTTTAAAGGGAACACAGGAATAAATGATATGTGAAGGTCTATTGTTTCTTTTTTTTAATAACAGAATAGAAATAAAATCAGTGACATGACAATCTAGATTTAAGGCATCTTTGAAACCTAATCCCTCCTGATTACTGAGCTAAAGTGGCTGGTGCTATGCAGTGGACAGTTTTGAAGCACATTTTAATTAAATGGAAGCAGGTGCATTTCTTGGTAATAGCAAGAATCACCTTGACTGCTTGCTGTGTGGGTAAAGCCTCAACAAGAGATCTCTCACTGAACAGAACACTTAAACCACTCAGCCAACAAGGGAGCAAGTAACATCCAAAGTCCAGAGAGTTCCTATTCCTAGATTTGGTGGGAATACCTCTGATACATTTTAATACATTTGGTCTTCCTGTGAGATGGTGAACAACTTCAGCTCAACTCCAAATGCTGCAAAGGGAGGCAGTTTTGTCTCCCAATGAGTTTGTCCTGGCTTTGCTTGCACTGTTTTTATGGTCTGAAACAAAATGGGGAACCATGACCACTGCTCAGAGCCCCAGACAACACCTTATGTCCTACATTTTTGCCAGATACCAGGCAGTCATGTCAAACATGCGCCTTTTGACATTAGTTGACATCTTAAAGCATTTTCCAGGACAGGTCAAGTAAGAACACGTACAATAACTAAAATAAACTTGAAATATAAACAATGCACAAATGTCATCATATTAGGCTTATTAGTTAGTATCAACCTGATTTCATATCAGAATTTTCTCTGATGACACTGTTAATTAGATGGGGCTAGAATTACTTCTTAGCAACTGGATCAACCCAGCTGCAATAGGCCACAAGAGAACAGTAATTTTTATATTCATTTTTTTTTTCAGCTGAGGTATTTTCAAAAGGAATTAAAAAGGACTGATGGACTTACCAGAAACAAAGCTACAGCACTGCCCAAGATAAAGCCTGCAATCACGTCTGAACAGTGGTTTCGATACTCAGAAACTCGATTTAGCCCAGTGAGGAATGCAGCACATAGGGTACCCAGACACAGCACAGGTTTGGCTAGCCTGCTACTCTTTGTTTTAATTGTGCTTGTGATGTACATCTGAAAAAAAAGAGCAAGCCAAAAATGAAAAGGGGCTCTGCCAGTAATCTTTTTCCACCCAGCCAAATCCTAAATCAGCAAGGATGTGACAAAACCCATGACTCATTAAAAAACACATTAGGAAAGGGAGGAAGAAGTTTAAGGTAATTCAGAGAACACTTTTAAAAGAACAAAACAGATGCTGTTAAATGATGTTTCAGGATGTCAAATATCCCATCAACAGCATTTACATACTGGACTTTTTCTGAGCTTATTTGTATGTATAGGCTCAGTTTTACTGACTTCTTAACTTGTGCAAATACTCGCTCATATGCTAGCGAACAGGCAGTCTGAATGTACATGACTAAACGTTTGCAAAAGGAGTCAAGAATTTACATTTATACTCCTGCAGAAACTGTAATGTGCACATGATGGAGTACCTAGCATCCATACAAACTACTAGCTGCTCCAGCTTCCTAAGTGGTGGTAAGTTTAAGAAAGAGAGACTACTAAAGGAAACCATTCCAAATATTTTCTCTGCAAGATTAAATGAGACACAGAATATGAGAGAGATTTCTTTCAAAACAAAGTTGATTCTGAAAATGTAATTCCAGAGCATGAAGTTTCACTGTGCTTTTAATATTTTTTAATGAACCCCACATGTTTTTGGCAGTTTGTATTTTATTTTTAATGCATTTTGACAGAAATAGTAAAACCATGTGGGTCACAATTAGCAGTCAGTCATTAATTCCAGAGCCACAAAATGACAAAGATCAAGCAAACCAAGCCTGATGGAAAAACAATTCAATAAAATTCTTTCCAGCAAGGAAGTATGGATATCTACATGATTTCCAAAGCTTTGGTAAGCACAGCAGGCAAGTCAAACACATTTGCCAGAAATCTCCAGATGACACACTGCCTCCCATACATCAGAGTCAGGAAGATACATTTGAAAAATTCACTTGATTCTGATTACCAATCAGCTAGTAAATTAACTTGATTCACACACCATAGATCTGATCCAGTGAAAGTATAAACACCTGTTCTGCTGGGAAATAGAAAGATTACAAACCATGGAAGCATCTCTTCCAGTGTTTATTATCAACAGATGCCATTTTATTTGTAAAGAAAAAAAGTATGTTCTCGTGTTGTAAAAACAGTCAAATCGCCAAAGCTGAAAACATTTTCATTCTTGGCCCTTTTTCAGTTGTCAGAAATGGAAATATGGTTGTTAAGACTTCTGGGCAAAAGACGCTGTAGAAGATCCTTATTGTTTGAATCACATCTGCAATAAACACCACAACTGGGATCTCTGATTGTGCTGTCTGAAGGTCACAAACCTCATCTTGCCCTAGGATGACATCATTTCTGGGGAAGGGCACTGCTGAGCACTTTGCCATGGGCAGTACTGAAATCAGAGTGGGACTCTGCAGGACTGTGGAGAACCAAGAGTTGTTCTCCTTCGTTGCTGCTGTAGCAGCTCAGGACACCGTGCTGGCTCACACTGCCAGTCTCTGGCCAAAACTGCAATGGCTTGGCTGAAGCTGCCTCATGATTTTACTGTGCCTGTGCTAAAGGAAGTCTGCGGAGGCTTGGCTTCATGCTTCCAATTGCAACTATCAGCACAGCTTGCTTCGCACTCCCTGATCTATTTGGCAACCATAGGCAATTATTTTACTGTATTTTAATGCCTGTCCCTTTCTTCATGAGCAAGGTATATAGAGGTCACTATGGTCTGGCACATAATTTTGGGATCAAGAAACATAAAATGCATCCATTCTCCAGGTCACCCTGTTCACTGCTTTTCATATATTCCTTTATTCTGCTGTATTGTGTGTAGTTTTTACTGTTTTTTTTTTTAAACACTTTTTACTTTCCCCCTGTCCATATTTCTTTTCCCTTCCCCCTGACTGAGCCATCAAATGTCCCCACAGCTGGCTGGTGTTAAGAGTGTTAGCTCTAAACCCGTTACAATACACAACTCTAGAAGGCATGCAGCAACTGCCTCTTGGAAGGGCAAGGGACAGGCCAGAGAAACTGACCAGGGGAAGGGAAATTTGACTGCATCCAGACCTGTACCTAGGCAAAATTACGCTTTTACCTGCCAAGGAACTGCAGTACTAGATTTCTAACAGCCGAATTTGCCAGATCTCTGCCTGGTGAAATTAACTCTTCTGCCCTTAGATGTGCTACTGACCACATCATTTAAAGGTGAATTCAATTTATGAACTGGAACATCATGGCGTGTGATAGCACTGTGGATGGGATTAAGTTACTCAAGAGGTTCCTGCTTGCTTTGTTTTTCAAACCAAATAACCTAGCTGCTGCACATGCCTTGAAATGACAGCTAGCAACTGAGCACTAGATGGCATTCCTGCCCCAGTCTTTGTGACTGACTCCACCTGACTATCACCAACACTCAACCTTAAGGAAAAAATATCATTGCCACTGTATGAATAATTACGCTCCATCTTTTCACCCTATGCATTTCGTTTAGCAGAAGACAATTCAAAAAACAGTAGGGAGCTGGATCGCTCTCCTGTTCCCTGCCAAAGTGCTACTGCTGTTTACAGCATCCAAAGGAAAAGCATCACCTCTTAAAAGAAAGAATGCAGTCCTGCTATGACAGCTGCAAACCCTAGCTATAGAGAAGAACTCACACATACTTGTTTTCTTACAGGTAAAACTTTTGTGGTGTCTTTCAGATGCCTACCAGAGCAATGTAAAAACTTCAAAGAGAACTCCTTTCTGGCACCTTCCCCGGTGGAGTTGTGCATGGGCTGTGTTTGGAACATTTTGAGAGGAAGCTGGATCTTTGGCCACCCACATGGGAGAGTCCTCCTTATTACAGATGGGAAGTACCTAATGTATTTGAAGTTTCATGTGCCTTGACAGGAAAACATAAACTTGTAGCAAAGAGAACATTTTTAGCAATGAGGGTAATTACCCATGCAAACAGATTGCTAAGGGAAAACTGTTAAACTCTCATGAGGAGGGTTTAAAACAAGACAAACTGTTTGCCCAGAAGGTATGCTCCAGTTCATCCATAAATCACATGCTCAGCTCAGAAATAACTGGGAGAGCTTCTCCATTCTGGTCAGACTTCCCCATCACTGCAGTTTGATCTTTACTGTCCTGATCCCTAAAGCCAAGATATTGTTTAAGATTCTCGCAGTGTGTTTACCCTTTCACTTATAGCATGTTTTCAAAGCTTTATGTAAAACACAGGAAATTTTAAAATTTTCCACAATGCTATTTATAGAGCAAATTTAATTACAAAAACTCTAAATGTCAAAACCAGTTATTTGATGGGTAGGAGAGGAAGGAAGGAATGAACATAAAAAGATGTGAAGAAACCAGAGTAAGTCATATTAAAAAATAAACTACATATGATTTAACTACATAAATTATCTATTCCGCTCCTTTGCAGCCCTCTTATCAGTACGTTCAAGCAGTGTATTTAGCAATGTGCAATGTGTGATAGTAGCTCTCATCCTGAGCGTAATTTCTCTTATATCTTTTTCAGACAGACAAAAGCATAGACAGTCAAGGAGGCTTTTTTGTTTGCACATTTAAAATATACATACATACACACATTTATATATATCTCTATATATGCAAATATATGCATATAGTTAGAATGTATATTACATCTGTGATGAGAAAGGCAGAGTGAAAGAAGTCTGCCTTGTCCTTTTAGCAGAAAGTGGGGAGATTTGTGACAGTTTATTTTCCTTGGAAAGTTCACAATTTCATAGCAATACTGGAAAATTCTGTGTCCTGCAAGCTTTACAGACAAACTTTCCTTCGCCATAGAGGTTTCTACAGCAGAGCCTTTGATAACAAAGTGTATTGTAGAACGTGATACAGTCTGCTAGATGCTCAGTGCAGCTGCTCAAATTGCCAGGGCCTTAAATTTCACTGATTAGTCTGGTGTGTGTTAATGCAGAAATGGAAGAAATTGTTGGTGGGGTTACAATTAACTGGGTTGCAGAAGGGATTTGCTGTAGTGTTCTCTGCTATTCAGAACTTCCTAAATGCTCGAAGTTTCATGTTCAGGTACCTTGTATCACTCTAATCTAGTCAAGAAGCAACTCACCCAGGCATAAACCACACACCCAGTGTGGTGGGGTAGAGGGTCCTAGCCAGATGGAAGTGACAGAAAGCATTACTTGTGGATGCTGCTAGGCAACAGCTTAGCTCAAGAATCTTAAAACCCCTACTAAATAGACAATGTAAGTGACTAGCTGCATCTTTCAACCATAGACACCCTGTTGTGACTGTAAACTAGTTCTCCTTGCTTTCACTTCAGAGGCAAACAGAAGAGGTCCTCCAGTTGTGCTGGTGAAACACTTCTAATTTTCCATGTTCTAGTTGAGCACTACCATCTGTTAGATACCTTTGTCATTGACTCTGACCCTTCTCAGAAGAGCATGAAGTAAGTGTTGTTTAAAGATGATGTAACTGGGATATCCATACGCAACATATGATTTTATCATCTGTTTTTTGGGTTTTGCCAGATATGTCAATGAATTAAGGGGCATTTCTAGCCTACCATTTTCCCTTGGGAAAGCTACATAGAAACATGTGTTTCTAACTATACAGCCGTGTGTACTATGTACAGTGACTACCATGGCATCCTGTGATACTTCTGAGAGACTACCAAAACTTCATTAGATGCCATTCTAATTTTTGTGTAAGTATGGAAGCCAGGGCTGTCAGCTGTTTTCTCTTTCCCCTACTTTAGGCGTACAAGATTCACCATTGCCTGCAGAGATCACAAAAGCAACGCTTTGGGTTCTCCTCAGCTGCTTTGGTAGGTGAAAAGAAAAAGCCTAGCTGACTATATATAAACCCTGGATTATAGAAAAAACCCAACCAAAGCACAAAGCCAGGCCAATCACACACTGCGGGCATACTATCAATAGCAGACTAATGAACAAACCACCACAGAGACATCTGCAGGGGATATTTGAGGTTCGGTGATCAGAGGAACTTGCCAGATCTCAGCAGACATTTATACAATGACAGACAGTGTCAGTGCTGATTCTATTCTCCTGCCTCCTCACATTCAACCTGTACTATTGTTCTTGTTCCATGGCTCAAATCTTCAGCTTTATGCAAAATACAGCTATTACTAACCAAATACCCTGTTTTATGTTCAGAAGCCCACGTTATCATGCATTTTAGAATCAGCAAGACACTTCTCAAAAAATTGTGCACAGCAGTTACTAAGCAAAGCTAGACCTGAACACTGCATTTGCTGTGTAATGCTCAAGTTATTCCCAACTGACAGGCAGGGAAAAGCTAAGTGACACCACCTTGAGTGCTAGAGGGTGCCTTCAGGCAGAGAACTGGTCTAAAATGGGACTGTAGGCTGAAATGCCTTAAGGGCAGACTTTTATGGCCTTGCAGCTCAGAAATTACTCCATGTCCTGGCTCTACCTGGTATCTTCCTATGTGGAGAGGAGTGCAGGCTTATTGCAGGTACTCTTGAAAGACTAGGGCTCAGTAACACCTAGCTACTGGGGATTTAAGCTCAGGAAAGAAAAGCATTATTCCTCTTCAGTTGTAGAAATCAGCCTGTTTGTAGAAGACTTGCCTTCCCAGGAAACAAAGGAGGTTGAGCAGGGAAAATCCATGAAAGGATGTAAACTAGCTTAGGGCAGAACCAGGACCAAGCCTAACCCTGGAGCTTCCACCTAAGAGTTTATCATGATGAAAACAGCTGCTACAACAATGTTGAGTTTATTGGGATCTGTATTTCACACATGGTTGCTTACTGTTCAGAAGTAATGCACCCAAAATGTTATGGGCCTTCCAAACACTTCCCAAAAAATCCTGATCAAAGCAGTCAGCAATTTAGTATCTCTGTCATTATTCACGCAACATTCACTGCAAACAGATGGATATTTAAACAACACTGGGTGGCCTCTTCATTTTACAGTAAAAATCTGGTGGTTTATTCATCTGCTACCAAGATCAGGGTAAAATATTCAGTAAATACCCTGTAATTAATAAATTTAAGGCTCTTCTCAATTCCTGATGACCTACAGACAGACTCTGCCACTCATTTGAGTCAAAATACTGTGGGAGAAAAGACCTAGTCAAGCTGTTTTAAGATCAACCATGTTAAGTCCACCACAGTTAAACTACAGGTTAAACCACCACAGTTTTCTACTATTTCTTGGATCAGTTTTCAAACATTAAGGAAACTTTAGCCAGAGAACACAAATGAGCAGCTGATCCGTTTCACTAGACTTTTTAAGACAGACAGTTTCTTTTCTGACGCTATAGCAGTGTCACCTTGTCAAAAGGTCAATTGGGGACCATTTCTCTGTGATAACAGCAAATTCTGGCACTTTTATTACAATCTTCTTTGCATAAGGAATTCCGGTCCTAAACAAGGGGAGCAAAATCCAGTCCAGTTCAGCCTCCCATTGAAATGGCACCATTTACATTTTAAACATTCAACAACCCATGGCATGTGAACAAAAGAAATACTAGTGATACAGGAGCCATTTAAGCATCAACTTCACTTTAATGTTCATGATACAGGGGCAGGGAGAAGAGGTTGAATGCACACTCCAAGGCCTCTGAGAAAATCAGCAGCAAAGACAGGAGTAGGACCTCATGCCTTCATGTCATACACTGCCTCAAAAGCAATGAACATTTGATTTAGTTACACTAGGACTGGTAAAACAGAGAGAAGGGGATTTTCCCCTACAGGAAAAGAAGAAATCCCTCCACAGAACAACCCTCTTTTTCTTCAAAAAACCACTGTAAGAAAAATGGCCCCATCTAGATGCGCAATCAGAAACCTCTCATACAAGTTAGCTTTCATCACTGGCACTCACCGTGGCATATAAAGCTGAGTAGATGCTCAAAGCAGCATGTTTGGATGGAAAGGATCTCCTCGCCTTTTCAATCACCTCCACATCTCCAGTGCAAATGTTGCCATTGTTTATGAACTGGTGGTGGGCCCGACAGTCATTTCCAGTGTAGTTGGGTTTACATACGGTCAGAAAGTAGGGAGCCAAGTTCCCAGTCACAACCTGGCCAGCATTTACAAATATGTCAGTGGCAAAAAGTCCGAACGCAAACACTCCTGTGAGGAAAGGTTAGAAATAATGATTATTCAAACAGGTTTACAAAAAAAATCTTGGTACCTGAAAGGAAGAGACATAATGAGAGGTAAGAGACCAGACCCTGCAGTCATTACCCAGAAAAAGCCCCTGCTGACTCCAGCAGAGTCCTGCATCAAAGGCATGACACATGCTTAACTCTGACAGGTGCTTAACTCTATGACTCCAGAAGGAATCACAAGCAGGCTGAATATGATCATCTAGTGCCTAAGTACTTTTGTGATTCAAGCTCTGAACAGAACTATAGGTATCACTGAAAATGATGCACTTAATTTGTGCCTGTAAAGTTTCCACTGTGACAAAGCCTCACAGCCTGCAGTCAAATGTCATGCATGAGCTGTTAAAAACATGTATTTTTACCACATCTGGGCCCAAAACCGGTAATACAACACCTCTGAACCTGAAAAAGCAGTGTAGGGCTGAGACACAATACTGTACTTACCTAATATAACTATCTAGTGTCAAGTATCTTTTGCATTGACTATTAACCATCCTGATGTTGAAACATTAAGATCCTCATCTAGCAATATCTGGTAGGTCCTTTTGGAAACATTCTCATGCTTTATCTTGGAGGACACTTCCACACAGTTGCAGTCAGCTCTTGTCACTGGGAGCACATACCCACAAATGCTACGGCAGGAAGCATTCACTTCAACGCAGGAACATTTCCAGGATTGTGGACCATCAATACTGGAGTAGTCACATCCTCCACTGACTCCCTATGAGCGTTACCAATACCTGCTACAGCTGCTATCAACATATATAAGGATTTTTTACTTGCATGTACTGCCTACATACCAAAGGAACAGAACAGCAGGTTTGCAGACAAGACAAACCCAAGCATTCCAAAAGACAAAATCAGCTCCCCTTTTCCCGTTCCTATCACCAAGCTGGATTAAAGTGTCACAAAAATTTAGAATAAATGAATGTTTACTTTTGGTCGGGGAATGTTGAGGGTCATATTTTTGCTTTCTCCCTCCTGTAGCTCTGTAAGCAAAACTCATTTAAATTATAAATTAGCTGAGTTGACTGTGTGTTTAAATATGACTAAGAGCTGGAGCTCCAGGGAAAACACCTCAGTAGAGTGTGATAAAATCTTAAGAGCTGGCACCACCATGGTTATAATAACTTCACTGCTTATCTTGTACTGAGTTCAAAAAAAGAAGACTGCTGTAGTCTGAGAAACAAAAAATATCAGGGAGTCAGTAACATAATGCAGCAGAAAATGCTTTACATCAAACTAATGAGAATCAAGGATTGTTCTGCAGATATTGTTACCCACCTTGCAGCTAATAGAAAGCAGAAGGGCTAGAGTTGACAGTTAGGTCCTTCTAAACATTCAGGTCCTCTCTACACACAGGACAATTGTACAGACAGTAACATTAAAAAAACCCTGTAACTAAAAATGGATTCATTGTATGAGTGTGAAGTGGGGCTTGCCAGTGCTGCTTGCTCACAAAGATGGTGTGCTGTGACTGATACAGCTGTGCTGTAGCACAAGTTCCTCACTGGGGTACAGATGGGAAGAGCCATCTCCTTGGGTAGCAGCCCAGAGCAGCTGCAGGAGTGCTGAGCAGTTTGTCCTCACCACAGCTCCCCACGGTTAGGAAGGAGTGTTAACACAGTGAAGATGATTTTGGGGACTGAGTTTATTACTATTCTTTATATGAGTTTATTATCATTCATGATTAATGAAGTGATGTGTGATCATGGATTTAAAAAGCCAGTGGCGGTCAAAGAAGAAGGTTTGACCTTCTGGTTCTAGACAGCAGGACTGGCCCCTGTCTTTTTACTGGCATGACAGTCTTCCTCCCATTTATCCTGCTAAGTGTCTGTGCTTGAAAGGGAAATGGAGAGTGCACTGACACTGGTCTTTTATTTCCTTTATCCCTCTGCTAATATTTTAAATCCATGGTTTTCCACAGCCAGCAGGAGCTCCTCACCTACATTAGCCAATGCACAAGCAAGTTCAAATGAAAAAGCCAGCAGGTATCTATTCAGCCTGGTGAAACAGCAAGTTATGCCAGAGATAAATCTTGTTTTATATATGGCTCTTTGGCCAAATTCTTAAGATTTTTTTTGGCACAGCTTGCTTTAAATGTCATCTTTTTGATGCGCTGTGCAAATCACAGGGAATACAGTAAGGATTATTATCCAGTCCTTTACAATACTTAGAGGAAATCTAAGAGGCAGGCAGTCTGGCCCATGGTCTTTATCCTAACAGGTAAATACAAGCCAAAACCTGAGGTGTTTCAGAAAAAGCTCATGGGCTTCACAAAGTTATTTCACTCTCTAGGCAGTGCACAGGTACAAAGGTGGTCCAGTGTTTTTCTCCAAAGGAAGGAAGTTTCAACACCCGCATTTTCTCAATAATTGGTAGCACTAAAAGTGCTGGGCCAGAAGCCAGAATCAACTGCTGAGGGCTGTAGCACTCTGCAGAACAGCAGAGCAAGCCAGGACTGAAACATTTATTATACTCTGACTGTGATGCATATTGATCAGTGTAATTCCCTTCTTGCAGTTCAGCCAAACTGTGCCTTATGAAAATCATAGCTATGTGCAGCATTGAATTTGGCTAGCAGGAATTTAACACTTGCAGAATGATCACACATCATGTAGTTTCTGGAGACTTTGATACAGGATTGGCTGTAATTGGTGTAAAGGTTGTAACACCAGTGAGCCTCGGTAGTGGCAAAGAGTTCCCTGATTGTTTTTGTACCTCAGGAATCCATCTGTTCAACGGATGTCATACAGCTGAAGCCCATGATACAATGCCACAGAGGGAGAATTGGAGAACATATGCCTTTTCCAGACTTTGATGCTCAGGTGTAATGGGAGATGATGTTGTCCTGCTAAGGAGCAAGTGCTTTATCTCACTGTGCTTGCTTTGGCCTAGAAAACCTGGGAGTGAACTTTAGTCCGAAACTTGGCATATGCCAAGAAAAGTTGTAAACGGTGCAAGCCATATGGGAAGAAGACCTATAGCCTCTACAGTTGGCTACTAGTAGAAAGGATGGACAAACATTAATCTCATTTACATAAAGCCACTCTTTCCCTCATCCACACATGTCACATAGTTTTGCTGCACGCAGAGGCCTTAAAGAAGGAGGGAAAGCTATTTCTGGAAAGGCTTCCTGACTTTTTGTCACAGTCCTGGCTCACAGCTGTGTTTGTGTGTGTCAGGAGCAGACAGAAAGTAGGGGCTAGAAGGCAAACCAGTAAGCAGAATGTTACTGGGAGAGAGATTAATTTAGTCTAGAGATAGAGGGTAGGCTATACTTCCTGCTACTCTTTTTAGCTGCCCCAGAGTCCACGAAGCAGCGCCTGAGGATCAGATTTGAACATATATTTATGTCTAGTAAGAAAGACCTTAGACAAACTAAATGTGCAAACCAAAAAAAAAGAACAAACAAGGTAAGTCCTGTTCAAAAATACTGAGGACAGACAACACAAACCTTGAATCTTTCCAGCTCCATCTTACCTGAACTAACACTTGTCTTGTAGAAGAACCTAAATCTTCAACAGCTTCAATTTTGAATGCTTCAGTTTTCATTTCCCCACTTACATCTCCATCTGACTTACTGCCAAAAAGTCCTGCAAGCATGAATCCATAATGTCTGGGCTCTCACTCACATGCTACTCTAATGGCCTTTCTCCTACCAAGCTCCATGTGTGGCTGTTCACCAGTGTTGCCACCTCCAGCTCTGCCTGTTGCTTTTGCTAACAGAGACATGTGCTTTGAAGAAGAATCCAGCTCTCCTCATCACTGCAACCTCATTACAACCCTGTCTTCTCCCTGTAACTTGTGCTCAACCTCTCTCTCCTTCCACCATGAACCTAACATCAGTGACTGCAGCTGCTTGTTGACTCCATAGAAACTATCACTATTACAGACATTTTAAATGCCACTGATTTGAAACAAAACAATGACAACAACAACAAGAAAAAAAATCAACAAAACTCCCTGGGAGTTATAGAAGAACAGCTGAACAGACATCAGGAAGACACAAGTGAGGTGCCAGTGGGTGGAAATCAGAATGAGGATGTAGGCGGCTTTATTAAAGAAAAAACATTAAACACTTAAGTGACAAAGGAAACAATGCATTGAAGGGCTCATGAGACATCAGAAGCTATGCCCTTTGGTAACATATCATCATGTCTTCTACCAAGTACATTTATGTAGGCACTCCTCTCCTGGTACAAGAATTATTTACTTTAAAAAAAGAAATATCTAAATATCTATAACAAAAACTATGAAGG
This sequence comes from Falco peregrinus, assembly GCF_023634155.1. Lineage (NCBI taxonomy): Eukaryota > Metazoa > Chordata > Aves > Falconiformes > Falconidae > Falco > Falco peregrinus. The sequence continues at coordinate 10,370,226 of NC_073739.1, forward strand.
AATTTGAAAAACAGGATACTAATCAACCCTTACAAACAGTTAACAAGACAAGGCCTTGGGAGAAGGAATAGACACCATAAATATATCAGGCTGGGACATAAGATAAGTTCAAGGAGAACCAAAGGGTTAATGAGATCAAATGGAACATTAATTGAACTATGTGTGAACTATCCTAATTCCCATACTAACCCCCCTACCCTCGAGCTAAGAAAGACCCCTACTAACAAAGGCCCCTCTTCACAGAACATGAAGAAAGAATGCTGTACCTTTAAATGGAGCTGAGTCTCATAAAAGCCAATGAGAATTAAGTGTGACTAAATGTAATGGTAAACTACTGTTCAAAGTGTGCAAAATGTTCTACCATGTATTAAGAGGTGTGCTAGCTTTGTGGATTTAACCACTGAGCACCCAGCTCTGCACAGACGTGCAATAAACAAGCATCTCAGCTCTGTGTGGATCACCTTTTGCACAGCCTGTAAAGAACCCAGGTCTGGGATAGCACTCTCTCCCAGTGCCCAGCCAACTACCTAAATTTGTCACACTCAACCTAATTTACTTGGAAAACATTTATACTACACATGCTAACTCTCGTTCCCCTAATCCCTTCCCCCCCCTAAGTTTTTTGAAGAAGATTAGACTTTCAATGGAGGGAGTCCCTGTAAGGACCCATGGCTCTATCGAAATGCTGATCCTCAGCCCATCTCTGAAGGTTTCACTCTAATGGGCCTGTGCATCCAGCTAGTTAATAATAGAACACGCATTGTTTCACAGTGAACTTCTCATCCAAGGCGAACAGAAGGATAAGGTCAGGCAAACTATGTCCTGCAGCTGCCTAGGGAATTGACATCAGAGCTCTGGGGTATAGCTATCCTATTACCATAAACTCCACGTGTGTATAAATCTTGTAAACCTTTATTTGCTGAACTAAAGCCTTAATTTGCTGAAATAAAGCCCTAATTTCATTATTTAGCTGCCCACTGTGAGGTGTCACCATGCTTTAAATTAAGCTGTCAGCAGAAGCTGATCTGTGCCATTTGTTAACTGCAAATTATGCAGGTCCAAAGTAAAAGCCACTGGTAACAAATTCATGAAGCACGTTGCATTTCTAAATATCTAACTGGAGAGAGGCTACTTGTATGTTATCAGGGCTTTGCAGGTATACAAGTTAATCACATGGATATAAACCTAATATAATGAAACGCAACACAATACACACTCTAGTCACCCTACCAAACTGAGCCAGGGAGGTCTGAGCCAGTATCATACCATGATCCCGGTGGTATGACAGCAGCTGTATATAAACAGACTAAATCCTTGACTGAAACTATTCACTAAATAATGCTAAAATAATGTATAACCTCTATTTGCAATACAAATGATGAAGTAGAAGGTGGAAGCAAATGCAAGATGACAAGACGTTAACAAAGTACTGAACAGGCAGATTACCACAAGACATGGTGACTAACAATATGAAAGGCTGTGTGTACTCAAGTTGGGAGAAAGGGAGAAGAGGCAGAGGCCAAAGAAACAAACACTCCTACCCTCTGGTTTCTCAAAGCTCCAGCACATGAATGGTGAATTTTGGCAGCAGAAACCCGTAACACAACTGCTGGGGCGAGTGGGGAGAGGAGGGAGGAGGGATGATGTGACTGAAGACTAGCAGTGCAGCACCAATATTTTAGACAGAAAAAACTGCTCCAAAGCAATTGCACACCACTCACTTGACCTGGAAATCTTAAAAATAAATGTCTGTGGAAGCAGCTATAAAAGATAAAGAGGAAGATGGAACAAATTGCAATATATATCAAAGTCTGATGTTTCCAAGGTAAGCCAGCTTTTCAACTGATAAAATTGATTTTCTAAATACAGGGAACATAGCAGATTTCACCAATCTAGGCTGAGTGAAGGACTTGATGTACACTAAAGCAAGCTGAGAGGCAGCCCTTCACCACAAAAGCGGATGTCTACCAACACGCAGAATTGATGCCTGGGCCAGGAAGCCAGAAGAAATTTTGGTTCTGCTTCCTGTGGACAAAGAACCAGCGAGGTACTTAAGACAAAGCTCAATATTCAAGGTCCTCACTAAACTCAGGAAGGGAGAATATTAAAAACAAGACAGCTGCTGAGGACTTGAAGAAGACAAGGAGAGAGTAAGTAGAAGGAGCACAGTAGGCAAGATAAGAAAAATCAAAGAAAAGAAACATGGACCTTTGCCAGTATGGCAAAAGAGTTGCAGGTGTTTGGTTTTGCTTAATTCTTTGTTCCACTATCAAAGTGCAAAAAAGTTCTTCATTCTGTATACATGAAGAAAAAGCAAGACGGGAAAAGGCTCAGTTCTATCAACCAAATCCAAAAGATCTCATGAAGATAGTATGACAAGGGTGCTTATCTCACACATCACCAGAAGAGAGTCTGGAGTTTCCTTTTCTGCTTCTCCTTCCTTACAAAAATTTAAGTGACTGTTCAGGGAAATATCTATAACTTTCTGCTTGTTTTGTGGAAAGCACATTTAGGCTGCTATTCTTAAAAACCCATCTCTTCCCAGCAACTCTACTTACAGACTCAGAGAGGGAGAAAAAGCCTCTTTGCCTTGCTAAAATTTGGGAATAGCAACTCTCAAAAGCTCTCCATGATGTGCCTTGCAGGGCAGGAAGTAGCGCTCATTTTTCCTAACACATAAGCACCCAGTCAAATGGAAGGATTTTTTTCATCCTTTTGAGTAATACCAGCTGTAATGACTTACAAGGCAATATTCCAAGGAGTTCAATTACTACTTTTTGCAGGTACTCACTTGCAACTTACTTCTTGCTTAACACATCTGGGCCAAAAGAAATGATCAGATGTGGATATTACAATTAATTGGTATCAAGATTAAATTGGCAGCCAACTGCTTGCTAGGGTATCTTGGAAGACAACCTACTTCATCAGCTCTGTAACTGACAGCCCTCAAGTTCAGCAGGAGAACATGCATGCAGGGAAATCCATGTAGGGGCAAGCAGAAGGCTTCAGAAGAAAACAAGCAAACAGTCAGTGTAGTTTAAGATGAGATGAACACTTCCAGCCATTTCTAATAACGTTAACTTCATTTTTCTCAGGAAAACAGATAGAGCTGCAAAGCCAAGATTGATTTTAGCAGGGTTCATACTTTACTACTATGAGAGTCCATTGTGCCATTGTTATCACACTTCTCTTCCACCAGAAGAGAAACAATAGGATGAATGCTTTAAGAATAAAGCCAGCTATGAGAAAACACAGAGCAAGGGCTTAGCCTCAATGGTCTAAGCTTTTTTAGTGCTGACCCCACAGGCAAGAGTATTTGATTAGGATTGTGCTGGAACAGTCTAACAGCCCTAAGTGGCCCAGTGGACACCAGCACTCTGCTTCTCTCTTAATGGCAGTTTATTATCCATCAATATATCCTAGAGGTTATATGAAGTTCAAAGGTATTTTACTTTCAGCTGCATTCCCATGTTTTGTTTTCAGCAGCAGCACACAAGAAAGGCCTGAGTAATGAACCACGGCTGGTTTGTCTCCAGCCCAGTGTGGCAGAAGGTAAAAAGCACTTTCACTTCCTAACTTCCATGCATAAAGCTGGAGGCACAGAGACAGAAGAAGAAAGAAAACCATGGCTCTTCCTCCTTTCCAGCACACATATGCTGATGATGAAAACCTTAACACAGGATAAGACTTCCAACTCCATCCTATGAGCAAGTATCCCTGCCTGCAGCCAGGGATGTGCTCCGTAGAAGCAACACGACCCCTTGCCACAGTCACAGCAGACATTTTTCTTCCATATAAAGTGCAAAAATTCAGCAGTGACAGGGAAGAAGTGATCCAGTATTTTCAGCTTTTTTTCCCATTGCTTCTTATAAGTCCTTTAATTTGACTGTGAATACACACCCAGCTCTCGGTAAGATGCAAGGATGCTTTACCTCTAACAGTATACAGGGACAGAGGTGTCATAATGCTCTATGGGCAAAGCTCCTCTTGGTCACTGGGGAGCCATATTTATCACTGGCCCATGTCAGCAGTAAGACAAGCCATCCCATCCCATGCATGAACTTGGGACTTCTCATGAATAAGAAGGAGGGAAGCTAGAGCCCCTTGCACATGCAGTTCAGAGCTGCCTTCTCCTTACTTTGCTGCTACAAAGAATGAGCTGCTACAAGTAAATGAGCAACCAGCACTCATCTCTAAACACCCAGGAGTGTGCTCTGGGCAGCGTTAAATGGCTGTGAATTGGTAAGCTTTCAAAGGACAACCAGATTGTCAGTGCCACAGTGGAAACACAAACTGCAATGCTGTTTTTCTTCCTGCTCCAAAAGAAGCATGGGATGGTCCCCTCGGTAAGGTCTTCTAAGCATTTTTTCTACTAATCAACATTGTGAAAAATGCATACCAGTTTGCAAGCACCATATAAAGCAACATCCAAATTGTTTAGTGACAGAACGTCTTCATTCATTTCTCAGCAATTAAGTCCACGAAAGCTCTAACAAAAACCAAACACAATAAAAGTAAGAATGTTATTCTGAAGTGGGCTCTAGGCTTTTTTACACTATGCTCAGCTGAACATTGTGTGGCAGAGCTATGGGTGTTAAAATTAGAGCTGAAAAGAAAAATACCAAAGGGATGGGCTGGTGAGAATCAATTTGTAAGTTAAATGGGCAGCTTACACAGACTAGCAATGATGGAATTATTCATATAAGGATTTGATTGGCATAACCTTTTTTCAAGGGTCCAGAAGATGTATTAAGCTCAGCAGAATCGAATATAAACCAGCTCCAGACAGCGCGATATGGCACATTTTGCATACCTTGCAAATCCCAAGGGGGACTATCCCTCTAAGGTGGAAGATGCCTGCAAAGATTTCACAGCTCACTTAATTTTGTGGAGTAAATTATTAGGATGTTTTGTTCTGTTTTGGTACAGACAGGGACTAAGCTTGCAGTGCTCAGGATGCTTACCTATGAAACGTATTATTCTTCGAAGGAGTGGGTTCAGGTAACAGCACTCTCCAGTCAAAATAGTTTTCTCTTGAATAATTAGGCTTTCTCGGGTTGACTTTATGAAATACATGGATATCTCACCAATAAAAATCTGCCAGGAAAGGGAAAGAAAAGGAAGGTTAAAAACAACATGAGCAAACATCAAAACATGGGTGGGTGACTGGTTCCAGCCCACAAACTACTACACAGCAGCATGTCTTTGGGACACTGCACTTCCACAGTGAGGCTACACTTACTCAGCTGAGATGAACTGACATAGACCCAGCTCCCAGCCAAGAAAAGGAGCTGTTATTCTTGCACTCAGTGGCAAGACACAGCAAATATTAGGCCTTCTTATACTAAATCCTGGGATACAGATGGCGAAGAGAGCTTAATGAACACTGTGGATCGCAGAAGCTCCCATTTTTACTGTGATTGGCAGAGCATTTGTCGTGTCCTGTTAACAGCTTACTGACTATGTAGACTTCAGGGATGGAAGGCTTCTAGACATCTGGGGAAGTGGAAAGCAATGCTGAGACTTCCACCCCAACATTTTACCAGCAAGCCTCAGCAATATTGGATGCTCCTGGCAGCCTCCACAGCTTCTCAAACTTGTATTCACCTGAGTCTGCCAGATAGGTTATAGAGCTCCTGCCAACTTTGAGAAGAAATTTAGACAAAGGACATCCCGTAATGGAAATCAGGCTGAAGTCAAAAACTTTTGGGGAGGTCAAGGAAAATTCTGGACAAATACATCATATTTGTACTAATGAAGAAAAAACTGCCAGGGTATGGCTGGAGCACACCCAGTCACCCATACTGTTACATTGCTAGCATGGTCCCTGCCGTAACCTGGCCTGGTGACAACAGTCTCTCAGAAAATGCCTGGGACAAGTCCCAGGAGGAAAGCTGCATGCAGCCACTGCTCTTTACACAGGAGTTTAGCCATTTGGCTGCAGACTGCATATGCCAGCTAGTATGACAGCCAGAGGATGACTTCTGGCCTGTTTTATTTACTGAATGGCCTGTTTCATTTATTTAAACATCAAAGATGAAGTCTCCAGGGATCCATTGCTTTTGATCTTAGCTATACTTAGGTATTACTTTTTTTTTTTGTGACCAGAATATTCATACTTTCTATAAAAGTGACAACTGCTTCCCATAGGAGTAGGATCAGTATTTCCTAAGCCCTCTGAAGTAATTTAAGCCTGTCACGCAGAGGTCTATCTGCCCTAGCTAAAGCTGGATAGAATTTCTTCACAGGCTTTAGAGGCAGCGACGGTCCACTCACAGACGGCACTTTTGAAAATCACCCAACCTATCATGTTTTGCCACCAGGCTTTAGGAGGGGAAACTGGGAGCTTTTTTAGAAAGACAGAGTTTGTAATGAAAGCCTTTAGAGAAAAAATGTCAGCCTGAAGTGGATGAAATGAGCTTTTAAAAGGGAAGCACTCAAAAGAATTAATTTAATACATTATTATAAGACACAAAAAAGGAAGCCACAGTGCTAGGGAATGGTCAGAAAAATGCATAAAAAAAATATGCATGCGCACACACATACCCATAGACACTCAGAGTTAGTATAAATATCAAGGAACTAGTCTTAAGTTAGCTTTGGCTGCTGGAATGGTATGTTGTTTCAAGGGCAACAAGTCATCCTTATCTAAGCCACATGAGCATCCTTATCGATTATTGACATTCAAGCATAGTACGCTCAACCTCGAGTTGTAAAATATATGTCGATAATGGCATCTGGGAGTGGGAGCTGACGCATGGGAGCTGCGCTGAAATATTGCCTTTATCCCATTTCACTCCATCTGCTCTTAACAAAATTGGCAAGCAGTTCGATAAGCCTAGCTCACTAACTGCGGGGTTGGGCATTAAGAAAAAGACCATGGGCACTAAAGCAGTTTAAAAGTGACACTCTTTCAAACCATTTATTATTTGAATTACAATAATGTTCAGAAGTTCAAATTAATGCTTTGGCTCTCTGGCTGGCTGGCGCTGTATGTACACATTGAGAGACAATTCACACCCTGAGGAAATTCTATGCTGTGAAGACATGGGTCAGTGGCATTTAAAAAACCCAGCCTTTTCAAATAAGAGATACACTAAGGTATGAAACTTCTTAACAGTCCTCCTTTAAAAACAGACCTATTTTTAAAGTTCCATTGCATCAGAAGTTAGCTGAGTATTTTCTGACTTCAATTCCCATCTTTATTTCTATATATTTGGGTGTCTGGCATACTCCTAGCAACTGCCATGTGGATAGATTATTCCACTTAGATTTAGGAGTAAATTTTGCCAGGCTATAAATCTGTTCAGTTCCATTCCACTGACTAAAGCAGAGTTATCTTAGACTTCCTACAGCATAACAGATCAAAATGTGACTTTTTACGGGAACAGTACCTTCGGTGTAATACCAAAGAGTTTAGGTGTATAGTAATAGCATATTTATGAGGTGATTCAACATAACTGCACTATTCTTTTGGTGCCATCGCTGGCATTGAATTTAATTGCTCGAATCTGAGGATTTTGTTTTCTTGTAGGTTTCATGTGGGCTCTAGAAACCGAGCCTTGCTGTCCTGTAAAAGTTCAGCGAGGGCCTGGGCACCTAGTTCTGATAGCTAAGCCAGCTGTGCAAAATTGAATGTGGTCCGAACAGCTCTTCAAAGAACTAATTTATTTTTTTTTCTGCATGCATTTCTGGAGTCAAGTAACTCCGCTCATTCTCATGATTTAAGCCCTGATGATTCTGCATGAGCAGGGCGCGCACCCAGCCAAGCTGTCCAGCTGGCCTCCCAAAATCAATCACTGACATTGTTAAGTATCTTTGCTTCTGCCAGAACAGAATCAGCACCCCAGGAATTGGTACAATTCAGTTCTAAACCTGAAACCTAAATATAGATAAAGAGGTATGGGTGGAAAGGTACACAACAAGCAATCTACTTATTTCTGTTTGGGAAAACAATCCAAGTTTGTTTTATCACACTGTAAACAGTGTGGTAAGCTGTCGTATCACACTGTAAACAGTGTGATAAGCTGTTGTATCACACTGTAAACAGTGTGATAAGCTGTTGTATCACACTGGCTTAATTAGACAGTAGAAATGGCAAGAAAATGACACTGGAGGTTGGCGACTGACAGCACAGGTGATCTGCAGTCTGAGGTGATGTAGGCAATAGGGAAGCAAAGGTAGTGCCACTGGACATGATTTTGTTCTTGGTGTCCTGAATGCAACAGAAGTTCAACCACACTGAGCTTATGTTGCTTGGATACTCTTTCTTACATATTTTCGATAGTACTATTAGGTACCTTTGATGATGCCCCAAAGCCCCAGCATGAATCTCTACTCAGCAGTCATTTTTCCTCTGCTGATTACAACCTGCCCATTGAGAAAATGTCTTCAGTTTGCCCTGCCTTCCCATTACTGGTGGTGTCGCCAAATACTTGCTCCTCAACATTCAGGTCTCAAAAACCTCTGCTGCATATGCTTTCCTTATTTCTTGGCTCCTCCTGAGCAAAGAGACAGATAAAATGATCTGTTCCATTTTCCTCTTCAACAACCTTTTGTCCATGATAGTCCTTCAACTTTCAAACTGACATTTTCAGACAGTGAAATATCACATCTTCCCCCTTCAAGTTCTTAGCCCATCGTGAGCACCCAATACTCCCTGAACTCTGATACAGATCACCAACAGTTTGTTAATTTAATTGCCAATTTAATCAACAAAACAATGTAACTGCTGCTTTTAAAGGGACGCAGAAACTTGACCTTTTTTTTTTTTTCCCCCTATGGCACTTTCCGATAACCTCACAGTCTCCTTGCCAAATGATTCTTTGTACAGCTGCATTCTAAAAATCGGGATAAACATCAAGAAGAGCTGTTTCTGTAAGGATAAACTATCCAGGAGTGAATCTGGCTTACAAACAAGAGGAGGTTGCAGAAGAGTGGCATCCTGGAGCAGCACTCCTGCAGGAACGGTGCACTGGGGTAAGGGTGGGGAGGGAGCCTTAAAGAGTTACATCCCATTTAGAGAAGTAATTACTGATGGTGCTGACAGCCAAGAATGGGTCCAGCTTCAAGACTTTTATTCCTCTTACCAGTTTCTCTCATTCAGAACATTAGTCTTGTATCTCAATTGAGACCCTCTAGCAGAGCTGAGGACATGCTTCTCCAAACTCCTCTGCGTGTAGAGTGCCACAATCCGGTTCCTCTTACGCATAAACTGGCTCACCACCAGTCAGACTGCCCCAGTTTTGCCCACTTTTTTCCCCACCTCCCTTTGAAAACTCACTATAGGTTCACTGCAACTCAGTCAAACTGCTCAGCCCTCTTCTCTAGGGAGACCTGGCCTGACTGCCTCCATGCAGTCCCGCATCGCTGCTGGCGTAAGCTGCATCTCGACAGCCCTCCTGCCTCTCACTCACTCACTCTGGGGTTACAAATGGGGAAAAGCTGTTCTTCTATTTTTTTCACACTTTCTGTGAACACTGAGGTTGTGTGAAAGCTGCCACTGACAGTTTTCATTTCAGCTGCAATGCCATACAGATAAAGAAGGAGGAGCATCAGCCAGGGTGCACAGAAGAGATGCAGGAAGCAGAGCTGTGCCCACAGCCTGGGACTGCCTGAAGTCTCTCCGTGAGACAACATGCTTCTGTTGCTTTCCATGAGAAAGTACAACTGATGGCATTTCCGATCGCAGCAAGATGATGGAGATCCTGTATCAGGAAGAATCATGCGAAGTACGGACAGGATCTGTCTGTTGGTTTTATGCATTAAATTTACATCATTCTGATTTCTGGGAGTTTTTAAATCCTTCAACTTGTTTACTCTAACAGCATCCTTGTGGCACAGTCAGTCCTTGCTAACACCACTCTCTCCACAGAAACCGCATCCAGAGGTAACGCTATCACACACAACAATCTCTGGCAGCAAACCAAACTGAACTTGGGTCTTGGGACATCGTAACTCTCAGTTCTGGGCAGGTTTTAGAAAGCTGACATTTCCCAAATCCTCTGTAAGGATGGCTGTATTTTTAATGTCACAAATAGAACAAATTAATCAAGTCCACAGCATTCCAATAGCAGCCAAGGGGAGGAGAATACACAAGGAAGGCACTGGCTGTGAGATGAGCTATGAGCAGAGCACTCAAAACCAGAGAATACAAGCAGGTGAGGGTTCTGGGGCTCTCAAGCCCCAGTTTCCCAGTTTCCCAAGCAGCCAGTTTCAAAATGATTCCACACAACTATCTCTGGAAAAAAGGCTGCTCCCCAAAAGGTAACCTTTGCCAAGTGCCCCAGCAGGTGTTCTATCAGCACTGGGCCAACAGCAATTCTGTTCTTTTACATCACGGTGGATCTGAGGACTGCATTAGCACAGCTGCTTGTTGGTAGAGAGACAGTCTTCAGGCTGTACACAGGCACTCACGGCTCCATTCATCTGTCCTTAGTTAAACAGCAGAAAATTTCCACTAGCACGACAGAATAGAGAGACACAGAACAACACGGTGATTAGCTGGGAAGGGGCCTCCACTCCAACCCCTCTCAAAGCAGGGTCAGCACAAACCACAGCCTTGAGCAGATGCATTACCAGAGGAATGGGGCTCCAACAGCCTCTACGGTGGCACGGTTTGGGTGTTTGACTACTGTCATTGTAAAAAGACTTTTCCTAATATTTTATTGGTTTCTTTTCTTGCAGCTTGTATCCCTTGCAGGGCTGCCTCTTGTGATTTAACAGTCTGTCTCTATCTTCTCTACAGTCCCCGCTAAGAACATGGCGCATATCGACTTTCACTTAGTGTTGTTACTTCCTTAATTCCTTAGATCTCTCTTGCAGTTAGCCTCGGGCCCTGAGAGTTACTGATCTGCCATCCCACCTGCTACCTACAGGGCCAAATACTGACACCGCACAGCTAAGACTCCATAGTCAAACCCGGGTGGCAGACACTAAGCAACGTTCATGCTGAGAAAAGACACCATAGGGGACAAGCAGCCACTGAGGCCTGCCTTGGCACCCTCTGCAGGGCACGGGATCTCTGCTGTGACTTGCAGCCAGGACCCTGACCCATGCCTGCCTGGGAGGGCAGAGCTTTCCCCTGGTAACACAGAATCACAGAATCTTTAGGTTGGAAAAGACCTTTAAGATCACCGAGTCAAACAAGTAACCTAGCACTGCCAAGACTTATCAAATCTAAATCCAACAGAAGACACCTGACTTCAAAGGCAGCAATCGTGTCCCAGATGTATGATGCTACACTACCATCGCTGGTCACGAGGACTAGGGGATCAGCTGAGAGTTTTTCTCAGAGACTCTCATCTTTACCATGACCATCTAGACAGGTCTCCCCTAGCCCACAGCAATCAATGCTGTATTTTGCATGAAGCAATGTCTTCAGGTGAACCTTGCAAAGCCAGCTCATCCATAACATTCTGAGGACAAAACCTTAATCTGCATTCAGTTTCTTATTACCTCATTCTGGTTTATTTTGATTTGGGTTTTGTGGTATTTTGTTGTTGTTGTTCAATGAAAACAGCAGCAAAGAACAGTTAAAAAGTCCTTTTGGAGAAAAAGGAGATTGCTTGCTTTTACTACGCATCAAAAGGGCCAAAATCCACAATGTGGATCCTAACCTGCCCAAGAACCACAACTGTCTTATCACTGTGCTTAAAAAAAACAATTTGTTGTGGTAAAACTCTGACAGAATTAAACTGAAGTTCTAGTCAATAGAAGACATTTCCCACAGCTCTGCATGTAACTGGGACCACTACGAAGTCCTGGAGACACTGGCAGTAGAAATGCCTGAAACTCTTGCACCAAACAAGGTGTATTTATTCTTTTCCAGAGTAGTGTGCAAATACCAGAATATAAACATTTACAGTGTAACGGTCACACCTTTGCCTCACTCCTACATATCCCAGCTTGTCATTCACCATTTCACAACTTGTGTCCTGGCAAGCACCAAAAAGAGGGAGACAAGCCAGCAGAGGACACCTTACAAGCAGCCGGGCTCTTCCTCCAGCCTTGACCTGTGAGCAACCCCAGCCCTGTTTCCTGACAGTAAGAGGAAGGTGCAGCCAAACGCCCTTGAGTGATGTCCCTCTTTGGGACCAAGCTGAAATGGAGGCCAGCCCTGAAAGCCAAGACCATTCAAGTGCCATGTGTAGAACATCTCCTTGGAAAAGGTATGTATCCTTCCTTCACAAGGACTAAGGGACACTACAGGCATTGACACTGACCTCTCCTCCCCACTGCTGCCCAGCATGCTGTGCCAGCATGGGGGTGAAGCGTGGCAGGTAAGAGGACGTTGCACAGGAGTCTGTGCTTTCTGGCAGCATGGTCACCAGCAGAGCCTACGGATTTCTGCGAAAAAGCTGGGAAGCAGCTACTGTCACAGAGCTCTGAGCTCCGTTAGCCACCCTCTGTTTTCCTGGCATCTGTGGCTGAGCTGCCACGGGGGAATCAACTAACACAGGCAAAAATTCCCTGGTTTACCTTCTAGAAATAAATCACTGTAATAACATGGCTGTACTAAGCCAAAGCCAAAAAAGCAAGGTAGCAAAAAGAACAGGAAAGCCATCTGTACCAATGATGTTTCTGAAGCTTGGGAGGTAAGTGCAGATTGTAGAGAGATGTTTGAACAGCTTCCCCCTGCTTCAGATAAATTTGATCAACCCTGTAATTCACCTTATAATTAATAATCAGATCAATTCAGTTACTAAGTCCAACATTATCTGAAAACAAATACTCCTTTGCACAAATTAATAGCACTGGCCAGTTAACAATTACATGTAGGCTGCCACTTCAACCTTGAAACGGAAGGAAAGAAACTGAAGGCTGTGTGAAAACAGTAGTGGCACTTTCTATTCTACTTTAAGGAAACAAAGAACGGTGCCCTTAAGCTTTCTGCTGCTGTTCAGTATCCATTTCAGTGAGCTGGCTCTGCTCCTAAGCCTCACTGCTTCTCTTGGGCAGACAGACAAATCACAATGGACGGAGCAGCACAGGCAGCAGCTCTGAACCCCGGAAGGATTGTCCAGTACCAGCTGGGGAACTGGATGATTTGCAGTAACTTCGTAATGGGGAACACTCATCTTGAGGGACGTTAATGAATGTGGTGGAGTCATCCTGGAACATTTTTAAAGGAAATGGCTTGAAAAGGTTATGTTTGTGTAAAGCATCTTGTTCCAATTAAAACAGTTTTCATAAAGTTCTCACACTGGCAAAAATTAGAAGAATAATTATTTTTTACCTCTCCCTGCCCCAATATTTTGGAATTGACAGGGCACTGAAATATAATACTTTCTTCCAGGCTCCGTATAACGTGCTGCTGTGGGACAAGTCACTTTTAAATTCACCAGATGTGCAACCATGGAACTCAAGGTCTGGTGCTTAAACTTAAAAGCTTCTCTTAATTTTTACATTCCCTGTCACCAGAAAATCAGAGAAAGGTTTGCATTCTAACACCTCCAACTCTGGAAAAAAAAAAGCAATTATTCTCTGGCTCATTTCACCCTTCCTGAAGTACCCATAATAACCAAAATGAAGGGCGGTCTGTGAAAACCTCTGTAATGCAGAGGTCAGCTATCCAAATGTGCAGGCATGTTGCTACAGGCCGTGTGAAGACCAAGGCAAAATCAGGTTTTGGAAAGTTTTGACCCTTTGAAATGCAGCAGAGGCAAAGACTGATGATCTGTGCTATTCTCACAAGGCCACAGAGATGAATAACCTCCTTCTCACTCCCTTTGCCTGGCACCCAGAGGCTGGCTAATAGCTACAGTACCTAAGTGCTTGCCATGACTGTCAAGGATGGTACATTCCTGTCTGCAAACATTAAAATGATTTAGCCACAGCTTCTACTTTACCATGAGACAGGCTGAAAGCATTCCTATACCCATTTCAGCATGACAACAGGAACACTGGAAATTCTGCAACTGTTCAATAAACAACTGCCAACAACATCAGTACAACTGAAATCAGCCTGCAAGAAGGGGAAAGTCGCTGGAGAAAAAAATAAAAGTCCTTAGAAACAACTGGCATGAGATGAAGATGAAATCATACGTATCTTATGAAGCTCTCTGTGGCACCAGAACCTACAGGTAACTACAAGTTCAGTCCACAACAAACCGGACTCCGGGAATCTCCCTGGAATCCCTCCAGGAATCTACCATTTTTGCTGATAGCAAAAATTTACTACTGTAGTCTGAGGATGCACATTTCAGGGGATAAATCACTAAATCTGAAAAAAAAAATGGCCAGCTGTTTCTTTATGAAGAAAACCAGTATTTTCCTTATGTAGGTGCAATTTATTGCTAAACTCACCATATCCTACTACTTTGCTGCAAAGAGGCTAATACCACCACACTCAGGAAATTAAAAATGAATAAAGCAGATGAAAGTCTTTGACCTATCCTCAGTGGAACATTTGGGAGAAAAATGCATTTCACAGAACAGACTCAGACATACATGATTTTCATTTATTTAACAGTGTCATCATGAGATTCAGACATATCCCTTTGCAAGAAACTCTCATTATCAGATTAAAGGGTTATCAGTAGGAGCATTAAACTATTTTTGTAATTCTGATGTATGATAATTAAATACCCAATGTGGCATAAAACAAATTATTAAACAGTGTCAGCAGCACCATGTTTCAAGAACAACAAATAAAACTGCATAAAATCAGGCCAGTCGCATTCATTTTGCCACTAAAAGTGCAGGGAAACGCATATACAGGGTACCAACCCACAACAGCACTTCTGAGCAGTATGGTCAGGGAAGAAATAAAGTACACGCATTCATTTTTCCCCACGGCCACTGCCATAGCAAATGGCTGAGACACAAAAATATTCCATTAAATTCACAAAGATGCTCCCCTTTGGCCTGCAAGCACTGCAACACCTCACAGTTACGCTGAAATTAGGGCTTTGAGTCCCCTCCAGCCCTGTGCACACAGGACTGCGCTTAACTGCTTGTGTCTCAGATGAGGGAGCTTGTACTGAGTCCTACTGTATTTTTCATAGCTCCAGAAACACTGTTAACTAGTACTGTGCCTGCTCCCCACGGCTGCTGGGTTCCACCCCTTCTAACAATAATCACTCCTCTCATGCCATAGGTGTCAGGACAGTGGCAATATGCAGGCAACACAGAGATCAGATTTGCTACTGTAAATCCTCTTAGCCAAGCCAAACAATTTGCTGTCAGAAGGTGAAGTAACAAGTGTCTTGCAGAGGAGAAGCAAGTAATTGTAAGGAGAGACCGGCATTACCTTTGACTTAAGTAATTTCTTCACAGTGGAGCTGCAGGATGTCAGTGATTATTCTTGAAAGCGAAGTGTAGAGAGTGAAGCTACAACTTAAGCCACTGTGAACGCACGCAAAGCTGCCTCCCACAAAGCACAGCTGTGCGGGTTCTTTTGTTTGTGTGTGGGGTTTTTGTTGGTGTTTTTTGATTGGTTTTGGTTGGGATTTTTTTTTTTTTGAGAGTACAATCATCACGGTGTAAGTAGAAACGCTGCACTTGCTTCCTTCACTGAAATCCCTGGGAATTCAACTGGATCAAACATCTGTGACAGTCTGAATGACAGGCAGCACCCACCTGGGTACTGCATGACAGCTGAGGATGCTCACACTGTGAGTGGTCTGACCAGCAGTGCAATGCAAGGACAGAGTTTAGGGAGACTCAGCTCACCTTCTGTCTCATTTATTAGTTTTCTATTAATAATCATTGACAAAACTCAGTCTGCAGAGTCAGCTACTAGCTGAAGTCTCAAATTATGTTTCTCAGGAAAAGATCAGAATGAGAAATAAAGTGAAATTACTTGTATTAAAACATTGTGCTGAGCACCAGTCAGGAGGACAGAAAAAGATCCTTTGGACGTATGCTCTACTTGAAGATTAGCCCAATACTAAGAAAGAAAACATTAAATAATTAAATAACGTATTAATACATACTACATTAAAAGTGGAAAGCAAAATGTTTTCCCAGGAAAGTTCAGTCTGTTGTTGCCTTGAGGATGTATGTAGAGATCACAATGAAGCATGGTGCAAACAGCCCTGTGCTGCCCCTGACCATATCATTTCTAGCTGACGGGGTATAGCTAGCAAAGCATAACCCAAGAAGCAGAGCTTGCCAGCTTACACCCAGCACTGGAGCCAGTCATCTAGGCTGATTACTTCTGGACCTGGCCAGCATTTCTGCACAGCTTGCAATGTATGAGATAGTCAGAGCAGCTCCACACAGCACTAAGCTGAAGGTCTCTTTAGCACCCAAAAACTTTGATATTCACTACCGTCTTTCATTTCTTGTGTTTAACACAGCCTACAGAAACTACAAAACCAGCATTGTTCAACTCCTGAAGAAGATTCCAATTTAACTTTTTATAAGTGAAAGTAACTAGGAAAAACTGACTGGGTCTGTGAAAAGAAGGAAAATGCTGGTCATATGGAGCAAAATCTGAAAGGCTGACAGCAAAGTTTGCCAGAGCAAGGATTTAAACAGAAGATCCAAATAAAGAGCAACATTCTTATTACCACTTCCTCACCCAATACCATATTGCTGAGTCAAGGGACAAACCTCTGATTAATTTAATTGTTATATCATCAAGGCATGGTAGTGACACTCAATCTCCCTTTCCAAGCACCGCTTGTGAAAGTTACTTCCCTAAACAACGGCAACATGTTTATAGGGGGGAAGCTGGAGAAATGTAGTATTTCATTTTTCATTTGCAAATCATCTACCACTGCAGCACAAAGTAAACTGAAAGTCCTAACATTCACTGGGGTTTCAATACAGAAAATAACAGTTACTGCACAGGATTTTCATAAACTCCTGGTACAATCCAAGTCAACACCCTTACATGTTTTCATTAAGTGTCCTGTACCAAAAAGTATTGCCTCTTCCACAGATCCCTTTCACATTCCTTACTACATTCTGTATTACACTGTTTCATGCATTAAAATTACTGCAGACCCAAACTTAAAACAGACTATTGTGCAGCATTCACCTTTCACAAGTAAATGCAGCATATACAGCTTTAATCAGCTTTTGAAATGGATGCAAATCAAAGTTCACATAGGAAAGAAATACTAAAGATAATGCAATAAAGAGAAAGAAATAAAACAAAACAGAGTACATAAAGACACAGTCCAATAAGAATTTACCAATGTAATTCCAAATGCAGCAAAGCTGGCTATTTGTGAAATTTGCAACTTTCTGCACAGAAAAAGGAAAAGGGCCAAAGTTTTGCTAATCAGTGACTGCAATTATCTGTTTGGAATTGTAGGTACTCAGTTAATTGAATATTTTCATATGCTCGGAACAGCTTACTGATTGGATACTAAAGAAAACCAGGTAAAAAAAGTGGATGTTACTGCCAAAAATAAAGAGAATATAAATAAAAAGGACATAGCATTCATATTTTTCTTTGCATTGAGCATCCAAATAATTTCTTATACTTACAATAGCTGTGGGAGTTGAAGCCAGCACACAGTAGAGCACAAGAGGTGAAATGAAGCTCTCATCCTCTGTTCCAGGGTACGGTTTCATCAAATTGCCATCCTGACAGAAGAAGCCTTGGATATGCACCTGAAAAGTATCGGTGCACTCAAAGTAGTAGGCGAGCAGAACAGTCCCAGCCATGATGACAAGCTGAAAATATAACATGGTCACACAGACATTAGTTGCTTTTTTAACAGATGCAGCTATGCCTTCCAGCTACTCTAGTCCTGCAGACCATCCTCCCTTTATCATCACCCTGTCAGCCCTTGCAATAATGGTGTGTGAATGTGCGTGTTTCTGTGCCTCTGCTTTGCAACATCTGTTATATAAACTTTTTGGCAAACGACACTAATGAACGTCTCAGATAGGAGTGGGTCTGAAATGCTGCTTGTCGAGGGATGGCAGCTTTGACAACTACTTTATCAAAGGGCATGTGAGTGTCAATGGCAACAAGGATCAATGAAAGCTAGCAGGTACAAGGGGCAGCACTGCAGGAGCCAACAGCAGTAACAAGCTAAAACCTGTGCACAGTGGCAGGGAGCTGGAAAGGATTATTACAAAGGATAAAGGAAGCTAAAGCCAAAATGCTTTCCCCCGCCCCCCGCGCCCCGGCCCTGCAGCTGTAAATCCACGCTGGGGAATGTGCACCCTGTGCTAATCCAGAAAAGCCCTCTGTGTCCCACATGAAGAGTCATCCGGAGGGAAATCTGCCTCCTGCCACTCACCTTTCCTCGGAGCCACTGCTTATGAGTAAACCTTTAGACGTCTACTTAGAAATCCTGACTCCCTGAACAACCAGTCTGGGCTACTGTGCACTGCCTGGCTTCCCCACTCCATCACAAGCGCTTTTGAAAAAGACCAGTTTGAGTCTGGATCTGTTGGAAGAAGGGTTCGCCGGAGTCAAGAAGACACTCAATATGAGTTATGCACCTTGCTCAACTTTATTAGTGTCTAACACTACTTATATAGAACCGATACACATGCATATTCGTAAAGCAGAAATATAATTGGTTAGTAGTCTCTAAACGCGCGCGGTTCTCACACCCCTAATTATCATGACTAAAATGAGCATTCTATCCATGCAGCGAATTGTGTTGCTGTGCTTCAGCCTTGTAGTTTGTTACTCCCTATTTTCGCATACTGCTCCCTACCTTTCTTGGCCCTGCACCTGCTTTCCCAGCAGCTGTAGCTTGTTACAGCCACGGCCTGTTGGCACAACATAATTACTTGGTCTCAGGATTCAAGACTACCTTTCTTGTTCAAGCTCAAGGCTACCCTTCTTGTTAACTTCAGCACAGCAACTTCAGCACAATTCTGATTACAGGCCTATTCTAATACCAGGCCTGGATTGTGCAGATCTTCAGAGATTCTAAGGCCATGCTTCTGCAGCCATTCTTCTACAATTCCCCCTTTTTCTTTTGCACAAGCCAAGCCTGACTGGTTATGTTAAAAACTACCCTCTTTAAACAAGAAAAAACACAGCTAAAAACTAAAAGCATTACAATAATGATTATAACAAAGTGTATTCCTTCCATCAATAACATCTTTAACCAACCTGTTATGCCCAATCCTCTCAACCATTCATCAAAGGGATTATCATCAACAAGAATATGCTTCATGTTTCCCTGCAGTTGTGACAACTTCTTGTGGATAGATATGGAATGATAGGAAAGGTTCACACAACACATCCCTTCAAAATCCTCACAACTGTGTCCATGTGCTAATAACAAAAAATCTACTGCAGCTCTATTCTGTAATGTAGCATGCCTAACACTATCTACACCAAGCGATAACGAACTTAAAATCTGTGATGTAAGATTAAATTGCTTCTCTCCCCAACACGCTAACCTTCATATATTCTTAGCGTTTAATGCAGTCATTGCTCCTGGCATAAATATGGAGGCTAAGACATTTGTTGTTACAGACTGCAGATCGACTCGGTCATTACATGTCTCATCAAAGGTGCGCAGTGCCCTCCGTGATCTATGAAATTGTGGAGTCATTTTCAATAAGTCTTTCATACGTGGAGCAAACAAAGTTAAACGCCCTAAATAACATGGTCCACCGACAGGGTTCAAAGGAATCCCTGGCCATGCTCTATCTCCACATATCAAAAAGACTCCTGGTGGCAACTGATAGCCCCCTGATACATTTACATGTAACCCTCCAGCTTTCAGTTCACCCCAATTAGGTGAACAGGTTAAATTTTGAAACCTTGTATCAAACTCCCATTCACCTTGTCGTGCTAGCCACAATCACCACGGTTCACCAAACCAAATTACTCCAGTGCCATTAAGAGGTTGAAGTGGTGCTACCGTGTCCTGGCATTCTGGCGTTCCGGTAGCAGTCACGTTAACGTATTTAACGGGCGTAATGCTACCTAATAGGTCTAACTCCTGCAATGGCAAATGATATGGTCGATTCAAATTCTCAATAAGCGTTTTCTGCCACGCTGCATTACGCATAGAAGGCCAAAAAAATTGCCCATTTGGACTCACACATGTACCATTCTGATTGGAAGTCAGATCCACTGTTTTAACATTTCAAAAAACCATCAAAATTTGTTTCATTCTCTTGCAGGGGAATACCAATTAAACAAGTTCTAAAGGAGTTGTCTGCTTGCTGCAAACTTAAACAAAAGTCTGTTACACCCGTGATATTTGCCCATGTCACCCGTATGTTTGTTCTAGGCAAGATGTCAAAAATACTTTGGCCAATGGGTAAAAAATTCATCAAGACCGTAAACCAAGTCCACCACTTAAACATGTTTAGTTCTACAATTTCCACCTTTTTTTTTCCCCCCACATTCCACCCCACAAATCTGTGCTTTCACAGATTCTGATGATGTATACTGTCTCCAATCAGCATGGTATTACACTAGTTGTATGCTTTCTCTTGCTTCATGCCCAGTTACTAATCAAACACATACACTCTTTACACCATTTACATTTAAGCTTTGGCTTACAGAACCATTTTACCCCACATAGCATACATCGGCACAATACCCCACAGGTTACATCCCTTACAACATAGACAGTTTATTCCGTCTGCTTGCTCTGAGTCTTCTCTTCTGTCCTTCTGATCTTGACATACAGGTCGCACAAACATGCTAGGGACCCATATAGGTCCTTTATCTGTGGAGATACAAAAATAACCTCTACCAATAATAACACCGGATTAGGTCCTTCCCATACACCTGAAGCCATATTTTCATACCGAACATTCAAACCAGGAACTGTAGTTGTTTGGTTCCCTTGTGCTGTTTGGTGATGTATAACAACAGGTGGTCCCTCTCTACCCTCCGTAAGGGAGAGATAGTTTAAGGTAAACAACACCTTAGTCAACCGTTCAGTTACGTCTATGTCCTGCGATACTTTCTGTCTCTGAAGATAATCCTTCAGGGTACGGTTTTGCCCTTTTCAACAACTGCTTTCAGTTCTAAGGTTTGAAGGTTGTCCCGTGGTTCACCGGTGATCACTTGTTTCTGCCACTGATTATCGGATTGCCAAGCACACGCAGCCTTCTTCATGTTTCGTCCTGCATCTGTAAACACCGTTGGCCCTTCAGCTGGTCTTTTTGAGTGTAACGGTCTTGCAATCCACTGATAATGTTCTAACATCTTCCAAAGAGGTCCTTTTGGCCGGTTGTTGTGTACAACACCTGTATAAACCATCAAGGCTTCCTGTATGGCTGTTGAATGTCTCAGAAGCCATTCATAATCATCACCACAGACTGGAATACTGATATCTGCTGGTTCAGTCCCATCAAATTCTACAGTCCCTGTCTCTTCCTTTTCTCACCAAGGCCGCTACTGCTTCAGGGCGACTTAAAATACAATGTCTGGGTTGCAATGGCAAAAAACCCCACTCTAAAATGATCGCCGTATTTTCCCCCCTTTTTCTTTTGCCATTGCAAAATAAGTACAAAAGGTGAAGTGGCAATATTACAAACCAAAAAAGATAACGGATGATTTGCCATTCGGTGACCACACCAGCCAGTCTGAATCTTGTGGGACACAACTTTCAGGGCAGCCCGCTGTTCTGGTGAACAAGTTTGAGGACTGTTCGCTTTGGTGCCATGCAACCAGGATCGGAACGGTTGCAAATCATCGTTAGTGAGTCTCTTTGTGTGTCATTAGGGTGTAAGGGAATCGTGAAAAAGACAGAACAGTCTTTCAAGTCTATCACAACAATTTGCCACATCTGAGGGATCATCATAAAAGGTGGAAGAGCAGGTTGCAACACTCCCATCGCTAAAATCTGATCATTAATCTTCCATAAATCATGTTCCAGTTATGTGCATCAAGATTATTAATCAGTACTGGACAAGCTAACGAGCTGGTCACCTGCCATCCTCCCTCCAAAATAGCATCATGAATAACACCAGACAAACACTGTAGAATTGGATCTTTTCTCGAGTTCAGCATCGGTGGGGTAGTTGGGCTAACTGGAGGGATTACAGGTATTGAAGTAGTAGGCAGGTTCATTTTAACTCGCTTTACCAGGTTTCTTAATTTATCTATTACCGCCTCTAAGGATTTCTCTGTATTGTTACCACAAGGCTTCTCCCCGCCTTCCTCCTCAGACCCGTCCGATGACGTTCCAGGCCGAGGGGTTACGTCACCGCACGGCGCCGCGGCCCGCCCTGACGTGATTGGTGCAGCAGGACTCGCTGCCCCCGCCCTCCTGGGCGGGGCTCGGCTCAGCTACCGCAGGCTCTCGAGGAGTAACTTTCGGTTTGTCCGCTGTCTTATCTAAAAGCTCCGGCACTATTGAACACGCAGGGGCGGACATACCTTTCACAGGACGAGTATGCCCAACTCCGAAAAATGCAGCCAAGAGAGAAGGCTTAGGTGAATCACCCTTCTGCTCCAGCGGCTTTTCTACACATCTCTCCCCAACGCTTCTATGGCTGCCGCCGCTACTTTTTTTTTTTTTCGCTTTCATAATTTCCAGAGTGTTAGCTATCGACCGCCACCCCAGAGGCAATTT